>NW_020948951.1:4285563-4333673 GCF_900497805.2 Vombatus ursinus | reverse complement strand
ATATATATATATATATATATATATATATATATATATATATATATATAGGAGGGTCCTTGGTTGAACTGGTTTGTTCAGAAGTTAGTAGGTCAGGGTCACTCACTGGTCTATGTTCCCGTGGGCAGGGTCATGTAAGAACCCTATGGTGATTGGTATGTCATTTTGGAATGTTTCCTCAACTACAGTGGTGATAACATTTGAGGGGCTGCCTGCGTCTCTCACTTCCCCTCTCTCAACCTGCAAAATGGGCATAAATAACGCCTGTTGATCTTGTGGGGAAAAAACTTTGTACACCTTAAAAAGCCATCATAATGACTCCTTTTTCTTAGAGGCTCTTGGGGTTGGTGGGAGGTGCCCTTTCTTGGAGGTAAGCTGTTTTACTCCTTGGAGAAGGGAGCTGATGAAAGGTCTCGTTGATAGGACAAGGTTTAAAAATAAAAAAAAAGAAAAGAAAAGAAACGCTCACCCTGGCAACAAGAGCTAAGGAACAGCAGCCCCAGCCCCTGGCTGACTGTCCCGAGAGGCACAAAGATTAAGTTACCTGAGCCCTCCCCCTTGATTCAGGTGTTAAAGTTAATCATAATAACAGAGCTCATGTTTCATTGTGGCTCTGTAAACCAGCACTGGCCTCCAGTAGGCTTGTGAGTGGGTGGGGAGTGGCTGGCTTGTCATCCCCCACTTTCACAGGTGAGGAGGCAGATATTTGATCTGGATGGGGGAACCCTTGTGGCCCTGCAGCAGGGGGCTGTCCTGCCTAGGGGCTCAGGCAAGTTTCTCCCCCAGGCTCAAGTATCCCAGATATCAGGTTGGTAAAGGACTGGGCACTCTTCTTCCTTGCCCTGGTTTTAAAAATCTCCACAATTGGAGGATTTGTGAGATAGGGCAAGGAGAATGAATTCTAGAACCAAAGACTGTCAGAGATGGAAGGGCTAGCAGAACAGAGGATGTCCTAGCAAAAGGGACCTTGGAACATGGGATGTCAAAGTTGGGAGAGACCTCTGAGTGTGGAATGTCAGAGCTAGAAAGGACTTTTGAGATGGTCAGGGCCTAAAGTGAGGCCAGTTCCTGGGGAATATCTCTGGAGATGGGGAAGAGTAGGGTAGAGAGGAACCCAGGATCAGAGATGCATCAGCTCCAGTCATTTGCCTAGATCAGCATTTCTAGATAATGTCTACAAACCTTTTCGAGGTCCTAGGCTAAGAGCTTAGTATCTAATGACTTCCCACTGGGAAAGAACCTTTCTAAAAATAAATTTTATTGGTATCTTTTGTTTCTTCTAATTACCTAATTTCCCCTCGTAGCTCTTCCCCATCCCAGAATACCATCCTTTATAACAAAGAATTTTAAAAAATGAAAAAAATCAGCAAAACAAGTCATGAAACATTTTTTAAAATTTGACAGTCTATGCAGTGTTCCACACCAGGGGGTCCCCTACCTCAGCAAAGGAGTAGGGGGAAGTAACAGTCAACTCCAGTTGTTAAGTACCTACTATGTGCCAGGTATGCACTGGGGATACCAAGAAAAGGCGAAAGACAGTTCCTGCTTTCAAGGAGCTCACGGTCTTACCGAGTCTTTTCATATCTCTCCTTTGGAATCGAGCTTAGTAATTTTGCAACATTTGATTTTGGTCGTTCAGTTATTCATAGTCATTGTGCATCTTGTTTTCTCAGTTCTTTTTCAGTTGTTTGATCAGTTAGTGTATGTGTGTGATTCTCTGTATTATATTCGTTTTTTTTTTTTTTGTTCTCCAGTCATTTCAGTCCTGTCTGACTCTTCCTGACCCCATTTGGGGTTTTCTTGGCAAAGATCCTGGAGTGGTTTGCCATTTCCTTCCCCAGTTCATTTGACAGATGAGGAAACTGAGGCAAACAGGGTTGAGTGACTTGCCCAGGGTCACACAACTGGTGTCTGAGGCCAGATTTGAACCCAAGTCTTTCTGACTCAGCACTCCCTCCACCACTTGGAATGGGGGAAGCTGGTACCTTCTAGCAAAGAAGCTAGTGGCTGAATGCACCAGCGGCTGCGAATCAGGTCCCAGAATCAGAGCACTTCAGAGTTGGAAGACCATCTAGTCCAGGGGTGGGGAACCTGCAGCCAGTCTCAGGGCCGAACTTGAGGACCTAGAGGGCCACATGTGGCCTTGAGGCCGCAGGTTTCTCACCCTGATTTAGCCCAACCCATTTCTAGAAGAAAGATGTTGTGACATCCTCCGGAAGTGGCCATCCATTCAGCCTTTGCTTGGAGATCTCCACTAAGGGGCCCAGGACATTGCTTGGCAGGCCTTGCCCTCAGGCCCTCGGGTGAGCACTAATTGTGCCATAGCTTTTTTCTTGAATGAACCCTAAATCAATCCTCCTCTTGCCAATTTCCAGTCATTACTGGAGGGGAAGGGGAAGGAGGGCAGAGAGTTCAGTTGACATCATCTGGGTCGTTGCCTCCCTGTCTGAAGCCTTTTCCAGTTTACAGAACAATTTCAGAAGGTTCATCGCCTTGCCTTGGGCCTTTCCTTTTGAATGTCCTTATCAAGGTTCAAATTAAAAACTGGGGGAAGGAGGAGAAGGGGAGCCTGGCAGGGGAAAGAGGAGCTGCTTGTGTGTCTGCAGGTTTCTGTAGCTAGAGGGCCCCCCCCCCCAGCTCTGTGTAGGCTCTTTGCCTTCTCAAAAGATAAGGAAAGACACCTGAAGGTCCCTTTTGGGGCATAAAACATAGATTGACAGAGCCAGAGAGGTATGATATATATGATATATAGGTAAGGACCATATATCTAGACTATTAACACCTCTCCCTATTTTACAGATTGAGAAACTGAGGCCCAAGGAGGAAAGGCAGTTTTACAGTAAGTCAGTGACAGGCAGATAACAAAGAAATTTGACAATGTCATTAAGTATATTGACCCCTCCCCTCCCCCACAGGGGCCAACTTAGCCTTTTTCCTGTAGTGAGGGCCTCAGAAATTTGTCCAGGAGTTTTCAGTCATTCTTTCTTGATAAAGCAATAGAAATCCCTCCATGCCTTTAGCCATTTCCTGAATCTTATGTCATGGATACTGTGCCGGATTTGGAGTCAGGAAGACCTGAGTTAAAATCCTACAGCTTCCACTTAGTAGCCTTGGGATCCTGGACAAGTCACTTAACTGCTATCTGCCTCACTTTCCTGATTTGTAAAATGGGGATAAGAGAACTCAGCTCACTGGGGATGTTGTGGAAATCAACTTAGACAAGGTGTATAAAGCACTTTGCAAACCTTAAAGCATTCTATAAATGTTAGTTATCATGTAAAACTGTAAAGTGGGGGTAGAGGAGAGGATGTTGTTTTCTCTGTACTTTGCCCAAAATGGAGCTGTGCACATGGTAAGAGTACTGGGCAAATGCTCGTTAGGTAGTTATGCAGCATTCCTTCTGGCTGGATCAGGGCTGGCTGCTTTGGGGAGGGGTCTGTGTCCCTAATGCCCTTGAGAGTTGTACCTCTTCCCAAGCCAGGAAAAGAGGTAGATAATGACTGTCACAATAATTGCAACGCTCATGCTTTTCTCATGCTTTAGACCAAAGATTCTTAACCATCTTGTGCATTCTGGACTCTTGGCTGTCAGTCTGGTGAAGCCTATAGACTCCTTCTCAGAGTAAATGTTTTTAAATGCATTTAAAAAAACATCAAAAACCCCAACAGACTTGCAAACGAAATCGTTCTCTTGAGATACAGTTTTCAAAATATTTTTCAAAAACGAGTTCATGAACCTCCAGGTTAAAAGCCCCCTTTAGAGCTAGCCTGCCTTAGTTACTTGAGAGTCAGTTAAACTTGAGTTTGAATCTTGTCTCCAAAACGGACCAGTTCTGTAACCCTGACTGAGCCTCCTGCTGTGAGCCTTAGTTGATTATCTGTAAAATGGGGATGATAATCCCTGCCCTGCGATGGAGTACAGGATGTGGAGGCACGTGAGGATCCCACAGTTGCTAGCTGTAAGAGACCTTAGAGATAATTCAATCTGTCCCCTTCCCTTCACACCGGAGGTCCAGAGGGCAGAGCTGGAGTCCATATCCAGATCCTGGGACCATGGCTGATACAGCAGCCTTTCCTCTTAGAGCAGCCTAGTGTATCAAGAGAGGTTTTTAGAATTCTCTTGGTCTGTGTTAATGTTAGCTGCTATCATTCTTGGTAACCCCCATTCCTTTTATCCACATCCAGGTCTTTCCTTGCCACTTCATCCCGTATGATTTCTGTTCAAGTCTTTCTATAGACCTGATATAGAGGAGCCACCCCAAAATGGTTATTTTTATATTTTTACTGGTTATTTTAATATTTTGAAGGCCCAGCGTTTATCTGCTATCCGGGGCCCATGGAGGCTAGGTGACCTGCGCAAGGTCATAAATAGTAAGCATTCAGAGACAGGATTTGAACCCTGGTCTTCTGACTGTAGAGCCAGTACACTTTGGATTGTATCAAGCTGCCTCTTGTCAGATGCTTGATGTCTTTCCTGCACTTTCTCCCTTGGAAGTTGCCATTAGGCTATAGCCTCTTTACATATACTGTGTGATCTTCAACTTCCCTTTGGAAATTATTTAATTAATAATAAATGATCCTCCGTGACTGTCTAGAAGGCAGGGGCTCAAATAGCCGAGAGGAGTGAATTCAGACTTCTGGATGGGCTACAGGGAAGATGGATACGCTAGGCAGGCCCAGCCTTGCGACTTCCACAGTCACGTCCCCAGTCCGGGGAGAAGGTTGCTTGGCTCAAGCCAGGAAGCCTCCTGCCTGTTATGCTTTTTGACCCTCTTAGCTCTCTGGAGGAGGGAACTTGTGACTCATACAACACGTGTGGATGCAAATTCTTTGGTGGCTGGTTATCGTTCCCTGAAATGTTTGCTCTTTGGAGGCCCGGGGTTACCGAATTTCCTTGGGAACGTTAGCGGCCTACTTGCCTTGTAACTTGGCTGAGCCGTTGGCCTTATCCCACCCTCCATAATCACAGAATCACAGACCTGGGGAAGAGGACGTTGGAGGGGATTTGGTCTGAGTGATTACCCTTCTCTTGCCTCACTGATAAGGCTTCCTAGTGACTTACACTTAACCAGAACTCACTACCTCCCCAAGCAGCCTGTAATTGTTGAGTTGGGTTTTCCTTATCGGAGACCAAGCTCATCTCTCCTTCCTCGGCTTCTCGTTTTGCCTCTTAGGGTCAAGCAGAACAAGTCTAACTCCTTTTCCAAGGCCTGTGAATGACCACTTTGCTATTTACCAAAGGCTTTCTTTCAAAGAAAGTTTCAAGAAGGTGTTAGAGGGAGAAGTATGCAACAAATATTTGACTGAGAGATGGCTCTTTCAGAACCCAGGAGAGAGTGAGAACCCAGCCAGCTGGTTGTTTAGATTTCCGCCAGCATGACGTGCTTGGCAAAGAGCTTGTGGTTAAATCCACGATTCCTTTCCACCCTTGGCCATCTGTTGAACTGTGACTCCTTCTTGTTCTCTGAATAGGAGACTTGTATTTCACAAGGGGCATAAAGTTCAATTTGCCTTACAGCGCTGTGGTTCGCAGGGTCAGAGAGTCAGAGCCAGAAGGGATCTTGAAAAAAGAATCTCATCCAACCTGTTCCTGTTACAGATGAGCAAACTAAAGTCTCGAGGGGGCAAGTGACCTGCTTTCGGTCATAGTGGTAGTCACATTGGGACCCAGGTCCACTGGCTCCAGAGCGCCATGCCTTTTTCATTATATCAGGCTGTCTTATTCATTATTATTGAACAAGCATTAGTAAGAACTTGCTTTGTACCAGATGCTATGCTGTACACACATTGGGGAAGCAAAGACAAAAATGCCTGCCTTCATGGAGCTTGCATTCTGTTGGAGGAAAACAGTGTGAGCATAGAAAAGGAAATACAAAATACATGTAATGAGGATCTGACTCCATGTTCAGACTCTATCAGCTTGTTAAGAAGGCATCTCCGTGTGCAGAACACCATCTTAGCAGATTCATAGACATTTGCCAAGAGCTCCCTTTCTTCCCCTTCTCCTTGCATCCATCCCTGAGGTGCCTTTGGACACTATCTCCTCCTTCATCCATCTCACATGAAAAGGTGGCTCCTCTTTTTTGTCAAGGCAAACTTATCTCTGCGCATAAGTGACCCCCTTCAATCCTGTCTCCTCCAGCAGGTTGCCCCCTCTTTTGTTACTACACTCTCATGTATCTCAACCTCTCCCTATTGGCTGCCTCCCTACTGCCTATAGACTTTGCCAAGTCTCCTACCTCTTCCAAAAAACCCATATTCGATCCAGCCATCGTCTCTAGCTATCATCCCGTATTTCCCCTCCCTTTTGTGGCTAAAGTGCCAGAGAAGACTGTCTACAGTGGATGCCTCCATTTCTTTCCCTCTCATCCTCTTCTTAACTATCTACAGTTTACAAACTTTACCTTTCAGCCTCAACTAGTCTCCAGAATGAATGACGATCTCATAATTCCCAGATCTGATGGCCCTCTCTTAGTTGTCATCCTCTTGACTTCTCTGTTGCCTTTAGCAGTCTTAATTACCTTCTTTGTCTTGAGAAAAAAAAATATATTTTTTTTGTGATACTATTCTTTCCTGACTTTCCCCTATCTGCTTGACAATTCCTTCTTAGTCACCTTTGCTGGATCTTTATCCAGGTCATGCCTGGTGATGGTGTTTCCTCTCCCATCTCCCTAGCCAGGTCTCTGTTCTATGTCTTCTTCTCTTCTCCCTCTATACTGTTTCATTTGATAATCTCATCAGCTCCCATGGTTATCATCTCTATGTTGATGATTCTCAATCCAGCTCCACCCTCTCTCCTGATCTCCAGTCTCAGACGTCCATCGTCTGTTGGACATCTTGAACTGGATGTCCCAAAAGTCATCCTAGGCTCAATTCTCCCCCAAACTGAGCCCATCTTTTTCTCCCAAGCCTTCCCTTATAAATGTCCCTGTTACTATTGAGGGTATTGCTGCTTTCCTCCCAGTTACTCAGCTTGCAACCCATGCGTCAACCTTAACTCTTCACTCTCTCTCAACTCCTATATCCAGTCTATTGCCAGTACCCATGTGTTTTACTTTCATAACTTCACATACAACTCCTCCTTTCCTCTGACATGGCTACCACCCTGGTGCAGGCCCTTATCATCCCACTCCTAGACTGTTGTAATAGTTTCCCTGCCTCAAATCTCTTCCCATTCCAGCGCTGTTACATTGGTCTTCCTAAAGCTCTGGTCTGACTGTGTCACCTCCCTGTTAAATAAAACCTAATGGTTCCTTGCTATCTCCAGGATCCGTTATAAATCCTTTCTTCTGGCTTTTAAAGCTCTCTGTGACCTGGCCCCTTCCCACCTCTCCAGTCTTCTTACACTGTTCCCGTCCACATACTCTTCAATCCAGCGACGCTGGCCTCCTGGCTGTTCTCCTAACAAGACAGTCCATCTTTTAGCTCTGGGCATTTTCCTTGGCTGTCTTCTATGCCTGGAATTTTCTCCCTCTTCTCTAACTATGTTCCCCGACTTTCTTTCAGTCCTTGCTAAAATCTCATCTTCTAGAAGATGCCTTTTCCTAATCTCCCTTAATTCTAGTGCCTTACCTCCAGTCTGTCCTGTCTGTATGTTATTAGTACAGAATTTTGATACCTCGTTTTCAAATATTTAGTATAATGTTTTAGTATGTTATTAGCACAAAGATGTTTTCATGTTGTCTCCTCCATTAGACTGAGAGCTCTTTGAAGGCAGGCACTGTCTTTCATCTTTCTTTGTATCCCCTGTGCTTAGCTTGGTGCCTGGCACCTAGCAGGCATTAATAAGTGTTTATTGACTGATTGATGGGGTCTGCATATGGCACCAGAATCCCCATTACATATATATGAATTATTTGCAGTGTGAGAGGGTACTAGCAACTTGGGGGGATTCAGAAAGGCCTTTTTTAGGGTCTTTTCTTTTTATCTAGGCAGTGGGGTTAAATGACTTGCCCAGAGTCACACAGCCAGGTTTACACAGCTAGTTAAGTGTGAAGTGTCTGAGCCAGGATTTAAACTCAGGTCCTCCTGACTCAAGAGCTGCTGCTCTATCCACTATACCACCTAGCTGCCCCAGAAAGGCTTCTTTTAGGTGGTGGCCCCTTTGCTGAGCCTTGATGGAAACTGGGGTTTCCAGGAGGCAAAAATTAGGAGGAAGGTCATGCCAGGCATGAAGGATAGCAGTAAAAACACTTAAAAAACCATTTTGTGTGTGTTTTTTTAAACAAGTGATAACTGTAATTTATTAATACAATGACACATGTAGGAAAATGTCTTTAGAACTTTATAAAGCAGACACCTGAAATACTAAAGAAATAAATGCTGTCCATACACAGAGGCCAAGGGGCAGCTAGGTGGCACAGTAGAGAGAATGCCAGGCCTGGCATCAGGAAGACTTGAGTTCTGGCCTCAGATACTTGTTAGCCTTGAGACGCTGGACAAGTCACTTAACCCTCTTTGCCTCAATTGCTATATCTGTAAAATGAGCTAGAGAAGGAAATGGCAAAACTGCTCCAGTATCTTTTCCAAGAAAACCCCCAAAGGGGACATGAAGAGTTGGACACAGAATAACTGAACCACAGAGGCCAGCCTTATTGGAACAGATGCTCATAGCTTTAAAAAATTCACATGACCTTCTGATATTGCAAAAATAGATTGTGAGCATCACAGAACGCTCGCTCAATAAATTAAATAAATAAGCACTCCCTTCGGAAAATTCTGTCCTCGGATCAACTCAGCTAATAGGAAGGCACATTAAAATTAGACATACAGTGGTCTGGCATACAAAAGCCAAAATATAGATATCAATCAGTCAACATTTAGTAAGTGCCTACTATGTACCAGGTACTGTGTGCTAAGATCTAGGGATACAAAACGAGGGAAAAGATAACCCCTGACCTCAAGGAGCAGTCTAATTGGGGAGACAACATTGCTTTTAATTTCATGGGGGAAAAACAATTCCTGCTTGCAGGACACATTTACCCTTGAAAAAAAGGACCATTTTTTTTTCTCTTTTTAGACATTTCTTAATGTCTAAAGTTAACCTTTTCTCGGAAGAGCACGGTTTTCTTTCAAATTCATGTACTAATTACATCTAAAAGAAACCAAGCTCTTCCAGTAATGTTCTTTGTATGGGTAACCAAGCATTGTTTCATGGAGAGTTCTGCTGAGGTCCCAAATGTTGCTGTTTGGCAAGAAACAAGTTTTTTCTTTGCTCACCTGCATGAGTTGGAAAGCACTGGTCTTTTCAACGTGTGTAAAATATCAAAGTATTTTACAATACCCTCGTTTGTCATGTAAAATAGAAGTAATTGCAGATCCTATTGTTCAGGGCTGGAACATTGTTCACAAAGTAAAACACCACTTTTGGTCTGCACTTGGAGTGATTCGTTCAGATTCGTGTTAGTCTTCCACGTCGAGCCTTTGTGAAATAGAAACAAAAACAAAATAAGAAAATACCCACGTAAAAAGAATCTATGTTTTGTTTTAAAATTGACAGTAGACTTTGCTCTTGTGACTTTCAGTGATTGAAGAGAATGGCTTTTTGAGAAAACCTCCAAAGGAAATTCTTTCTCCCGGCCTGGTCCCCTGTATCCACGGTCTGGGTCCCTCTCTTCATGGCCTGGTCTCCTCTCTTTCTTCGTAGCTAGGTCCCCTCTTTTCGTGTTAAGGAGAATTCATTGAATAGCCCCATTTTGCTTTTCTTTTTTTTTTGCCTTTAAAATTTTTTTTTGGTAAATTTTCTTATTTTAAACTTAAATACAAAATGAGAAAAGGAAAAAAAAAACATTGCCATTTATACAGCAGACAATAAGAGAAGATTAAATATAAAACAATAAATTTCCATTTCAAGAAAACCTATATAATAAATACTACACATTATTTTCAAAGCTGCCCAGCTTTTCTTTTCTTCTTTGTTGGTTTTCTTTTGTTCTCTGCTGTGCACTTTTTACTTTATTTTCCCCCCTCTCCCCAACCCTCAAGAAGGCTGCAATTAAGTGTGGATACACACACACACACACACACACACACACATATGTGTGTCTGTGTATGTATATACATATATGCATATACAAACACATACACATAGATATCTATAAACATACCCATATGTACACATATCTGTAAACATACACATATATGTAAGACCATACTATGCTTATTTCCTCCTCTTCTCTGTTTCTTTGAAGGTAGATAGCATGTTCCTTCATAAGTCCAAGTCTTTCCATGTTTTTCTAAATTAGCCAGCTCATCATTTCTTACACCACAGCAATATTCCAACCAAATCACATCCTATTTGAGAGATTGTCTATGAAAGTTCTCTCCCAATTTTCTGCATTCCTTCGGTTCTTGACTATGTAGGTTTTATTTATACGAGAAAATTTTAATTTAAAATAATCAAAATTATTCTTGTTAGACTTCAACAACTTCAACAACTTTTTAGACTCTCACCTCATAATGTAGTTTAAGGTCTAATACTGCTGAATCTACTTCCTTTACATCTTTTTTCCCTGGTTTCTTTGAAGTTCCTGAACTTTTCTTCTTCCAAATTAACTTTGTTATTGTTTTTCTAACACAGTAAAATACTTTTTTTATTAGTAATTTCATTGGGATGATATTGAATAAATAGATTATTTAGATAAAACTGTCGTTTAAAAAATTATATTGGCTTTACCTACCTGTGAACAGTAAATATTATTTCAGTTATTTAGCTCTGAGTTTATTTGTATAAAAAGTGCTTTATGTTTATGTTCATATAGTTACTGTGTCTGTTTTGGCAGGTGTATGCTCAGGTATTTTGTACTATCTAAATATTTTAAGTGGTTTAAAACAATATTGAATAATATTGCTGACACATAGTGTAGTCTCTCTTTTTCAGTTTTGATTAAATCTATTTTAACTTTAACTTTGTCTTTGGGGTCATGATTATTATCCCTGCTTTTTTTTTTAACGTATTAAATTCTACTCCTGCCCTTTATTTTAAATTTGTGTATGTCTCTCATTTTTATAATGTTTCCTGGAAGCAAAATGTTGTTGAATTCAAATTTTTAATCTGCTGTTTCCATTTTATGGATAAGTTTGTCCCATTCACATTCTAAGCTCAATTTACTTATTGTGTCTTTTCCTCCCTCCTATTCTTCCTCACTATCCTTCTCACCCTATTTACTCTATCCCTTCTCACTCCTCTGCTTTATTTCTACCTGCTACCTTGCTCTCCTATTCCTTAACCTACTCATCCTTCTAAGAGGGGTTATCTCTTCTCCTCTCCCCCAACCCTATCCTCTTGCCCTCTTATTTCTTTCTGAATTTAAAAGACCTTTATACATACATGCATTCGTACATACATATGTGTGTGTATATGTGTATGTATATATATGTGTGTAATATGTATACACCCTCTTTAACCCATTCCTGATGAGAGTAAGGTTTTAGCACTGCCTATCCTCCCTCTACTAGCTTCTTCTGTATCATTTTTTCCTTTTATGCCTCATTTATATGAGATAATTACTCCTTTTTATCTCCCTTCAGTTTTATTGTTTTTTAGAATCACCCCATCGTACTCAGCTCAGCCCACTCCTTTCTTTCAAACTACTCAAATAATGATGACAATCATAAGACTACTGCTAATATTTTCACATATACAAAGTAAACATTTGATCTTACTGAGTCCCTTATAATTGGTCTTTAACACTTACTTTATATTTCTCCTGGATGTTATATGTCGAATTTTCTCTTAAGTTCTGGAGTTTTTTCACAAAAACCTGAAAGTCTTTGAGTTTATTAAGTATTCATTTTTTCCCCCATTCAGGATTATACTTAACTTTGCTGGGTAAGTTACCCTGTGTCGTAACCCCAGCTCTTTTGCTCTATGGAATACAGTATTCCAAGACCTCCTGCCCTTCAATGTAGTAGCTGTTAGGTCTTGTGTAATCCTTATTGTAGTTCCATGATATTTAAATTGCTTTTTTCTTATTGCTTCCAATATTTTCCATTTAACCTAGGAGCTTTGAAACTTGGCTTATGATATTCCTTTAAGTTTTCTCCTTGGGATCTCTTTCAGGTGGTGATTGGTGGATTTTTTTCCATATCTACTTTGCCTTCTTGTTCTAGAACTTCTGGGCAATTTTCCTTGACAACTTCTTATAATATGGAGTCAAGATTCTTTTTTTAATCATAATTTCAGGTAGTCTATTATATTATTTCTCCTCAATCTGTTCTCCAGATCAGTTGCTTTTCTAATGAGATGTTTCACTTTCTGTTCCATGTTTTCATTCTTTTGGTTTTGTTTTATGATTTCTTGTTGTCTTAGAACATCATTAACTTCCCCTTGCCCAATTCTAGTTTTCAAGGAATTATTTTCTTCCTTAAGTTTTTGATTCTCTATTTCTGATTGGTTGACTTTCTTGTCATAATTTTCTTGGATTGCTTTTATTTTTTTTTCCAATTTTTCTTCAGTCTCTGTTACTTGATTTTTAAAGTCCTTTTTAAGTTCTTCCAAGAACTCTTTTTGTGCTTGGGACCATTTGATGTTTCTCATTGAGAAAGGACTGGCTTTTTTAGCTCAATTATCTTCCTCTGAATATGAACCCTGATCTTCTCTATCCCCATAGTAACTATGTATGGTTGGGTTCTTTCTCCTTTGCTTACTCATTTTATTTATCTATTTGTTTGTTTTATATTTTTTTTTTAGCAGCTATTAGTGCAATCAAGTTGTAGTCCTGAGGTATGGGGACTGATGCCCCAAGCCTCAGGTCTTTCGTACTGTTATTTTCTGAGGTCTGTCTCAGAGGCCAACGTTGGGCCCTCCTTTCCACTCCTAAGCCATAGCTAGGGCCCCTAGCCATGCTGTCTCTCCAATGATCTTGTTCCCTACAGGTTCTTGGATGGCTGCAAACTACAGCTGTCCTCTTTGCCCCGGCACTGAAACCAAGGACTCTGTTCTCCTGCAAGTGCCCCCAGCCAGCAGGGTCCCTGCCCCTTGCTACTGCACCTCCCCACAGCCATAGCCTTGGAACTGTCTGGGCAGCACAGCCGTGCTTGGCCTCTCTCTACAATGCAAGGCCCTTGAGTCTTCTCATACTCAGCTATCAGACCCTGCCAGAGAAAGTTTTTAATGCAGAGGCTGCCTCCCAACTCCAGCAGCCCCCAGGACTTGTTTCTGCCTGGTCTTCTTGGAGGTATTTGCACTTTACTCAGGCCAAACCTCCTCCCCGGAAGTCAGGTTCTCAAATTGTCTTAGGAGGACAACTACTTTACCAGGTGTTTATTTTTGCTACTCTGAGGCGATATTCTTTTTTTTTGTGGAGGAAGTTTGAAGAGTTCTCTGACCTACTCCACCATCTTCCCAGAATCCTCTTCCACTTTTTGCTTTCCAGGTTTCTTCCCTGAGGCTCTTCAGTCTCCAAGCCATTAGGGTTAAAAACATCTTCAGATTTTGGAAGAAAACCTATTCCAAAGATAACTTCTCGCTAATTTTGCATATATGAACAGCAAAACAGGGATATTTAAGTGCCTTACTGTTGTTGTTCTGTGGTTTCGGTTGTATCCGACTCTCCATGACCCCATTTGGGGTTTTCTTGGCAAAGAAAATAGAGTGGTTAAATATCTTTTTGCCCATCAGTAGGTTGCTGAGGTGAAGGATTAGAAGATGGGAGGGTTTTAGGGGCTTTCTGTCCAGATGAACACCTACTGCAGGGTTGAGGAACCTGTGGCCTAGAGGCCACATGTGGCCTTCTAGGTCCTTGGGTGTGGCCTTTTTGCCAAGTCCAAGTTTTACAGAACAAATCTTTTTATTAAGGGGATTCGTTCTGTGAAGTTTGGATTCAGTCAAAGGGCTGCACTTGAGGACCTGGCCTAAGGTATGGTGGGAGGGATGGTTCTTAGTCAGAAAGGGACAGAAGGCTGACAGCCATGGCACCAGAGGCTTGCTTCGGAGGGTGGTGGTGAGCAATGCATAGCTGCAGTGATCATGGGGGGCTGCTGGCAGCATCCAGCCTTCAACCTCATGCTTCATGCTCTGTCTCCTTCCTTTAAAATTTTTAAAGTGCCATAGAATTGTAAGATATTATTACGTGTGTGTGTATTTATGTGTGTGTGTGTGTGTGTGTGTGTGTGTGTGTGTGTGTGTTTGGGGGTCGGAGGGGAGTTGATCAGGAGAATATCTGGTCATTCTGGTCCCTTCCAATTCACTTGATAAGATCATGCGATACAGACCTCTGTCAAAAGGTGGGTACCTCCCATGGAGCAAATTCGTGAATTTGGCCCCTTACTGAATGACATGGGCCTCGTGGAGAGAATGGGTGAGGTCCTTGTGCTGGTCTGCCAGTCACTGGAATTGTCTGCTAATGATTGACTGAAGAACAGCTGTGAACCCCCTGAGAGACCAGGTTTGGAGTCAGAATAACTCAGTTTCCAGAGTTCAAATCTAGCCTCAGACGCTTACTAGCTGTGTGACCCTGGGCAAGTCACCTAACCCTGTTTGCCTCAGCTTCCTCATCTGTCAAATGAACTGGTGAAGGAAATGGCAAACCACTCTATTTTCTTTGCCAAGAAAACCCCAAATGGGGTCATGGAGAGTCGGATACAACCGAAACCACAGAACAACAACAGTAAGGCACTTAATGAATATTTCTTGACTTGAATCTTTGAAAGATATGATTCCTTACCCACGGGGAGCTTAAAGTCCAGTGGATGTTTCTCGGCATAGTGGGGAGAGGGAGGCAGGCAGGCCAGCCTGTGTTGAGGACTGACCTGATGCCGTGGAGTCCTGGGGGTGGAAAGCATTGAAAAGAACAACCATATCCCATTTTCTTGGACATTAGTGCAAAGGAGAGACATTCTGTTCAACGCATAGACCCCTTACCTAATTAGAGGAGAGAATCTAGGCCAATGTTTCTTCAGCTGTGTCCCGTAGAACTCTGCTGTTCCACACATTGTGCCTTTGATGCCAGAGAGATTTTTCTAGCTAAAGTATTGTTGTTGAGTCATTTTTCAGTCATGTCTGAGTTTGTGACCCCATTTGGGATTTTCTTGGTAGAGATGCTGGAGTGGTTTGCCATTTTCTTCTTCAGCTCATTTTACAAATGAGGAAACTGAGGCAAAAAGGGTTAAGTGACTTGTCTAGGGTCACACAGCTAGGTAGTGCCAGAGGCTGGGTTTGAACTCAGGTCTTCCTGACTCCAGGTCTGGTGCTCTATCCACTGTGCGGTATCTGCCCCCATCTGAAGTATTATTGATGAAAAAAATCCATCTTTTCAAGTTTTATTTTGGCATGAAAATAGGCTTAATTTTTATATTTTGTTTGAAACAGAGAGGCAACATTGTATAGTAGAGGGAGGAAGACCTGAGTTCAAATCCTACTTCTGATGTGTCCTGGCTTCTCACACGTGGCCATGGTAGGAAAAGCTGGCTTTGGAGTCAGAGGAGCTGGGTTCGGATCTTGCCTCTGATGCTTACTACCTGTGTAACCTTGGGCAAGTTACTCAGCCTCCATGGGCTTCAGCGTCCTATCTGTAAAATGAATTGGTTCTGCTTGACGGCCTTTGACCTCCTTTCTGGCTCTGGAGCTAGATCTTGTGACATTCTCCAAAGCTCAGTTTCCCTTTCTGTAAAGTCAGGATAACGTCCATGGTACATATCTCAAGGGATTGTTGTCAGGTTCAAGTGAGATGATGTTGTGAAAGTGTTCTGTGCACATGATTATTTTCTTCTTTGCTCAAAAGTTTCATCACTTTCCCCCATGGATGACCCAGAGTCCCGGACAAGCATTTACGAGTTCAGTCAACGTTCTCAAGTGTTTCAGGGCCTGTTGAGTTTGTGAAGAGCCGAATGAACCACATTCACCACTGAACTTCTGCATGCCTGGACCATTGACCTTGAGACAGACCTCCGTGCTCATCTTAGAAAACTTCTTTTTGTAGGAGGCATGTCTGATGAGCATACTGTGCGTGCTGCAGTTGCAGAATCTGTGTCTGGCCCTGTGCTCTTGAAGTCCTACACAGCCCTGCCCAACTGCTCTCTGGATGATATCCGCATGAGCACTGCCTCCAGGTTTGTCCCATTTCCCAACATCACCTTCTTTAAAAAAAAAAAAAATTATTAAAAAAATACTTTTTTCATTGAACAAGAACTGATTTTCTCATCCTCTCATTTCTCCTCTCCACCATTTTGGGGAAAAAGAAGAGAGAAAAACAAAACTAAAAGCTGAACACATAGTTCAGCTAAACATTTTCTTGTATTGGCCACGTCTGAAAACTAGGTCTCCTTCTGTACTGTGTGTCCATTACATCTCTACCAGGAGGTGGGTAACATGCCTTATCATTGGTCCTCCGAATCATGGCTGGCCATTGCATTAATGAGAGTTCTTAGGTCTTCTAATGTTGTTTGTCTTCATGGTGTTGTGGTCACTGTGTGAATTGTTTTGGTTCTGCTCTGTATTATTTCTCGGTGTTATTTTGTACAAGGCTTGCAGGTGTCTCTGAAAACATCTCCCTGGCTCATGCCTCCTGGATCACCATTACATCTTGTAGGTGGATAGATTTGAGAGCTGAGAGAACCCTCAGAGAGTAATTAGGTCAACCCCTTCCTTTTACACACAAAGAAACTGAGGCTTGGGAGGGGTTAAAGTATCAGAGCTGGGATTCGAACCCAGGTCTTTCCACCTCACTTTCTGATGAGCCTCTGTTTCCTCATCTGTAAAATGAGGATAATAATGCTGGCACAACCTCCCTCACAAGGTTGTTTTATAGATGAGGAAACTGAGGCTCCAAGAGAGGAGGAATTTGCCCAAGATTATAGGGCTTGTGAATAAGTAGGATAATAACCCCACTATGCTGTCTTGGAAATATACTTTGGAACATCTATGACTTCATGTACGGGGTGCAGGGACTCAAACAATCTAAGCGTGGAAAAGACCTTGGAATGTAGAGCATGGAATGACAGAGAGAAAGAGATCTTGGGATGCAGAGCCTGGTATTTCAGAGCCGGAAGGAAGTGATGGCGCCCATCACTCCTGTCCCTGTAGCGTTCTCTCTCTGCTTACTTAATAAGGCGTATTTCTCAAAACAGCCTCGTTAGGTAACAGGAAATATTAGTGCCATTTCTGAGAAGTAAAGGGGCTTGTCTGTAGTCCCAGAGCTGGAAAGAATCTTAGAGACCATCGAATCCAAGCCTTTCGTTTTACGAAAGAAGAAACTCAGTCCCAAAAAAGGGAGCTGAGTTATTCAAGAGGGTATATAATCTGGATTCTGCATAAGGAGCGGAGGTGTGACTCTTCGTTGAAACAGATCTCAGCTCCTCCACACCTTGGTAGATAAATGTGATTAGTGGCTCTTCCTTCTGCCCCTGCACCCCCCAAAAAACCCCAACCCAAAACAAGTTGCGCCCAGGCTTTTGGTGAGAAGCCTCTCAGCACCCAGGCTTCAGCTGACATACACTTAGTGTAGAATTAGTTCCTTCTTACCTGAAGCCTTTCTGATTAGATACACAAGACCTACCAGAACTTGGGGCTCGGCTGGCGCCATCTTTGAGAGCCCAGGGTCATCAGTTGTAGAGACAGAGATTGCACTGAAGAGATTTCATCCTTCTAGGGATGAGGGAATTCCTTCTGCCAGTGCAAATCATTGCCTTTTCTGCAGCTTTATCCAGATGACCTCTGGCGGAGGGGCCGCCGAGTGAGGTGGAACTTTAATATTGATGATGATGGCTAACACTTACAGAGTTCCCACTGTGTGCCAGGCACTTTTACAAGTATTATCTCACAATAATCCTGGGAGGTAGGGGATGTTATGATCCTCATTTACAGGTGAGGAAACTGAGACGTCTGGTCTTCTGGATTCCAGGCCAGGCTCTGATCTCTGAGCCATCAGTCAGCTGATTATCTGCAGTACCTCTATCCCACTCCACCACACTGCTTCTCTGTTGGGTTCCATAGATTTAGAAAGCAGACGAGGACCTTCTTACCGAAGGCCCCATGTGTCTGGTGTCCAGCAGGGGCATCTGAAAGCTGATCTTGAGCCAACCTTGTCCACTTGACCTGGATGGCACCCACCCTGAGGTGGGGGAGGAGGGCTGCTGAGAGGGCACAGTGATGTCATAAGTGCCAGCCAGGAAAGTTCCGAGAAGCTGAGTTTTCCCATTTGAATGCCAGCGGATGCCACCAGCCTGCCTACCATCACCAGCATGTCATCTGTCAAACATCAGTGACCAGAGCCAGAAAGAGAGGAGGGTGCCACCCTCCCTAGCGTCCCTGTGGGGAGAGCAAAGTTAGTAGATGTAGAGAAACAGGGTTTTGACCGCGCAGCCCCTTGGCCAGTGATGGACCCAATGGCGTGTCCCAGGGAGTGACAGGTGCCAAGAGGAAGGAGCGGGACAGCAGGCGTTGTCCTTAGATTCAGAAGCTGGAAGGGAGCTTAGAGATCCTCCTCTCCTCCTCCCCTGCCCTTTGACAGAAGGGGAAAAGGACACCCAGAGAGATGAAGTGATTTTTCTCAAGGTTACACAGGTACTAAATATTTAGCACAACCGAGATTCCAGCCCAGTGTCCCCTGTGCAGTTGCACATGGCTGCTCTGCTGCTTGGGGAACTCTGATGTCCCTGTGCGTGCTACCCCCTCCATGTAGGACGGAGACCCTGGAAATCACTCCCGCCAGCCCCTTTGTTGTACAGGTGAAGAAAATGAGGTCCCTTGAGGCATAAAGTCTTCCTTCCACATTATTGATATGTTGGTTATACCATAAGAACTTCTTTGGGGGAGGACAAGGGAAATGAGCATTTATTTAGCACCTGCTGTGTGCCAGGCACTGTGGCAACCACTTTACAGGAATCACATTTGATCCTCACAACAACCCGGGGAAGTTATTATTGTCCCCATTTTACAGTGGAGGATACTGAGGCAAACAGATGTGAAGTGACTTGCCCAGGGTCACACAGCTAGTAAATGTCTGTGGCAAGATTTGAACTCAGGTCTTCCTGACTCCAGGCCTAGCACTTTATCCACTGTACCACATAGTTACAGAGTTCATCAAAACTCTTGGAATCTGGGAGCTTTGGCGCTTCTTGCTTGGTCCTCACAATAACCCTGTAGGTAGGTGCTGTTATTATCTCCAATTTTTTTTAACAGAGTTGGGAAATTGAGGCAGACAGAGGTTAAGTGACTTGTCCAAGGTCACATAGCTAGTAAGTGTCTGAGGCCACATTTGAACTCAGGTCTTCCTGACTTCAGGCCCAGAGCTCTATCCACTTAGCCACCTAGGTGCCTTTAAGGATCTGTGATATCAGATACCCTAGAGTGGCAGGTCACTTAACAGTTTCATGAGTTGCTAGAAAAAAAATCTATCCTCTTATATAGTGGTTTCTAATCTTTTTTGATTGAGTGCCATGATCAGTAAAACATTTTTTGCATGCCATTCCCCGCCTCCCATTATATGTGCATTTATTTATAAATTATTGTACTACTATATTACTATGTACATGTGCTATTAATTATATATATTATAAAATTTACATAAAACTAGAAATTTTTAAAAAGGATGAGGTAGACATGAAATAATATTTGATCCTAGAGTCACTGGGGAGCCATTGCAGTTTACAGAGTAGGGGAGGGACTCTGTCAGACCTGTACTTTTGGAAAATCATTTTAGCAGCTGCCTAGAAGACAGCTGAAGAGGGGAGACAGGAGGCAGAGACCAGTTAGGAGACGGTTGTGATGGTCTGGAAGAGACGTGATGACTCCCTGAACCAGGGCAGTGGATGCCTTGTGGGCGAGGGGGCACCAGTTCGAGAGATCCTGTAGACGAAGATATGACAGAATTTGGCCAATGACTGGATACATGGGGTGAGCGGAAGTGAGGAGTCAAGGACACCGCTAAGACTGAGAACCTGGATGACGAGATGGGTGGTGGTGTGCTCAACGGAGATAGGGGAATTTGGAAAAATGATAGCTTTATGGGGGAAGAGAATTAGTTCTGCTTTGGTCATGTTGATTTAAAATGATTGTGGGATATCTGGTTCAAAATGTCCAACAGGCCATTTGTATTGTGGGATTGGTGTTGAAGAGAAAGATCTGGGATAGAGCCCTGGGCCTGGAGTCAGGAAGACCCAAGTTCAAATTTGGCCTCATAAACTTACTAGCTGGACAAGTCATTTAACCTCTGTTTGCCTCATTTTCCTCAACTGTAAAAGAGGGATCATAGCACTTACCTTGCAGGGTTGTTGTGAGGATCGAATGAGGTAATATTTGTAAAGCACTTGGCACAGTGCTTGGCATATGGTAGGTGCATGGTAAATACTTGTTTCCTTCCTTCCCTTCCTCCCTCACTTCCTTATTTGCTTTGTTCATTCCTCCCTCCCTTCCTTCTTTTCTTCCTCGCTTCCTTCCTTCCAAAGTCACCACGTGAGAAAGCATAGAGAGAAGAGAAGAGAGGGCCCTAGACCAAGCCTTGGGGCATCCTCACCCACAGTTAGGCCTGATCTGAATGATGACCAGAAAGGGAGCTGGGAAGGAGCACCCTGACCAGGAGGAGAACCAAGAGAGAGGAGTGCCCC
Source organism: Vombatus ursinus (assembly GCF_900497805.2). Lineage (NCBI taxonomy): Eukaryota > Metazoa > Chordata > Mammalia > Diprotodontia > Vombatidae > Vombatus > Vombatus ursinus. The sequence continues at coordinate 4,313,133 of NW_020948951.1, read as the reverse complement.
AAAGACAGAGAGGAGAGGGTGGTCCAGTAGTGGCAGATGCTGCAGAGATCAAGAAGGATGAGGCCTGGGAAAAGGCCAGCAGATCTGGCAGTTAAGAGATTGTTGGTGACTCTGGAGAGGGCGCTTTCCTTGAGTGAGGCATCAAGGAGAAGGAGAAGGCTGAGAACCTGGGAGACTATAAGGATGGCCGGTGGTATTGACAGAAGCAGAGAAATTTGGAAGAAGGGTTGGTTTGAGGCGGAAGGAAAGTCTGCTGTCAGCCTATCCACGCTTGCTTATTCTGTGCTACTCCCAGTTTCCCATCAGCACGTGAAAGGAGCAGGGAAGGGTGATAGAGTGGTGGTTAATTCACTGGCTACTCCTCCAGAACCGCAGTGGGAGTGGCCAGAACCACCGAAGGCCAGCTGTGGGAGATGATGGAGGGGGCTAGGAACGTTAATAGGGTGTTGTAATTGTGTTAAAGACAAAGCCATGGTTGGCTTTGGGAGCAGAGGATGGGATTTGACCCATTTTCCTGCCCTCTGATTGGTTAGTTGTCCATTCCTTGAGGTCTAGTCAATCCTGTGAAGACCCCTGCTGATAGTCGTTCAAACCCTTTCCAACCTGGTAGAAGCAAGCAAAGTGCATATTTCACTTGTGTGGCCTTTGAGAACCAGGGTTACTGCCGTGCCACGATAGGGCAATGGAGGATGGCTTTAGTCTTAGTGTCAGTTGAGTAAGCATTTAGCACATGCCTACTGTGTACCAGGCACTGCATCAGGCAATGAGGTTACAAAGACAGGCCTTGCTCGCATGGCGCTTATGTTCTTCCAGGGAGATGCAACATATACACAAGTAAGTAACTGCAAAGTCATTTCAAGAGGGAGAGAGAGTGCTAACACCTGTGCTTTAAACGAAGACAAAGAAGCCGGGCCTTCTCTGAGGCGGTGAGGAGGGAACACATTCCCTACAGGGGTAACAGCTGGTGTTTGGAGAGCTGCTGCTGGCCGGCCGGTTGGTTGGTTTGTTTGAATTTTGACCTGCTTTATTTTTCCCCCAATTTAAAAAAAGAACCTGAACTAAACAAACATCAATTCCAACAAGCAGGTCTATCTACGTATGTAGCAGAAAGAGGGGGTTTGTACATAAAACTCTGAATTTATGATGTCAGTGGGGTGGAGTAGTGGATGGAGCTGCAGGCCTGGAGTCAGAAAGACTTGAATTCAGATCCAGCCTCAGACACTCAGGCAAGTCACTTTACCTCCCTCTGTCTTCCTCATCTGCAAAATGGGGATAATAACAGCATCTACCTCCCAGGGTTGTTGTGAGGATCAAATGATAAATAATTGTAAAGCACTTAGCCCAGTACCTGGCACATAGTAGGCACTATCTAAATGTGAGTTATTTTTACAACTTGCTTTTCTTTTTAAGTATATAATAAATATAACATGTTACTTTGAAAGCTGTCCTGACTGTGATTCCTTCTGGATTTCTTTCTGTTCTCTTCTGTGCTTTTCAAAAATGTGTGTCACTTTTTAAATTTCTTTTTAGCAGCCTAGCTTCTCTTTGCCTCCCCACCCTACCTCTCCTATTAAGGAGGGGGAAAAAACAACAAGCCTTTGAAGGACATATATATACTCAAGCAAAACAAATTCCCATGTTGCCTGTGTCTGAAAATGTATGTCTCCTTCTGTATCTCGTGTCCCATCCCCTGTCAGGATGCTTCCCTAGCATGTTTCTTCTTCAGCTGTTTTCTGGAATTGAAGCTGCTCATGGTATTGATCGTAATTCTTAAGTGTTTCTTGTCTTTACAAGGTGATTATTGTGTAAATCGTTCTCTTGTTTAGGCTTAACTCACTCTGCATCAGTTCATAGAAGTCTTCCCAGGTTTCTCTGAAGTCAACTCTTTTGTTATTTCTTATGGCGAAATAATAATTCTATTATGTTCATGTGGCATAATTCCCCCAGTGGATGGGCACCCTCTTGGTTCTAAGAAAGAGCTGCTATAAATAGGTACATATAGATCCTTTTCCCTTTTCTTTGATCCCTTTGGGGGCATAGGCCCATCACAGGGCCAAAGGGTATGTATAATTTAGTGACTAGCTATAATTCCAAACTGTTTTCAAGACTGCCTGGGCCAATGCACCAACAGTGTGCTGATGTGCCTGTTTTCCCATAGCCCTTCCAACAATTGTCATTTTCCTTTTTTGTTTTCTTTGCCAATTTGATGGGTATAAGGTGAAACCCAAGAGATGTTTTCATTTGTATCTCTTCGATTATTAGTGAGTTGGAGCATTTTTCATATGCTTATTTGGATTCCTTCTTTTCAAAACTGCCTGTTCATATTTATTGACTATTTATCTGTTGGAAAATGACTATAAGTCTTATGCATTTGAATCAATTCCTTCTTATCTTTGATATGAGAGCTTTATCAGGGGATAAAAGTCTTTTTCTTTATCAGAGAAACTTTCTGCAAGGATTTTTTTCCCCGATAAACTGTTTGCTTTCTAATTTTAACTACACTGTTTTTGTTTTTGCCAGCCAGTTTGCCTGGAGATGTGATGGAGAGTGAGTGAAGAGACATAATGTGAGAGGGCTTAACCCTATGTGTAAAATAAATTTGTTTAATCCCTCAATTTCTTTGAGGGTTATAAAATGCTTTCGCTTTCTTCACAGTTCTCTGAGGTAGATAGTGTAAATATAGCTTCTTAGCCACATTTTGCCAATGAGGAAACTAAGAGTGAGATGACATGACCTACCCTTGGATACCCGGTGACTTCCTGGAAGACCTGGGACTTGAACACCCATGTTTATGGACTCCTGAGTCCATTGTTCTTTCTACTGTAGCTCTAGGATGAAGGGGTCGAATGATCTCTTTAGTCCTTAGCAGCTTTAACAACCTAAGTTTCTTAGCATATTGCCCTATACAGACAACACAGGTGCTCAGTGATTACTAATAGGTACTTCATGATTAATAAAGTTGTGCAGAGTGCTTTAACATTATTTCATTTCATCCTCACAAGAACCTTATCTCGGAGGTAGATATCACAGATATTATAATCCCCATTGTACAGATGAGGAAACCCGAGGATCAGAAAGAGACTTGCGCATAGTTATACAGTTCCAAAGGTAGGATTCGAACTCAGGTTTACCCAACCCCAAAGCTAGCACTCTATCCGTTATGGTGAACTAAAAATACTAAGTGGTTTGTGGCTTCACTTGTACCCAGTTTGAGCTTAGAGAGTTGGAGAAAACTAGCATCCCCTGGCAGGGAACAGGAGGAGACGGGGGATGGGGAAACTTTGTATTGCCCCTTAATTGATCAGTCAACAAGCATTTATTAGGTACCTCCTGCAGGCCAACCACTATGTGAAGTGCTGGGGATACAAAGAAAAACTAAAAATAGCCTCTGTTCTCAAGAAACTCATTTTATATTAACATGTAAAGAACTAAGTACATGCCAGATACATAGACAGTCAATGGAAGGTAGGCTAGAGGGAAAGGCATTATCAACTGAGGGGCCTGGAGGAGGCCTCATGCAGAAGGTGGCATGAGCTGAGCCTTGAAGGAAGCCAGGGTACTGGTACCAGACAGGCAGAGATGAGAGGTAGAGCCTTCCAGGTGTGTGAGGTATCCAGTGAATGCAAAGGCCTGGCGGTGGGAGATGGAGAATTCCGTTTGATAGACCAGTGTAGCTGGATCACAGATTGCAGGAAGGGGAGCAAAGTGTAAGAATACTGAAAAGAAATTGATAAATGGTCAAAGGATATGAACAGGCAGTTTTCAGAGGAAGAAATTAAAGCCATCTATAGTTATGTGAAAAAATGCTCTAAATCATTACTAATTAGAGAAATGCAAATCAAAACAACTCTGGGTACCTCATCATACCTGTCAGATTGGCCAACATGACAAAACAGGAAAATGACAAATGTTGGAGAAGATGTGGGAAAATTGGAATACTAATGCGTTGTTGGTAGAGTTGTGAACTGATCCAACCATTTGGGAGAGCAATTTGGAACTATGCCCAAAGGGCTATAAAAATGTGCATACTCTTTGACCCCGTAATAGCACTTTTAGGGCTGTGTCCCAAAGAGATCATAAAAATGGGAAAGGAAGGGGCAGCTCTGTGGATAGAGCACCGGCCCTGGATTCAGGAGGACCTGAGTTCAAATGCGGCCTCAGACACATAACATTTACTAGCTGTGTGACCCTGGGCAAGTCACTTAACCCCACTGCCTAGCCAAAAAAAAAAAAGGAGAAGAACTCACATGTACAAAAATATTTATAGCAGCTTTTTGTGGTGGCAAAGAATTGGAAATTGAGAGGATGCCCATCAAATGGGGAATGGCTGAACAAGTTGTGGTATATGAATGTAATGGAATACTATTGTGCTATAAGAAATGATGAGCAAGCAGACTTCAGAAAAACCTGGAAAGACTTGTATGGACTGCTGCTGAGTGAAGTGAGCAGAACCAGGAGAACATTGTACACAGTAACAGCCATGTTGTGTGATGACTAACTTTGATAGACTTAGCCCTTCTCAGCAATGCAAGGATCAAAGACATCTCCAAAAGTCTCATGATGGAAAATGCCATCCACATAGCGTATCCACAGAGAAAGAACTATGGAGTCTGAATGCAGATGGAAGCATCCTATTTGCTCTGCTTTTTCTTCTATTTTGTTTCCTCTTTCTTGTGGTTCCTTCTATTGGTTCTCATTCTTCTTTACAACATGACTAATGTGAAAAAAAAAAGAATACTGGAAAGATGAGGAGGGGCTGGCTTGTGAAGAGCTTTAAAAGCCAAACCGAGGAGTTTATGTCTGATCCTCGAGGTAATAGGGAGCCACAGATGTTTGAATAGGGAAAGGACATTAGACTACCCTTTAGGAAAAATCACTTTAGTAAACTGTGTGGGAGAGACATGAGGCAGGAAGACCAATTAGGGTCCTGTAGTGCCTCGAATTAGGGTTGTGACTGTGTGAGCAAAGCCACGGAGTCTGATACAAGAGATGTTAATGAATGTGCAAAGGCTAAGACTCGGCGGCTGATGTGGCTGGGGGTGGCACCAGGGTGGTGAGCTTGGGAGGATGATGGTGTCCCTGACAGTCACAGGGAAATTTGGAAGAGGAGAGGACTATCTGTTTGTTTTGATGGGCAGGGATGACAGGGGATGGCAAGATGATGGATTCTGTTTTGGATATGTTGAGTTGGAGAGCCCGTGGGGACAGTCAGGTCCAGGTGTCCAAAAGGAAGGTGGCGATGCTGACCTGGCACTCAGGAGAGAGACAAGGGCCGGATGTAGAGATCTGGGAACCATCGGCGTAGAGATGATCATTGAACTCGTGAGAGTCGATGAGATCTCCAGGTGAGAGGCTGTAAGAGAAAAAAGAAGATGGCCCAAGATAGAGCGTTGGTGGCTGCCCACCGTTAGTAACACAGGTGACGAACTAAGAAAGGAACAAGAGAATGAGCTGTGAAAAAAAGTAGGAGGTGAGAAGAGAGAGCAGTGTGATGATACCCGGGCGAAGGGGGTCAAGAAGGCTGTGGATCGAGCGTGGCTTTTCACATTCGAATCGACAAATTAAGAGGTCTTTGGTCACTTTAGAGAGAACAGTTTCAGTTGAGTAGTAAGATTGGAAGCCGGATGGTTTAGAAGAGAATGAGAGCAGAGGATGTGGAGGCCCCTCCTGTAGCCGGCTTTCTCATCAAGTTGACCCCGAAAGGGGAGGGGAGATGTAGGGTGATAGCTCAGGGGGATGGTAGGACCAAGTGAAGGCTTTTTAAGGATGGGGGAGACATGGATGTGTTTGGAGGCAGCAGGGAAGCAGTTGTGGGAGGGGAGAGTGACACTCTGATGGAGAAGATGGGAAGGCATGGTGGGGCCAGACGTGTCTGCAGAGGGGCTGGCCTTGGCAGGCAGAAGTAGGGCAAGGCCAGTGTGAGAGCCTTGTGAGAGGAGAGGGGGAGAAGAGGGAACTCTCATCCAGTGGCCTCTAGTTCTTTGCCGAAGCAGGCATTGAGAGCCGACGGGGTCTGTGGAAGGTTTGGGGGGAGAAGCGGAGGTTTGGAGCGGCTGCTGTGGGTCCCTCGTCCTCATTTTCAGTCTTTGCCTTTCAGCCCTGTCAAGGACGATCTCTATGTTCCAGGAGAAGGTAAAACTGAGAATACTGAAAGAAAGGCTCCTCGGGCAGAAATGCATCAGTCCAAAATGGGGGAAGGTAAGGAAGGTGGGCAGAGCAGTGGTCAAACAAGGAAGGGGTTTGAGGCTCCAACTTGGTTGGCTTGATGCTCCCAGGAATTGAGGGAGATGTCAAGGGCCCTGCTCATAATCCTTTGTATGGTTTAATGGAAGGAGCGCTGGATTTCGAGTCTTGCCGAGTTCAAATCTGCCCTCAGACGCTTAGTAGCTGTGTGACCCTGGGCTAGTTACTTAGCTCGGTTTGCCTCAGTTTCCCATCTCCTTCTCCATCTCATTCCTTCTCCAGCTGCAGATGAGTTGGAGAAGGAAATGGCATACCCCTCTACTATTTTTGCCAAGAAAACCCCAAATGGGGTCACGAAGAGTCAGACATGAGTGAGAAAGACTGAACAACAGCTCCAAATATGACTTGACTAGATCAGAAGCCTGTGGGACTGTCTTTATCATTATCATTCTGAATATCCACTTCTCTTTTAATCAGCCATAAAGCATTTATTAAATACCTACTAAATTCCAAGCAGTCTGCTAACTGCTGAGGATACAAAGAAAGGCAAACACATGGTTCCTGCCCTCAGGGAGCTTGCATTCTAAGGCAGGGGAGGGAGGAGACAAAATCTATGCACAGAATACATACAGAGCAGAAGGAAAGTCATCACTAGCTGCTGAGGAACTAAGAAAGGCCTCCTGCAGAAGAGGTTTTTAAAAAGCCTCTTTTTGATGTCTATAATATCTGTTGCTCTCCTCTGCTCATTCTGGGCCTTTGTACTCTTGACCCCATTCTCCCAGGACCATGCCCCTAGTATGTCCCTGTCCCACATGGCCTTCCCTTCCTCCTGGCCTCTCCAGGTTCCCTACGCAGCTGCCCAGGTTTCTTTAGGCCACTGTCACATATAGGTTGGGCCAGGTGCCCTTTGTGGTCCCTTCCCATTGGGTGACCCTTTGATTCCATGGGCAGCCGCTCATGGTGGATCCCCAGGATTGACCTCTTCAGATGGTCGTGCTCTGTGGACCGTGCATCGGGATGGAGAAGTCCAGCTAAGGATGGAGAAGTCTGGCTATGGGAGTGAGACTCCGATGACTGTTCATCAGTTCATGAGGGAAGCTGTCATGAAATATGGAGATTACATGGCCCTTGGAACAAAAAAGAAAGATTCCTGGCACATGCTGTCTTACAAAGAATATTACCTAGAGTGTTGGAAGGCCGCCAAGTCTTTTCTCAAGGTAAGTCAATGGTTCTCGTTAAAATTTTGGTAAGAGTGAGTTAAGGACTGATCTCCAGGGAGGATGAGCACTTGTTGGGTGGGATGGCTTCAGAGATCCCTCCTAGCTTTGTACCCATACCGTTATTTGCTTCATCTTAAAACAAAACAAAACAAAACATCCTAACAATTTGCACCATCCCTGTGTGGGGCCAGAGATGGGCTGCGTGTCTGTCTCCCAGAGCATATCTCACTAGAGTTCACAGAGTCTCCTGACCATTTTGGCTGCAGGATAAGGCCTTTTTTAGCTACAGAAACTCTGGAAGACAGAAGTTGACAGAGATGCAGAGGATAGAGCTTATATCCATGGAACCAGTGCCTGTACTGTGAAGTCAGGAAATGATGGTTTCAATGGAGAAAGCCGAGAAAATGAGGAATAAAGCCCCAAATCAAATCGTGTCATCTCCAGTGTTCCCCTGTGGAGACTCTTTAATCTTAAAGATACAAGTTGTAGTTCACGCTCTGCAAACATGCATTTTACCTAGCTCATTGCAGGAATGTCTCGTATGAGATAGGTAGCACAGGTGTCACCCTTTTATAGCCAAGAAAGCTAAGGCTTGGGTGAAGGAAAGTATACACAGCTAATATCAGAGGTAGGATTCAAACCCGAGTCTTCTTCATTGCCTTGTGATACTGCCCTCAGGAGGTTTGTGATCTTGGGCTCCTAGGGCCGACCAGATGAGAGTTTTTCCATTACGTTTTTCAGACCTCAGCATCTGCCAAGGACGCCTTTGTTGAACACCTGTTCACCTTGGCCCCCATATCCCCGTGATGGGATCACCCTTGAAAACCCAGGTTTCCAAAACAAATAAAACACAAAGCAGGGTTTCCCTTTGAGCAAAGAAGGATAATCCTGGGCCCCATGTTAGAACTTTGGTCTTTGTTCTGTGAGCTCTGAGAATGAGATGCTCCTTGGCCTGGAAATCTCTCAAGCGTTAGGGCTTGTAGGACTTGCCTGGGCACCTGAAGCTGAGCTGTCTGGGTAGCTTTGACCTGTGTCTGTAATGGAATGGCAAATAATCTCTTCTGCCCTTGCATCACAGACAGCTAGAGTGAGATAGGACCATGGCATCTTCTAGCCCAGCCTCCTCCTTTTACAGATGGAAAGCTGAGGCCCACAGAGGGGAGGTGACAAGGCCCAGGCTGAGAATAAAATACACAATTTCTGCTCCACTCTTCTCCTCCCAAAGTTGGATCTGCCTAGAGATGTGCAGAAATGAGGCAGCCACACTGTACTGGGAGAGTGTCCTGAATGAGTGTTGGGAGCGTTGGGTCCAAGTTCTGATTCTGCCGCGAATCTTTTTTTGCAAGCTGCTGCTTCTCCCTGGGCCTCAGTTGTCTCACTTGTGAAATGACGGGGTCAGACTCCTTGTAGTAAGTAGACTGTCCTGTTGCTTTCTAGGCCCCTTCCTAAAGATTTAGGTCTGGTGTCAGGGCCACCTTTTTGGAAGGGACATTTCTATATCCTACCTGTGTAGGCATAGGAAGGTAAGTGAACCTCATTGAGCCGCAGCTGTGAAGTTGGGGATTTAGGTGAGAGAAGCTCACTTTCAAGCCCCCAAGCCAGGAGTCTGGGATGGGGGACTAGGATGGAGTTGGGGGCAGGGAGATTGTTGTACAAGGGTCACTGACTATTCCATGAATAGTGTCTTTTTTCTGCTAAGTGTTTAAAAGAAGTGGCAGGGTATATAGGAAAGAGCCCTGAGCTTTGAGTCACAAAACCCAGCTCTGCTGCTTGAACGAATGGGTGAAAAAACATTGATTCGACGTTTCGTGTGTGCCAAGACCTGTGCTGAGTGCCAGGGTACACACGGTTAGAAGAATGAGACAGGTCCTGCTCTCAAGATGCCTCCTGAAGGAAGGTTCTGCCACAGAGTGAGGGGCAAGGCCTGGGGGTGCTGAGGGTGCTTGGGCAGCTCCAATGGCAGTGCCAGCAGCTCTGGAGGACCCACTGCTTATGGGCCAGAAGAAAGTAGCTGTCCTTAGGGAAAGTAGCTGGTGACCCCGGCTTATCCAAGCAGTATCAGTGGCCATGTCTGCTCAGCAAGGCGTGAGGGATTAGAGATGGGGCCTGGTGTACCACCTGTGGGAAAAGACAAGTGGGCTGAAAATGAGAGTGGGTGTAGGCAGTCATCGTAGTCAGGAAGGAAAGAGGGAAGAGAGAATTGGCCGGAAGGTCATGGGCCAAGAGGAAGAGGTTCCCGTGATACCCGAGAATCTTAATAGTTATATCTACCATTATACTCAGCACTCGCTCGCTCTGGGTTTCCTCATCCAGAAAAAGAGGACTGTCATTCTTGATAGGCAGCTAGGTGGTACAATGGGTAGAGCGCTGGGCCTGGAGTCAGGAGGACCTGAGTTCAGATGCGGCCTCAGGCACTTACTAGTTGTGTGACCCTGGGCCAGTTACTTAACCCTGTTTGCCTTAGTTTCCTCATCTGTCAAATGAACTGGAGAAGGAAATGGCAAGCCACTCCCGTGTTTTTGCCAAGAAAACCCCAAATGGGGTCATGACACAACAGTAACAACAAAAGCCCTTCATAGACTAGGAAGAAAGTAGTTTGTAAACCTGGGATTTCCTTACTATCATAATTAAAAAGCAGTTGGAGAACTCTGCTCTGAAAATGGTAAAGGGAGGGAGTGGGGAGCGCAGCAAACACATCACCATTCACCAAACCCTGGGCCCTTTATCTGTCTCCCCTTGCACAGAGCCCAGTGCCTTGCGTTCTGTAGGAACTTCATAATTAGGTGAGTGACTTGGTGATTTCATGGGACAGGTCCCCCAGGGGAGCATGCACAGTGCATTGTATATATCAGCATAGAGGGGTGGACAGTGGAAGCAGAGATCTGTAGGGCTCTGTTTCCTTTGACTTCTGAAAATAAAGATTTCCTGCCTTTGCAGTCTGTGGGCTGAGTTGTTTAAAGATCCCTGTGTCTGTGTTTCTCCAGCTTGGCCTTGAGCGCTTTCATGGCGTGGGGATCCTGGGATTTAATTCCGCAGAGTGGCTCATTGCTGACCTTGGCACCATCTTCGCTGGGTAAGGGTGTCCATACAGCTCGACTTCCCTAAGGACTGCTGTCCTGTTAATTAACATAGGATGCCTTTCGGAATGATTCGAATGATCCGGACTGAGAGGGAATGGGCCCCTGGTCTCTTGGCCTCCTCCCTCCCCACCCTTCTTTCATTCTCTTGCCCCTACAGAAAGGCCACAGGTCACTGTTCTAGAGTCCATGCATCCTGACGTAGCCTGGCCCAAAGGTGATTTTTAATCAATTTGCTCACTTTACAAAAGTGATTCATTAAAGTACTTGGTAGTGATTTACATTGAAATTAATTTCAGTGCGTAAAAGCTTGTGGCATTTTAATTACTTCCTCTAAATGAGGATTTTTTTCCCCCAGTCTTCTTTGTCTCTTGTGTCATAGGTAGTGTGGACTTGATTCTTCTGACTGATCTTTTTCTGCTTTGCATAAAGGTCTTTCCATATGCCTTTATATTGTATCATGGTACTTCATTATATTAATGTACTGTGCCTTATTCACCGATCCTCTTTTGTTGGACTTTGAGGTCATTTCCAGTTTTTTATAATCACAAATAATGTGGCTATGAAAAACCTTTGAACAGATAGCCCTTTCAGGAGGAGGAGAAGAGAGGTTTGATAATAAAACTTTCAGATCCTCTTCCTAGCAATGAAATTATTGGCTCCACAAAGCATGATTTTTTTTGTAAGTGTTCTGTCAGATTGGTCTCCAACCAAACTCTATAAGTAGCTGTAGACCCTAGCTTATTCATCTAACGCCTCCCCAATCATTACACACACACACACACACACACACACACACACACACCCCGCTTCATTTTTTTTGCTATTACATATAAAATTGCTATGAATAATTTTGCATAGAGTAAGTACTTTGTAAAAAATGTTTATTGAAACTTTTTATTATGACATGTATACAATCTGACAAAGTCAAAGTTCCTGAGAACTGTTAAGAGTAATTGGCATGCAGTCTTACAATAAGGTAGTTTACTGTTGGTTAGAAGAAAGTTGTGTGCTTCTGCTATAATTAGCATCCATACTATCTATTTTTTAAATTTCTATTTTGTGACTGTTGTCTTTGATATAAACTTTATATAGCTGTTGTCATTGTGTATATGAGGTTGTTTTTTTATAATTGTTTGATGTAAATCTTCCACATTTCTTTGAATTTTTCATATTTATTCCTTGTGGTAGAGTAACAATCCATTATGTTCACACACCGTGGTTTGTTCAGCCATTCTCTAATCATTGGGTACAAGGCAGGGACAATTTGACTATATCAATAGGCATTTTTTTTCTTGTCAATAATTTCCATGAAGTTCATTAATAGTGGGATCATTGGGTCAGAAGATAGGAACAATCTTGTTTTTCATCTAGAATTTCACATCATTTTCCAGGTCAGTTGGAACAAATTACAGCTTCACTAGCTGTGAATTACCATGCTTATTTTCCCACAGTCCTGTCAACACTGAAACGTTTCATTTTTGCCAATTTTATGGGTGGTTTGGGGTGACATCTCAAACTGTTTTAACTTTGAATTCTCTATTAACAAATTTGAGCATTTTTAAAATTATAGTTTCATAGGTTCATAGATATAGAGCTGAAAGACCATCTAGTCTACTTTACAGATGGGGAAACTGAGGCTTAGAAAAAATGAATGACTTGCCCAAGGTCATATGGGTAGTGAGAAGCAGAATTTGAATCCAGATAGTTGTTGAAAGGGTATGTATTTGGGGGAGGGTGTCAGGGTTAATAGTTTCTGTCTTTTGCCCATTTAGATAGGATTTCTTCTCCCCTCCCCCCTTCAGTTGGGCAAGTTTTAATACAATTAGTAGGCAGTGCCTTTTCTCACACAACTAGGATTTCCTCCTTTGGGGGTAAAGTAACTCAAATTCAAGATAGTATAATTCAAGATAAATAAACTGTCTTTAGGGTACATTGGAAAAGTCCACAGGGTCCACAGTGGGCGGGTACCAGGCCTTTCCCACACTAAGGTCCTTTTTTTTTTTCCCTACAGGGGATTGGCTGTTGGCATTTACAGCACCAATTCTCCAGAAGCTTGTGAGTACGTCATTAACCACTCTCAGGCCAACATCTTGGTGTTGGAGAATGAAACACAATTACAGAAGATTCTCCAGGTAACCAGAGGCTGGCTTTGCTTCTGCTGATAACACCTTGCCCAAGGACCTTTGGGTCCCTTCTGAGGTGCTGACCTCTCCTAAGTGGGAGCAGAGTGTCGGTGGGGTATGGTGAAAAACTCCAGGTTGGAATGCGGGAGACCCAAGAGTGCATCCCGAGTTATTTCCTGTTTGTAGGAGTCTTTCCTTCCTCTGATGACGCTGTCCCTTATTTTTCTAATGCCTTACAATTAGCTCAAAGGGAAGATGGCATGAGTATTACTGTCCCGTTGTACAGACGGGAAGACCAAAACACAGAAGGCTTGTGATTAACACGGGACAGAGCCAATAAGTAGCAGAGCGTGTCTGATAGCCTTGCCACTACGTCACATGAGATCTCGGACCTCAGAGCTGGAAGGGGCCTCAGAGGGCAACTTGCCCAACCAGGACCAGGATGAGAATCCTCTCTACAACATCAGTCAGTCAGGGTGCATTTATTAAGCACGTACTAGGTGCTGGGCACCTAGGACACACAGATAAAAAAAAAGAAACAGTCCCTACCCCCAAGGACCTTACATTATATCAGAGAAACAACATGGACACATACACTTACAGAGTATGTGCAGAGTAAACATGAGACTGTTTGGGGTTTGTTTGTTTGTTCCCAATAGGGGAGAGGCACTAGCAGCTGTGATAACGGGGTAGATGTGGCGGAGATCCGGAGAGGCCTTATGAGCTAGGCATGTTGAACGTACACTGACCTTAGAAGGAAGCTAGGGTATCCGAGAGGTGTGGAAGGGGAGGAGAAGAGCCTCCCAGGTGAGGGCTCAGCCTCTGCAAAGGCACAGAGATGAGAAATGGAATGGCAGGTAGGCCAGGTTGGTTGGAGTGCAGTGTACATGACTGGGGAGTGACACATAGAACACAGCTGGAAAGGAAGGCTGGGGCCAGAAGGCAGAGGCCTTTAAATAGCAAACGGGTTTATGTTCCCAGAGGCCCAATATCCAGCTTTCTCCTTGTTCTCATATGCTATGGCTGGAAGTCTGCTCATCATTCTTATGCACTTCATTTTGCACACAATATTCTTCCTAAGATGTACCTCTCACCTCAGCCCTGAATCATCAGACAGTGTAGTTCTGATGTCATCAGACTGGGGCCCAGTGCTCCCATGCTCTGGACACTGCCTCTGCTTGGTATGGCTTGATGGTGTGAGATTTTGTGGGTGCTGTGTCACCTGGTAGAATTCTAGAGTCTCAGAGCTGGGAGGGACCCCAGCCCATCTAATCCAACCTATACTTGATTTTGTTTTGTTTTTGGAGGTAATTGGGGTTAAGTGACTTGCCCAGGGTCACACAGCTAGTAAGCGTCTGAGATTGGATTTGAATTCAGGTCCTCCTGACTCCAGGGCCGGTGCTCTATACAGCTGTGCTACATAGCAGCCCCCCAGCCTATACTTGAACAAAATTCTCCTCTGCAACATTAACAACTGGTGGTCATCCAGCCTTTCTTTGCTTAAAACTGCCTCCCAAGACAACCCCGACCATTTTTGGAATCCGGCTTATTTGCTGGGGAGATGTTCCTTCCGTCAGACCTACAACTTTCCATCCACTGCAACTAGTTGTGTCTTCCAGGGCCAAGCAGAATGAATCCAGCCCCTGTTTCCCGTGACGGCCCCCCAAATGCTTGAAGACAACAGTCACATCTCCCCTTTCTCTTTTCCAGGCCAGACATCATCAGTTCCATCAACCCAGTCTTCCTGTGGCCTATTTTCTAGAACCTCACTCTCCTAGTTTCCCTCATCCTACACATATTTCAGATTATCTGTCTTTCCCAAAACATGGGACTTAGACCCGAATGCAGAACTCCAGATGTGATCTAACCAGAGCAGAGGATGGGGCAATTGTTGAGGTTAGTGAGGTGCTGGATTATCATTTCCTTCCTTCTGGACATTGTACCTCTCAGGACCACCTAAAGTCACATGAGGGTTTTTTGGCTCCCACATCTCCCTCTTGACTCATTTTGAGGTTATAGTCCGATCACGCCCACATCCTTCTGCTATGACCTCTTGTCGGACCCACCTCCTCCATTCTCTGCCCCAGTGGTGGATTCTCTGAACCCAGGAGTTTATCCCTAAATTTGACTTTATTAGATTTGTCTCATTTGGATCTCACCCCTGTCACCCAACATGCTAGTAACCTCTCCCAGCTTCCTGTTATCTGCAGATTTGATTAGCAGTCTGCCTCTGCTGCTGCTGTGTGATGGATAAAAGTTGTTGAAGAACACGGGACCAAAGACGGATGCCTGGAGAGTTCCATGAGGGGCCTTCCTCCGCCTTGAAGTGCAGCTCTTAATGACCACTCTGGGTCTGCTCCCTCACCTAGTTCTGAATCCCCCTAACTCTGTTACTATCCAAGCCACATCACTCCATCTTGTCCATGAGAAAAGCATTTTCCATTTAGCAAGCATTAACTGAGCACGGGCACTGTACCAGTTCTTGTTCAGTTGTGTCTGACTCTTTGTGACCCCATCTGGGGGTTTTCTTGGCAAAGAAACTGGAGTGGTTTGCCATTTCCTTCTCCAGCTCATTTTACGGATGAGGAAACTAAGGCAAATAGGGTTAAGTGATGTGCTAATAAGACACAGCTAGTAAGTATCTTCTCATCTGCCACTCTGGTAATCTGTTGAAAGATGAAATGAGGTTAGTCTGGCATGAATTTTGCTTAATGAAGTCACATTGGTGTTCATTGATTCCCAGGGGAAGGCAGTCTGATGTAGTAGCTGGAGTATTGGACTTGGAAGCCTTAGGTTTGAATTCCACCTCCCACAGTTTCAAGCTCTGTTGTCATGGACAAGTCTTTCAGCCTCTCAGATCTTCAATTTTTTCATCTATAAAATGAGAATAATAATAGTTACACCACCTTAAGCCTCATGGGGTTTGTTGTGAGGAAGGTATTTTGCAGCACCAAAAATACTATAGAAACATGAGCTACTCTTTCTCACAATTCATTCTTTTAATATTACCTTCTAGGATTTTGCTAGGAATTGAAGTCCATTTTATGAGGCCATAGTTTGAAAATTCTGCTCTCCTTTTCTGAAAATTGGCAATTTTTTTGTCCTTTAGTTCTGTGCCACTTTTTTCTGTGTGCTAAGATATTTTTCGAGCTCACTGATGGGCTCAGCTAGTCACATGTCATTTCTTCCAGTATTCTGAGATGTGGAGTTCACCAGATTCGTTAAGGGCAACTCTCTTTTTCTTCTTCTTCTTTTTTAATATTAACTAATTAATTTTTAGTTTTCAACATTCACTTCCATAAGATTTTGAGTTCCAGATTTTCTCCTCCTCCCTCCTTCCTCCTCTTCCCCTCCT
This sequence comes from Vombatus ursinus, assembly GCF_900497805.2. Classification (NCBI taxonomy): domain Eukaryota; kingdom Metazoa; phylum Chordata; class Mammalia; order Diprotodontia; family Vombatidae; genus Vombatus; species Vombatus ursinus. The sequence goes on along the minus strand of NW_020948951.1, from coordinate 4,297,172 downwards.
CACGACTGCATGCAATCTGCTACTGGTTCTACGTATACATTCATATTAAACACATTTTCACATTAGTCACGATGTAAAGAATTAAAAACAATAGGAGGAATCACGAGAAAGAAGAAACAAAAAAAAACAAAAAAAAAGAGCAAATAGTAAGCTTCGATTTGCATTCAGACTCCATGGTTTTTTTTTCTGAATTTGGATAGCATTTTCCATCGTGAGTCTTTTGGAGTTGTCTTAGATCCTTGCATTGCTGAGAAGAGCTGTCTGTCAGAGTTAGTCATCACACAGTGTAGCTGTTACTGTGTACAATGTTCTCCTGGTTCTGTTCACTTCACTCAGCACCAGACCATACAAGTCTTTTCAGGTTTTTCTGAAATCCACCTGCTCATCATTTCTTATAGCACGGTAGTATTCCATTATATTCATATACCATAACTTACTCAGCCATTCCCCAATTGATGGGCATCCCCTCAATTTCCAGTTCTTTGCCACCACAAAAAGAGCTGCTGTAAATACTTTTGTACACGTGGGTCCTTTCCCCATTTTTGTGATCTCTTTGGATATAGACCTAGAAGTGGTATTGCTGGGTCAAAGCGTACACACAGTTTTATAGCCCTTTGGGCATAGTTCCAGATTGCTCTCCAGAATGATTGGATCAGTTCACAACTCCACCAGCAATGCATTAGTGTTCCAATTTTCCCATATCTTCTCCAACATTTATCATTTTCCTGTTTTGTTGTGTTAACCAGGGCACTGTATTTGTTAACCATTTCTTTCTGGGCCTTCCCAGACCTGAGAACATTCTTTTTCTGAAAAGAAAACTGAAGCAAATTAGGGATTGAGTAGTTCTGCTTTCTTTTCATTGTCCATTATCATTATCTGATCTTCCGTGAACAACAAGTGGTCATATCCTTACTTTGATCATACTTTAACCTCCAACATAGCAGTTTTGTGTCCGTGTGGTCATTACTGGTCTCGGCTCATTCAAACAATAAATGTTTATTAAGTGCCTACTGTGTGCCAGGCACTGCACTCACACTGTGGGCTTTAGCTGTTGTGACCTACTTTAGCTTGCCATTCGTCCTTCAGCAGGTTCCTCCTTCATTCTGAATCTCGTTTCCTTCACTGGGTGGCTTCAGACAGCCCCTCAGTTCCTCCAGCTCTGACATTTCATGTTCTACTGGAGTCAGAGACCCTGGGTTTGACTCTCGGCTCTTCATTTGTGTAAGACTTGGGAAAAGTCACTTCCTCTCCCAGGGCCTTAGGGGGTCAGACGAGATGGTCTCTCAAGTTCCTTTAGTCCTAGAGCTCTGATCCTGTGATCCCACAGGTCCCTCCTAACTCTGATCTTTCCTGTCATGATGCCATATCCTCTGTCTTTTGTGTCCTAGCTCTGTCACTGGCATGTTTCTTGGGATCATCCGAGTACAGACCATACTGGAGGGAAAGGGGAAGGGATTCCTGCTCAGCTATGCCTGGTATTAGGTGGCGTCTGAGGCCCCTTCTGGAAGCTAGGTGGATAGAATCCTGGGCCTGGAGGCAGGAAGACCTGAGTTCAAATCCAGCCTCAGATCAAACACTTGACACTTACTAGCTGTATGACCCTGGGTACGTCACTTAACCCCAATTGCGTAAAAAAAAAAAGAAAGAAACAGAAGGACGTCTTGCTGGGTCAGGCATCGTCAGTGGCATTTCCACCAGTGCATTATTTAGCTCTGGATCCTGTCTGCCGGAATCTCCTGGGAGGGGATATCTGAGGGCCAGCTGAGTAGTTCCTGGCGTAGGTGGCCTTGGCATCGTGAAGGTGGGACAGACCAGGTTCAAATAAATGGTTGAACTTGAGAAAGTGAGCACTTGAGGTGGCAGTAGGGGAACGTGAGTATTTCTTTCAGTTATATGAAGGGGTATTGGGGCAAAGGGAGAAGATTTGGTCTTTAGTGCCCTGGGTGGGTGGGGGGGATCTGGACCGATGAAGTTGGGTAGAGGTGGTAGATTCTGTCTCAGTATAAGGAAGCACTTTCTAGAAACTGAAATCTACAGTGAGGAGAGGTAATGAGTTCCCTGTCCAGAAGAGGTCCAGTTGACTTGTGTATTGGTTATAGGATGGATAAAGTGGCCCCTTTGGTCCCTCTCAGTTCTGAGATTCTAGGCTCCTCCTTCAGATACAAGCCCTACTCCTAGCTACCACTATCATCACATTTCTTGGCCTCAGTTTCCTCTGCTATAAAAATTTTAAGGGTTGGATTAGATGATCTAGCATTCTGTGGCTCTCTCTGACCTTGACACTGAGAGTCAATCAAATTCTTTTTCAGGTTAGGGAAAAATTAAGTCATCTGAAAGCAATTGTCCAGTACAGGGGGCAGATCAAAGTGAAGAGGCCAGACCTTTATTCTGTAAGTATGAGCTTCGCGCAAGGGGCAGGGGGGTCAGGGATGGGTGAGCAGGAGCCCTGGGGACAGACAGCAGGTCAGCGGCATCAGGGATCTTTGCGCTTGGCTAGTCTGTGGCACTGGGCTTTGAGGAGGGCTAGCAATGGCTCTGGGGTTTGGAGAAGGGCTTGGAACGCACTGCCGTACTCCTCAGGGACATGCCAGCTGGCATCCTGGTTAAGAAGGGCTCCTGGGCTGAGTCTGGAAGGTGGTGAAGACAGATAAGGCATGCTTTGAGCCGGAGGTAAAAACTGACTTTCAGGAAGCCCATGCCTCAGTGTCCCTGGACAGTCCAATTCCTATGTCTTGTCTAAATCCATTAGACCCAGGATCACATTGATTCTCCTTGACAGCTCAGCTGTCTGTGTGCCTTCCCCTCCTCTCTCCTGGTACAGTGGGATGAATTCATGGCCCTGGGAGAGAGTGTGCCCGATGAGAAGCTGAAAGAGGTCCTTGACACCCAGAAGCCAAACCAGTGCTGTACACTGATCTATACCTCGGGGACCACCGGGCCACCGAAGGGGGTGATGCTCAGTCATGACAACGTGAGTGTCTTTCTCTTCCCCACGTCCGCTCTGTAGAAGGTGATGTCAGGACACGCCCCTTTCCCAGTGTAGGTTGATAATTTGTAGAATAATTGGCCTCAGAGGGTGATGATCTCCCATCTTTGGAGGGGTGCAAGCAGAGACAGGGGATCCCTTCCAGCTCTCAGATTCTGTGATTCTGCGTGTTAATGCAGAAACTCACCTTAGGGGCCCTGAAGGACACTGTTGGGTGGTGGAGAACCATATTTAACCCTCTGGGGATTGAGCCTGATTTGTTGATTTAGCATGCATTGTCTCCTGTCAGTCTCAGTCATTAACCCTGAAGATCTGTGGTGTCTTAAACACTGTTGACCGGAGGCCCTACAGGCCAGGGGTTTCCCATTAATTCTTAGGGCCACGGGCCTGGTGATTTCTCCCCAACTCTCTTCCCATTTAGTTTTGGCCCAAACCTTATCCCCAGAAATAACCTTTCCTAGTGCCCCACACTATGTCTAGATTTCTGTCCTTGGGATTGTAACTTATTTGGGTACTGCTGCTGTGCTCTATGAGCAAAGCAGAATGGTAGTAGCTTAAAAGAAATGTGAGATGTGCAAATTTAGAGACATCTCCACTCCAAATGTTCACGTGGACTATTTGTGCCTGACCTGTGGTAGAGCCTTCCGACCTCATGTTGGTCTGATCAGCCATGGTCAGACGCACAGTACCTTGACCCCGATGTGGCGATGTCATTTTGGTCCTCTGTGAGCATGAAGGACAGCAGCCAACCATTTGGGTACATACTGCGTAGCCCTTAGTAGATCTGAGCCTCAGTTTACTCCTTTGTTAAATGGGGATGATACTCCTTGTGTGATTGCTGTGGTTGAAGCTTTGTGACCTTAAAAGTGTGCTTCAGTTTCTAATCTGACCTAAGAGCTGATGATTGATTTAGTAAATATTAATTGAATCCTTATTCTAAGATGGTTTGATTCTTCAGACATTTATCAAACCTCCTATCTTGTGTGGGGCATTGTAGGGGATGTAGAGATGAAATAGATAATCTCTGCCCTCAGGGAGCTTCTAGTCTGTTTGGTGGAGAAATGACACAGACAGAGCCATGAGTAAAGGGGAGGCGGCTTGGTGGCAGGCCCCCCGCTGCCTGCCCCAGGTCTACAAGAAGGGGCTGTCTTTCAGATCACATGGACGGCTAGCATGGCGACAAGCAGCCTCACGTTGAACTCCCCCCCGGAGCAGCAGGAGATTGTGGTGAGCTACCTCCCCCTCAGCCACGTTGCTGCCCAGATGATGGACCTCTGGTTACCCATGAAGATTGGGGGCACCACCTACTTTGCTCAGCCCGATGCCCTCAAGGTAAGGAAGTCCAGCGTGCCGTCTGAGTCGCTGTCAACCCAGTGTTTAATTGTGGGGTTAAAGGGAGAACGCGTGGCTTTGTAAGTGACAGAGTGGGTGCCTGACGCCACCACATCCACGCTCGCTCTTCTGCAAGTCGTTCTAGGTGTGTAAGGCCTAAAACCTGAGAGGGCACCCCCCACGCCTCACCTTGGCTAGCTTTTTCCGTTTTCTTAATAATGACTCTTGTTTCTGTTACCTTTGAAGCTTTAGAAACTCCTCATTGATGACACCTTGTGACGTAAGAGGCGCTATCCCCATTTTACAGATGAGGAAACTGAGGCAGGGAGATTAAGTGTCTTCCCACGGTCACGTGGCTAACAAGCATTAGATGGCTTCAGCAGAGGTTCTGATTCTGAAGTCTGTTCTGCCCACTATGCCATGTTCTTGCCTATGCTTGACGTGTATGGTGACGTAGTATGGAAAAAAGGAAGTGTAGAACGTAAGCTCTGTGAGGGCAAGAGCTGTTTGTTTTTGTCCTTGTACCCCAGTTCCTGGAGTATAGCAGGCAGCATGGTGTGATAGCAACATCAGTCACAGCAGCAGCAATAATAATAGCATTTGTAATGTACTATAAAATTGGCAGACATTTTCCATAAGAAATTTTAACCCTTTGAGCCTCACAACTACCCTGTGGGGGATAGATGCTTTTATCCCCATTTTATAGATGAGTAAAGTAAGGCTGAGAGAGATGAAGCGACTTGCCCAGGGTCATACAGCTTGTACATATCTGTGTAGGATTTGAACTCAGGTCTTCCTTATTCAAGTTGAGCACTCTATTCATTATCACAAGTGCTAGACTTGAAATCAGGAAGGATCTGGGTTCAAATGTTGTTTCTGATATTTATTAGCTCTATGACCCTGGGAAAGACTTCAGCTCGGCCTCAATTTCCTCAACTGTAAAATGAGGATGATGATAATAATATCCATAGTTCCTACCTTATGAGGTTGTTGTAAGGTTCAGATGAGAGTAAAGAATGAGTAAGATAGGGTCAACCAAAGCTACCTTGAAAGTCACCCCTGAGCCTAACACTTGATTTATTTGTTTTTAAAACTTGTTCAGAGCTCTAGAGAAACCCAGGAATATGTTTTTTGGTATTTTATTTCTCATTGATAAAATTGTAATCTCTCATTAATTAGCTTGAGCCCATATCCCAGTTCACTAAATATTAATTGTTTAATGAACTGAAGAAAAACTTTTTCCCAGTGGTGATTATTTTTTTTTCTCTATGTAGTGAATGACTTGATTTCCTATGATTAAATAAATATTAAAATCACTGACTTGATACCTTTTATGAATAAATTTTCTAACCTGTCACTGTTAACAACAGTTCATTTCTCTTCTCTTGTGAAAACTCAGTCTTACATTAGGTTTTCTCACGATACCAAGTAATGTCTGTTCTAAAAAATTCTCATTAAAAGATAAAAGTTGAAAACAGCTTCACTGCGGAAAAAAATCTTCCCATTTCCTTTCTCCATCTTCTTTAGCCTCTTACCAACCATGACAGGAAAAATGTCTTGAGCTTCTCTCAACTATCCCCTTATTTTTTGTATTTATATGTCTTTTTAAGAAATATTTTTTTCCAATTATATGTAAAATTTTGTTAGATGTCTTAAAAGATCTATTAAAAGATATCAATCTTAAAAAGATAATCTTTAAAAAGATTAAAACATTTTTAAAAAGATAAGCAATATTAAAAGATATCAATCTTTTTGCTTTTACATTGCCTTGATTTCCCACAGTATCTATCCTTCTTCCTCATCTCTCCTTCCCTTGCCCTGAGCCATCCTTTATAAGAAAGAATTTTTTTTTAGAGGAAGAAGAGAAAAAAAAATCAGCAAAACCAATCAATACATAAAAAATCCAAACTCTTATATGCACTTAGACACTTATGCCCCCCATCTCTGCAATCACTTTTAATAATCTCTTTCCATACTTTATATAATGAATCAGAAGTGAAAAATATGCTCTTTCCATCATTCCATAGAGAGAGGCACTTCATAGCAAGGCATTTTTCAACTGCCAGTACAAATTGTGTGTGTGTATGTGTGTATTTTTGTGTGTATGCATTTTACAACATTTCCCTTGGCTTTTTAAAAAAATATATTTTTTTTCCACTTGGTTTTTAAAGAGACAGTATTAATATCTATCATCTCTCAGAGTCATTTGAAACAAGAGTTACGTATGTAATGTGGTTAGTAAAACTTTAAAGCATTATATAAATGTCAGTCATTTAAAAGGAAGGCTTTTTTTTTTAACCTTTAATATGTATAGGGAAATTTCAACGAGTAAATTCTTCCTATCTAGATCAGTACTCATGCTGCAAATTATAGTCTTGAAAAATTGCCCAGAAGACACTAAAAGGTTAAGTGACTTGCATAATCACATAGCCAGTATTTGTTAGAAATGAGACTTGAACCCAGAACTTCCTGATTCTAAGACTAGTTTTCTTTCCATTACACTACATTGCCTCTCTTCTTATTCTTATTTTTTTCTTTGGTTTCAGTCATGTCCGACTCTTCGTAACCCCATTTGGGGTTTTCTTGGCAAAGATACTGGAGTGGTTTTGCCCTTTCCTTCTCCAGACTATTTTACAGATGAGGAAACTGAGGCTTGGCCAGGGTCACACAGCTAATAAGCGTCTGAGGCCAGATTTGAACTCAGGAGGATGAGTCTTCCTCACTCCAGGCCTTGGCACTCTTACCTGCTGTATCACTTAGCTGCATTGCTATTGTTATTAGCCTAATAAATTCTTGTGAATTGGATTGAATGGATGAGCACCAGATTCAGCGTGGTGCCTGGGGTTTGAATTCTGGCCCTAATACTTAGATCTTGTGTGACTTTAGGCACACCGTTTCAGTTCTCTGCGCCTCAGTTTCCTTTTCTGTAAAATGAAGACGTTGGACTCAGTGACCTCTTCTCTGGTCCTGTCTGGATCCAAACGCCTGACTTCAAACCCAGTCCCTTTCCCGCTGCCCTGCCTTTTGTCTTCCTTGTTTGTCGTCTGCAGCTTGACTTTGGTATTTGAGAGTCATGTGGTGCCCACCTGGCCCCTGGTGGCTTGGTTGCTTGGCAGGCTGGAGCCTTCTCTTCATCCAGTGGCCTTTTATTAAATCAGTAAGCATTGATCAAGCTCTCACTATTTTGTGAGTGGTATGCTAAGGGCTGGGGGAAATACCAAGAAACCCAGGCATTGTTCCTTGACCTTCCTTGGTTTCAGCCTTAGGTCTGTGTCTAATCCTCAGAGCTCCAAGCTGATGGGGCTATCCAGGCTGTGGCTGGGACCCAGAGTCCCCTTAACCAAAATGGTGGGAGGGAGGGAGTAGGAGAAGAAGCCCTAGGAAGCTTATGGTGATTATTTATGGGATCAGTCGGAAGAGAATAGACCCGAGTTCAAATCTGGCCTCATACACTTACTAGCTGTGTGACCCTGGTCAAGTCACTTAACCTTGTTTGCCTCCGTTTCCTCATCTGGAGCTAGAGAAGGAAATGGCACACCACTCCACTATCTTTGCCAAGAAAACCCCAAATGGGATCACCAAGAGTCAGACATGACTAAAAAGCTATAGCCTCTTGACATGGGTGTTGGTCCTTACTCTGGCCTTAAGTAGCTTGATTGTTGTTTGCAATCTTTTCATCAGTAGAATATAGCACACAGGTGTTGCCTGCTGGTATACATAAAAATCAGGAGAAGCAGTCAGGAGGGCAGAGCATGGGGCTTGGGGGAAGAGGTGGAGAACACATTTTATAACCAAATAGTGAAAATTTGAGTGTAGCGTCTGATAATACAGTTTCAGTTTAATTCAGCAAATGTTTACTAAACTACTTATTTTGTGAGACTCAATCCACAAGTATTAAGCCCCTACTGTGTGCCTCTGCAGTACTGTCTTAGGGCACTAGGCATACAGATGAATGAAGAATGTAAGAACGGAGAATGAAGCAGTCCCTGTTGCCTGGGATCTTACTTTCTCATGGGGGAGAAAAGATACATATAAAAATGTAAATAGTTTCATGTTAAAAAATACACATGTAGCTTGGAGGGGTGGCACCAAGAGCTGGAATCATCAGGAAAGACTCCATGAAGAAGGTGCGTCTGAGCTGCATCTTGAAGAGAGAGATTCTCTCATGAGGCGTGGGTGATGTGGGAGCACATTTGAAGAGATGTTCCAAAGTCGAAGTTGGCAGGCTTATCAGTAGATGGGCTGTGGAAGCAGAGAGATGCAATAGTGAGGAATCCAGGATGCCCTGGTCCAAGGGCTTCCTTCACTGGTCTGTCTCTATCCTGATAAAATCACAGTTCCTACCTCCTCCAAAAAGCTGTCATCCTGGCTTGCTTTAGGTCGTTGGTGGGTCTCTACCTCACAACACTGTCTGTGTCACACTTGAAAAAACAGGGCAGCTAGGTGGGGCAGTGACATGGAGTCGGGAAGACCCGAGTTCAAATCCAGCCTCAGACACTTAACTGGGCAAGTCACTTACCATCAGCTTCAGCTGTCTCACCTGTAACGTGACACCTGTATGCCATGTTAGAATGTATCTATCCTTTATATTTATAAAATGGCACCTGCCTCCCGGGATTGTTGTGAGAATCAAAAGACAGAAGCTATCAAGTACAGTGCAAGCCTTCAAGCCCTGTATAAATGTGTAATTATCAGAATAGACATAGAGACCAGAGAAGCAAAAGCAGTCTGCCCGAGGTCATCCGGCATTTGCAAGGTGGCCCCTTGCCATTTGCAGAAGTGGGATCAGAACTTGGGCCTTGGCCTGGAGGGCTTTAATGCCGTGCCCTTCTTCTGGGGCGTTGGAAGGCTGGCTTCCTTCCCAGCTGCAGGGATAGCTCAGGAACGTGGTGGTGGCTCTCTGCTGGGCACGTGACCTGATGTCGGTTGAGTTACCGACCGCCTCAGTGCCCCTAAGCAGCTCTAACTGGAAGATATGTTACCAGCCAGCCACTGAGCTGGGTCTGCTTCAGTAGAAGGAACTTCCCCATGAGTTTCCTGGGTGGATAATTCAGGAATCTGGACTCCTCCGGGAGTGGTTCTGGGGGAAGGCACGGCGTGAGATGGGAGGGTCGGGAAGGAGGGTTTTCCTCTAGTTGCTGTTTTTGTTCCGTACCAGTTCAGGGACTGAATCGTGGTGGAAGGGGTCCTAGAGATCACCTCACCTGATCCCCTTAGTGTTCAGCTGGGAAAACCGAGGACCAGCATTCAGGATATACTTATATACATGATGTCTCCCCGTTAGAATGTAAGCCCCTCGAGGGCAGAAACCTTTTCCCCTCGTGCCTGACGTGTGCTTAATAAAATACCTATTGATTAGTTAACCTCACAGCTAGTGAGAGCCAAAAGAAGATTTGACCTTGGCTGCAGACCTTGGGCTATTTCTCCAGCCTCCAGGGCCCTCGAACCCTGAGGCTTGGCCCTCGCTGTATCTTTGGATCAGAGATCCCTAATTCTCCTTCTCTCCTGTTGGCTCAGGGCACCTTGTCTACGACATTACGAGAGGTGAGGCCCACGGCCTTCCTGGGAGTGCCCCGGGTCTGGGAGAAGATGCAGGAGAAGATGAAGGAAGCTGGTGCCAGTTCTTCTTCATTTAAGAAGAAAATAGCCGCGTGGGCCAGAGCCATTGGTCTTCAGACACACATGAGACGGATGAACAGGTGAGTGACCTTTCCTTCAGTAAGGAGCAAGAAGAAGCATCACATGGTTTCTGACCTGAGTCCCCTCTATGACATTCCAGCCTCCACTCAAAGACCTTCAGCCCTGGGGCCTCCCTGCCTCCCTCCCAAAGCAGCCCGTGTCTGTTAGACTGTAAGCTCCCTGAGGGCAGGACCTGGCTTCCCTTTCCTTGTGTCCCCAGTGTTTAGCACAGAGCCTGGCACAAAGTAAGCGTTTTATGAATGGTCCTTAACCGGATCATTGATAGTTCTAATTGTCAAGAAAGCTTTCTTGACATCACACCTAAATTTAGACCCAAGTTCTGATCCCAGATCTGGCATTTAATGACTCTCTCCGTGGGAAAGTCGCTTACTTATGAACTCTGAGCCTAGGTTTTCTTATCTGTAAAATGGGATAATTATACTTACCCAACAGGCCGATTCGGAGGAAAATGCACAAAAATGGGAAAAGAGGCCGGCAGTAGGGGTTGAGGATTGCTACAGGCCCGAAGACCTTACCACTGATGAGGCTCTGGTTTTGATTTCTTTTTAAAGGGAGACACATTTTTCCCTGAGCTACCATCTGGCCAAGTGGTTGGTGTATTCCAAAGTCCGTGTTGCCCTGGGCCTAGACCGCTGTGTCCAGTACTTTAGTGGGGCCGCCCCAATCACCAAAGACACCCTGGAGTTTTTCCTGAGCTTAGACATTCCTGTGTGTGAGCTGTACGGCATGAGCGAGAGCTCGGGACCCCACACGATCACCCACCGAGACTGCTTCAAGCTGCTGAGGTATTCATGCTGGCTACCTTCAGAGGCCATTTGCCCTTTTAAAGGGACGGTCCTTGGACTCATACTGATGAGGGGTGAGAGAAGGGGTGGTGAGTATGTTTTCCTGGAAGGGCCTTTACTGGTGTTGGTGAAAGTGGGGCCAGAAGGAAGAAGAGAGCTTGGTTTTTCAACCTTAGGCTCTTATTTTATTTATTTTTGGGAGAGGCAATTGGAGTTAAGTGACTTGCTGAGGGTCACATAGCTAATAAGTGTCTGAGGCCAACTTTGAACTCAGGTCCTCCTGACTCCAGGGCTGGTGCTCTATCCACGGCGCCACCTAGCTGCCCCAACCTTAGGCTCTTCAGCAAAGGTCCCCTTACCATGCAGTGACCTTGGGCCCTGAAGCCCTCCATCCAGCTTTCAAACCTGTGTGCTGTAGGTTGAGAAGGAAAAGGTGCCTGAAGGCAGGTGGTGGGAGATTAAGAGTCACAGCATGTCTAGATGGGGAGGGCCTCCTCTGACTTCTGGGACAACTTTCTCTCATGGCTCTCTGCCCATCCCTTCTCAGCCTCCAGTATCATGATGCAGCGGGGCAGTTCAAAGGAGATAGCATAGGTCAAGCATTGGCAAACTTGATGGTGTAATAGAATTGTCAGTAGTTTATTACTGTTATTGAAGGGCCCTTAAAGAACACAGTTTCAGGTCTTGGAGGGCCCTTAGAACACAGGATGGCAGAGTTGGGAGGGCCCTTAGAACATAGGATGGCAGAGCTGGGAGGGCCCTTAGAACACAGGATGGCAGGGTTGGGAGGGCCCTTAGAACATAGG
>NW_020948951.1:4271201-4285553 GCF_900497805.2 Vombatus ursinus | reverse complement strand
CCTTAGAACACAGGATGGCAGGGTTGGGAGGGCCCTTAGAACATAGGATGGCACAGTTGGGAGGGCCCTTAGAATATAGGATGGCAGAGCTGGGAGGCTCCTAGAACATAGGATGGCAGAGCTGGAAGGGCCCTTAGAATATAGGATGGCAGAGCTGGGAGGGCCCTTAGAACACAGGATGGCAGAGCTGGGAGGGCCCTTAGAATATAGGATGGCAGAGCTGGGAGGGCTCCTAGAACATAGGATGGCAGAGCTGGGCAGGCCCTTAGAACATAGGATGGCAGAGCTGAGAAGGGTCTCAAAACTTAGAATGTCAGGGCTGGGAGTGGCCTCAGAGCCCAGTATATCAGGGTTGGGAGGGTCCTTGGAATGCAGAATGTCAGAACCAAGGGAAGCTTAGAACATAGAAGATATCAGAGCAAGGAGGACCCTAGAGGTAATTTACTCTAACCTTCTTCTCTGACTTTTTTTTTAAGAGACGGGAAGCTGAGGCCCAGGGTCGTATATGTTCAGTAACAGAGCTGGAACCTAGGAGGTGCCTTTCTTTGAAAACAAACTTTTTAAAAAAACTTCATATTAATCTTTTCTCTGCAGTCTAATGCCCCTTTCCTTCTGTTTGCCATCAATTACAAGCACCATTTGTGTCAAGCCTGGTGCTAGGATGGAGGGAAAATGCCAAGGCCTTATCACTAAACCCAGAGACCTCAGAGGGCGTCTGATCCACCCCCCACCCCGAGTAGGAATCCCTTCTGCTGCTTACTTAACAAATAGACATTCAGCTCTGTGTGTTTCCAACTTCTCCTTGTTCCTAGTTCTGGAGAATGAATCTAATCTCTTTCCAGCCCTTTATATGCTCCCCCAGCCCTTCTCCCCTCCAGACTAATAACTTCCTTGAAATGCAGCATCCAGAATTGGACGTGGGATTTCCAAAGGGGTCTGACCTGGGAAGAGGATGATGGAGCCATCTCATAATTTAGCCTAAGATCTCTTTAGTTCTTTTGGGAAAAAAAATTGTGGTTTTTTTCCCATTTGTTATAATAGTTTATTATTTTTATTTTTCAATTTACAATGAAAAAAAAATTAATCTATTCCTGCCTTCCCTCAGTTGGGCACATTTTAAAAAAAAAGCTCTGTATACGTTGTGGCATGATCCAGCAAAACAAATTCCTACATCGATCATGTCCGAAAGCATACGTCTCTTTCTGCATATTAAGATCACCTCTATGTCAGGAGGAGAGGGGTGTGTTCCATCTTCATCCTTTTGGGTTCTCATTTCATCATTGGGTTGCTCAGAGTTTTAAAGTTTTCCAAAGTGGTTTTTCTCCATTATATTCTTGTAGGTTTAGAAATTGATCTCTTATTTCTTTTCACTTTCGATCTGCTTCAGTTGGTTAAGGTCATTAGTTCTTTTGACTCTGGAGTTAATAGGTTCATCCAAACTCCAAGATCTTTTTTCCCAGGAAATGTTGTCTGGCCAAATCTTCCTCATCCTCCACTTAGACGCTTGATTATATGGACCCAAGTGTAGGACTTGAGGTTTGTCCCCCTCCAGTTTCACCATATTAAATTTCAGCTCTCAGTCTACTGTGTTGGGACCCTTTGGAATCCTGACATTGGCCACCCATCTTCAGAGTTCAACCTCGTTTCACGTCATGCAGTAGAGCACTCTTTTCCACCCTCTCTTATCCCTAACAAACATTACCCTTTCCTTGGGTGTCCTTTCTGTCTCCTGGGACCTCTCTCGGTACTTTTCCTGGGCTCTAACATTTCTGGCTTTTTGTTCAGTACTTGTCCCGTCAGTGACCTCACCAAAGCGCCCAGTGTAGATTAGAACTACCTTCGTGTCCTGGAGGAGGGGAGAAAGAAGGGTATGAGATGAGGGCTAGATTCCTGAGCTCCACCGTGCTCTTCCTGGTAAGGCATAGAATAGACACTTAATAAATGTGTATTGATTGGTTGGTTACCTATTGTAGTAAAAAGAACCCTGGACTTGGGGTCAGGTAAGCTCTGCATCTGAATCTGGGCTTGGATGCTTTCTCTGCAAGTCCTGTAACCTTGGAGCGTCATTTTCCCCATCTCTAAAATGGATATTAATTTTTGCACTACCTGCTTCATCAGATGTAGAAAACTCCTTGTAAACCTTAACACACCATTGAAATCAGAGCAGCTGGGAATACTGGCGTACATTTTTCTTACGCTTTAGTGTTTATATAGTATTGACAGCATTCTTGTGAGAAGATATTTTTGTCCCGATTTTAGAGAAGAGGAAACTGAGGCCTGTAGAGGAAAATCACCTTTCCCCCAAGGTCACAGGTTGGTAAATGGCAGAGCTGGGATTGGCCTCCATCCCTTCTGACTCCAGCCCACAGCCCTCCCCACTCCCCTGCCTTCCTGTCTGCAGACCTGGTGATTTGACTGAAGGGGACTTGTATGTAAGTGTGCTCCTTTCTCCTCCCAGCTGTGGGAAGGTGATACATGGTTGTAAGAACATGATACAACAGAAGGACAATGAGGCCATTGGGGAGATCTGCTTCTGGGGCCGACATGTCTTCATGGGCTACCTGGACATGGAAGAGAATACCAGGGAGGTGATTGACGAATGGGGCTGGCTTCACTCTGGAGACCTTGGGAAAGTGGACAGCGATGGCTTCCTTTTCGTCACAGGCAGAATCAAAGGTGATCTGTGGGAGGGAAGGGGGGGAAGGAAGAAGGGGACAGAGGAAAGGAGAGAAAGGGAGGATGAAGGGAAGAAGGAATATTGAAAGGAAGGAAATATTAAGCTCCTACTGCATAGGCACTCTGCTAAGCACTTTACAGATATTTCATTCGATCCCTATGACAACCCTGGAAAGTAAGTGATATTATTCCCATTTTAAAGGTGGGGAAATTGAGGCAGACAGAGGTTAAGGGATTTTTCCAGGGCCACACAGCTAGTAAGTGTCTCTGAGGTCGCATTTGAACTCCAGTATTCTTGACTCTAGGCCCACCTAACTGCTCCTGAGCTTGAATCAGGCCTCAGACACTAGCTATGTGACCCTCGATGAGTAATTTAACCTCTATTTCCCTGTTTTCCTCATCTGTAAAATGGAGTTAATAATAGCACCTACCACCAGGATTGTGAGGATCAAATAAGAGAATATTTGTAAAGTGCATAGCAGAGTGCTGGCCCATAGTGAGTGCTATATAAATACTAGCTATTGACAATGATGGACGTTATGGTTCATGGCTTTGGTCTAAGTTCAGTTCTGTGCCTCAAATGTTTCTTTGGTCCCTTTTTCATTTGGTCCTGGGTTTGTGGATCTTGGAAGAAAACCCACTGACCCACTGCTTTGTTCTAGAGCTCATCATCACCGCCGGCGGGGAGAACATCCCTCCTGTCCCCATTGAGGACCGGGTCAAGGAGAAGATTCCAATCATCAGCTTTGCCATGTTGGTGGGCGACAAGGCCAAGTTCCTCAGCATGCTCTTAACCCTTAAGGTAACCTTGGCTCTGGGACATGGGGGTTTTACCATGGGGCAGCCAGGTTTTGGGACTTGGATCCCCCCAATCTCTGGCTCCCAAAACTGACCTCTTTACTTGAGGACCTTTGGGGTAACTTTGGAAGTGTGGGTGAGGATTGCCATTAGTGTCTCCTTCTCCAACAGTGCCAGGTCAACCTAGACACTGGGGAACCTCAAGATGACCTTTCACCCGAAGCCCTGGATTTTTGCCAGAAGTTGGGGAGCAAGTCAAAAAAAGTGTCGGATATTGTAGATGGCAAAGACCCCCTTGTTTATGAAGCCATTGAGAAGGGCATTGAGGCAGTCAACAAGGAGGCCACCTCCAATGCCCAGAAGATCCAGAAATGGACGATATTAAATAAGGACTTCTCCGTTGTTGGTGGAGAGCTGGGTAAGTGGAGGTTGCATGGGGTTCTTGGTGCTGGAGACGAGGTGGGGTGGTCTGGGCAGGGCTTGACATCTCTGGGAGAAGAATTGGGCAGGGGAGGAGGGAGTTGGCTTTCTGGGGATGTTTCAGTTCTGATAACCTTTCCTTAGGCAAGCCCAAGTCATTTGAACAGCCCCTGAGCTGGGCATGGCTTCTTCCATTCTTTCCTTGTGGCTTGGTTGGTATCTGCCTCAGGGCCTGCAGTCCCAGTGTGGCTGTGCTTGGAGTAGTGAGGATATATGGGAATATGAAAAAGCACTCACCCCCACCAACAGAAAACACGTGGGGTGGGGCACTAAGCTAGACAGGACCTCGAAGTCTACCTTGACAGCTGTCTGGAGGACTGGGGAGGTGAAGGGAGGTAGTAAGATCTGTCAGAGGTGGGATTTGAACCCAGGTCTACTGTCTGTAGAGCAGGTGTTCATCACCTTTTTTGTGTCTTGGACCTCTTTGGGGTTCTATGGTCCCATTGGTACATCAAGATAAAATGCATGGGATTACCAAGGAAGCCAGCCAGTTATGTACACTTCCCAGGATATTTACAAATATTAAAAATGAAAATATTAAAAAAGGTTCCCAGACCTTGGGTTAAGAACCCCACTCTATTGTCATTCGTTGCCCTATGTCATAGGTGAATGAAAGATGCCTCTTCCATAGCTAATCCAGTTGGTCCTCATGTCCAATCTGCCACTCCCACATCTTCCTTAGGTTACCCTCTGCTCCTTTCATTCCCTGTAGTCATTGTCAATAAGCCTTTCTTTATAGAGCACCACAACTACCCAGTGAAGGCAGGTAGAGGCTTTTTATGCCCCCATTTTATAGATTAGGAAAACTCGGGCTTGGAGAAAATTATGTGGCTTTGCCTTCTCAGGTTATACACCCAGTTGGTGGTAGAACCAGCATTGGGATCTGGGCCTCCTGACTCTAAGTCCTGCCTTGTGGCAGGGAGGGTTATGAGACCAAGATCCCAGGCATCTGTTCCTGGCTCTAAGTCTGGCTTGCCCTCCACCATCAACCTTGACCCTTCTTTCCCCAGCAGCAGCTTCCCCCTATGTTGGTGGGGGAAAGCCACGGTCTGATTTTTTTCCCTCAGGTCCCACCACAAAACTGAAGAGGCCCGTAGTGACCAAAATGTACCAGGAACAGATCGAGAGCTTCTACCAATAGCTTCAGGCCAACCAACCAGCAGCTGCCCATCCTTGTAAAACTTTAAATTTTTCCAGGCCTGTAGGCTGTGCAATGAACACTTCCAATCCTACAGACTGGTGCTGATGTCTCTGTCCAGGCCCACCTGTCCGTCTGAGGGACGTGTTTCTCTGGAGTGAACGAAGAGAGAATATTCTTATTTGTACACATGTCCATTATATCTCTGGGTATTTAGCCGTCCACGTGGTCTGAGTAACTTCCTTGAGCTTGAGAACCTGGGCTTTGGTGGGTGGACCCCGCTACCTCGGCTCCTTTCTGCTGTCCCCCCGAGGGGGAGCCTGTGGGTCAGAGCACATAAATTATTTATTCTTTACCAAAGTTTTTCGGCATTGAATGTCAAGTACCTTATCTGCCTGCATCCCGCAAGGAGGGAGTAGAGATGTGGGTATGGGCCTCTTGTATCAAGCAGGGAACTTTTGACATTAAACATACAAACCTCTCTCCCTTTCCAGTTTTCTCAGGGTACATCCAAAGGAAGAGGGGGGCATCACAGCATCCCAGCAGGCAAACAGGGATCTCTCCCTCCCTCTCTCCCCAGTTTTACCAGCATGATGTGTGTTCTTTACAGTTCCTTGGTAGGTGGCTGTCACTGGGCTGCAGTCTGCACAACTGATATACTTGTGGGTTGCTCAGCCCCTCTGGCTTTTCCCCCTCTCTGCCCAGGCCCTCTAATAAACCAGACCAGCCTTACTACATCAATGTGACAGCCAAGCCAGGGACCAGATGATCTTGGAGAGACCATGGGTAGGTATCTGATACCAGCAGTTTATTCCCCCATAGGCCCTTTGCCCCCTTAATACAGCCCCGTTATACAGTTCAGGGATTTGACTCCTTTCCTGGAATCTGCCAAAGACAAAGCGGAGTATGGAATAAGGGGCCATTTCAGGAGGATGGCAGCCAGTGGGATTTCGAGGTTGGGATAGCTTTGTATAGGTTATGATTTTTGCATAGGATCTTGGATTTGGAATCAGAATGACGTTTGGTGACCACTCGTCCCACTCTGTCATTTTACAGATAAAGAAAAACTGGGGACCAGAGAGGGGAAGTACCTTCCCCGAGGTGACACAAGGTTGTAAGGGGCAGAGGCAAGATTCAAACTCAGGTTCTCAGACTGTAAAGCCCCTGCTCTTTTTCCACTGTAGCATGATGCCTCCCTTTCCTTCTCCAGTTCTAAGTAGATCAGTGGGAAACTTCTCCCTGCTTTTGACACATACTAGTGGTGCTCAACTCTAAAATGATGGGGCTGAACGAGATGGCGTTCAGCTCTTCACCTACAGACCCCATTTTAGGATCAGGAAAGTTACGGAGTCCAGCCAATTCCTAATAAGGTATTGATGAAATTTTTAGAAAGGAAATTGTGCCTGGATTCTCTAACCCTTTCAAAGTAGCAGGAACCCAGAGGAGTCCCTAGCCTTTCCTCTATACCAGCAATGGGTAAGCACCATCATAGCCATGATAGTTAACATCTATCTAGGGCTTGAAGGTTTTCAAATGATTGTCTTATTTGATCTCTCATCTGTGAGGAAGGTGCTGCTGTTATTTCCATCTTATAGATGGTGAAACTGAAGCAGGGACAGATATAGCTAGTGTCTGAGGCTGGATTTGAACTTGGGTCTACCTGCCTCTCAAGTGTGGCACTGTCCCCTATGCTCCTCTGGACTGAGCTTTGGTAAGTGCATCCATACCCTTTGTGAAAGCATGGGACCAGCAAATTGGAGGCACCTTGCTGAATTGAAAGGCTTGTGGCTTGAGGGGCCTGGTGAGTTGTATCAGCAAGTAACAGATGGCTTGGCAGGGGCCTTGTTCGTTTGGAGGGATCTTGTCTGGGGACAAGGCTGGCCTTTACCAGGTAGCTCAGGAAGCCAGCAGTTAGCCCTTGGACTACCTGAGACTTGTATCCTCTGAAATGGATGGTGGAGTTCAGATGTCACTGGGCTCACTTTCCATGAGTGCTGTCAATCAATAAAGCATTTCTTTGACAAGTTCCCATGGCAGTCTCTGTTCTTTCTGGTTGGAGCATTTGTCTTGAAAGCAGCAGCCTTAGATTTCTCGGTGATATGTGTGTATGGCATCCTGGCAAATATCCTCTTGGATTTTAATATAAAGTGACAGATTTTGCCAGCTTAGCCTGAGGCTATCCTTCCTTT
The DNA here is from genome assembly GCF_900497805.2 of Vombatus ursinus. NCBI lineage: Eukaryota > Metazoa > Chordata > Mammalia > Diprotodontia > Vombatidae > Vombatus > Vombatus ursinus. The sequence continues at coordinate 4,278,272 of NW_020948951.1, read as the reverse complement.
CTCAGCCCCCCACATCTTTCCTATTTTGATGGATCCATGGTTTCACCAACATGGCGGCTTCTTCCACACCCTCCATGCTATCTCATCCTGGGCTATACTTGACTAATTTTTTTTTCATAAATCTTCCAGAATAGCCACCTGGCATGTTGGACATCTTCTGTCCCTTCAGTAGTCCATGGATACCGGGGTGACATTGTGCCTCTCTGTCTCCCCTCCTCCATGACTGGCCTTTTGCTGTTCAGTTGTGCAGTTATAGGGAATTGTAATATTTTGGAGGGGCCCCAGGTCCCACTGCCTCAGTTTACAGGATGAAGAAACCGAAGGCCGGAGAGGGAAAGGGAAATTGGTACATAGGCAATATATAGTAGAGCTGGGATTTAAACTCAATTTCTAAATCACGTACTCTTCTAACTATCTATTGAAACATGCAAGTCAAATCAAAGCTGATAGTATAATGGACTTTCTACCTTCCCTCCTTAATGCAATCTTCCCCTACGCTAAAAATAAAAGCCCTGTCACTTAATTGCTAAGGTTCAGGAGGCCTGCCTTTTAAGAACTTGTCTAATACTATTTTATAAGAGGTAACATTAATTGTAGGGAGTAGAGCTGGTTTCAAGGGGGAGATTAATAATTAGGCTGTGCCTTGTGGGGAGGCTCTCCTGACCTAGCGCTCTGAAGAAGAGGGGTCTGGGTGGCCAGGGGCAAAGGAGCTGAAGTTTCCTCCAGGAATGGACACCCCATTAGGCTGTTCAGAGGCCCTCTCCTCTGATTTATTCTGAAGGAAAGCCTGGGTGTTTTTACAGGATTGTAGAGTTGGAAGGGACCTCAGAGGTCATCTAGAACAACCCCTCTCCCCTCCTTTTACAGATGAGAAAAAAGGGTCAGAGAGGTTAGGTGACTTGCCTGAGGTCACCCAGCTGGTAAATGGCAGAGAAGAGAGGCCCTCACTGGTCCTAGGCTTCCACCACTGCAAAGTGAAAGGGTTGGACTATAGGACCTGGAAGGTCCCTTTCATCTCTACATCTGCTTCTGGTATCGGCTGCATTGCCCTTTTCCTTCTCCTGTGCTTGGTCTGTTGTATTACGTACCATGGTTTGCATGATTGTTACAAGGTGTAATGAGTTGATGGAGATCCCCCAAACAGGGAGGAACTCTTCCAGAGATCTCTCTTGGTGCTATTGGAAGTCCATAGACATGTTGATCATCAAGTCTGCAGGTGACAGAGCTGCGGGGTGGAGGTAGCTAACAACAACCCTTCCAAAAAAAGATAAAGACAAGTTGGAATTTTGGGCCAAATCTGGTGAGATTAAATTAAATCAGGGTAAGTGTAAAAGTTCTACCCTTGGGTTAAAAAAAAAATCAACTACACTAGTACAGGTTGGAGGGTAGGGGCCGAGACAGGTGGTGAAACATTGTCCTTTGTGAAAGATGTGGGGCTTAAATCAAGTGGTTTGGAAATGAATTAAATAGCCCAGGAATCTGACACCTCCCTCCCCCCCCCAAAAGATCTGGAGGTTTTAGTGGACCACGGAGTCTACGTGAGTCAGAAGTGACATAGTTGCCTAGTAACCAACGCAACCTTAGCGTGCATTGAGTGGCATAATAGTCAGAAGGAAGGAGGGGATAGTCCTGCTCTTCTCTTCTCAAAAGTACTGTGTTTGGTCTGGGCACTCCATTCTAGGAAGGATGTTGAACGTCTGTAGTAAAACTATAAGAGGGTCACCTTGATAGTGAGGGGGGCTGGGGAAGGGGATTGGAGACCAAGCCATATGAAGATTGGCTGAAGAAACGGGCTGTTCAGCTCGAACAAGAAGAGACTTGGGGCAGGAACATGGGTGAGAGTGATTTATAGGAGAGAGATGATGAGATTTGTTGTTCTGAGGGCATAACTAGAAAGAATGGCTGAAAGTTGGAGAGAGGCAGATTTCAGCTCTGTGTGAGGAAAAAAACTTAAAAGATGAGAGGTATCCCAGAGAGGGATGACCCATATCAGGAACATAAGGATTTTATGATTTTCAGGGATGGTAGAATCAAATGCATTGCCCTTTTCCTTCTACCATGTTCTGTCTATTACATTAGATGCTATGGTTTGTATGATTGTTACAGGATGTAATGAACTGGTGATGGAAGCTACTCTGGATGGAGGATGTGCAAATGAGAGCTGAAAGGACCTTAGGGGTCACTGAATCATCCACTCTTCCCTTCCCATCACTTCTCCTTTTCTAGATGGGAAACATGGGCTTCAGATTCCCCTAAGGTTCACCCAAAGACATATCTATGGGCTTTGGCCTTCACTGAGTCCCACTTGGTCTTGGCACCATCCATTAGCTCCATGGGTTGGACAACCTTCCAAAGTGTAGATGTTGTGAGAGGGGAAGTGGGGGGAAACCTTAGGAAACAATGACCATGGAAGGTAGGAGGAAGAGGATGTGCAAAGCTGAGGGTGTCCCTTTGACTTCAAGAGAGCAGTTCAGGGAAAAGAAAATGACCCCTGGGCTCAAGACTTCACCATATTGATGTCCCAAGAGGATCATAAAAAGCAGTTGCTGGAATTAAAGATGATCCTTATGAGGGAGGGAATGGGGAGGGAGGTCCCTAAAGGAAATCTTTGGTGCCTTCTCTGGGTTCTCAAAGGAGTTTCCCTCTCCTCACCCCATCAAATCTGTTATTAATTCCTATTGATTCTTTTTGACTCTCTCGCCTCCTCCCCTTTCCCCTCATACTGTCATCACCCAAGTTGGTTGCTCATCATCTGTCACCTGGACTAGATCTTTAGGACTTTTGCGTTACAACTCCTGCCTGTTCTCAGTAATAGCTTCCTAATTAGCTTCCCTGCTTCCAGTCTCTGTTCTCTGATCCAGTCACCATACAGCTGCCAAGAAAAGTCTTCCTACTGTACAGGTCTCAAACCATGCAACTCCTCTGCCCAAAAAATTTCAGTGACTCCAGGCTAATGGAGGAACTCTTGGACCTCCCATTTAAACCTCCACTCTGGAGGATTCCACTCTCAGATTGCTTCCTGATTTGGAGACTCCTCAGCTTGTCCCTGTATGTTTTATTCTGCATCAATCAGTCAGTCAGAAATAAAAATAAGAAGCATATCCTAGTCTACAATCCGGCTTTAGCTTACCTCTCCAACCTTATTTAGCACTGCTTGCCTTCACCTCCTTGTGCTCCTGCCAAAAGGAGGGTATGCTGTCTTCTGGTCCTTTCCAGTTGGTGTCTTTGGACAGTCATCCCTGTGGCTTATGCTTCTGCATTTCCAACTGCTGAAATTCTTCTCAGCCTAGTTCAGATGCCGCCTTCTACAGGAAACCCTCCTTGGGTCCTTCCCATTTCCCCTCAGTCCATTCTCTCTACTCAGATTATCCTTCAACACTTTGGCTCCCTCCTTTGTCCCTGTCACACTGGTTAGTGTTTTCTTGACACATTTAGTCTGTATGCACCTTGGGGTCAGGAATTTTGCCATATCTTTGTTTCTAGAGGGCCTTGAACATCAAGGAACTGTCTGAGCAGATCAGGTTTAAGAAGAACTCTTTTGGTATTAGGAAGTCCCTATTTGACTTTTGTACCTGACAGTCATTTTTGAGAACACAGGGGTTTGGGATAGCCAACATCATAGAACTTACTAAAATTTAAAGTCCTTGCCAGACATTCAAGACCTTCCACAGTTCAATGTCACCCTGACTTTCAATTCAACCAACCTTTATTAAGAACCTGCCATAAGATAAAAATGAGAAGAAAAAAAAGGTCCTGTCCTCAAAAAATGTACATTCTCCTGGGTAGGAAGCCCACAAACAAATATACAAGGGAAATCTAGGAGGGAGAGAGCCCTAAGAAACTATAGGGGATCAGATAAGGTTTCATGGCGGCATCTGAGTTAAGCCTTGAAGGAAGGCCAGAATCTTGGGGTTCTGAGAGGTGGAGATGGAAAGGCTGAGTATTTTAGGCATGGGGAAGTTGGGAAAGAGATAAACATCTCAGTGGGATAGGGGCTTACACATGGGAGGTTTACGAGTCATTTTCAGGATTTCGATCCCTTAAAGAAATGGGCTGAGGTAATAAAAGAGAAGGCTGGGAGTGATAGACTCAGGCAAGGTCGGCGTGGTGACGTAAACAGGTCACTGAGGGCTTGGGGCACCACCTGGTGGCTTACCTCGCTGTAGCGCACTGAGTGACTCCCAGAAGGAATGCTTCTAAGTGCTCCTATGAAGCGAGTGCCTCTGTGGGACAGAGAGCCCTTTACACGTGCGCTGTAATGAATTATGCTGGTGTCTTATCCCTTAGTATTGTCGACTGTGAGTTCCGTGAGGTCAGGGGTCTAGGTCTTAGTTAATGTTTTATCTCCCCCAGGGCCCAGCGTGGGACCCTGCATTCCTTTCATAAACATTTGTTATTTTATATGCTATGTGATCCAGCCCTTGCTAGTGCTGAAGAGAGTAGGTTTCCAGACCCAGCAGCCATACTCTCTATGTGCCTGTGGGCCTTCAGAAGGGACCTCAGAAATTGCAGGGCTTCTACACTGTTGGGGTGGCATCTTAATGCTAATGGAGGAGAAAAGCTGGCTATTTGCCAACAGCTCTGTGATAACACAAGCCCGAGAAAAGGACTGTGCATCCAGAGGGTTTAAAGCTAGAGGAAAAAAAAATTTTAAAAAGCTAGAGGAAAAAATCAAGGCCCTCAATGGAAAAGGGACTTATCCAAAGTTGCACAGATGGTTAGCAGGAGAGTAAGGATTTGAATTCAGGACCTCGGACTCTAAGGTCCTTTCTCTTCCCTGGGCCTCAGTTTTCCCATGTATAAAATGAGGACTGGATCTGATGGTCTCATGATCCTTTGGGAACTACACCTTGCCAAGGAAGGGAAAGGCTAAGAACACCAGGGTATTAACTTTGCCCGTGTCCCAGAGTGACCCTCCAGGTCAAGAAGAGAGCTTTTGCAGTCTTATTCTCCTCTAGCCCTTTTGGATCTCTTTTTGTTACCCGAGGGGGTGAAGAGCTGAAGAATGAAGATTGGAGTCAGCCTCACCTGTGATGCCGGGGCATGAGGGGGGCCTGGCTCACTTTTGGGGGGATATGAATACAGTTTATTCACAGAATCACTCCCTCTGCCTCCACCTCCTCTCCCCATCCCACCCAGCTCCGCAGACCCTAATTTTACTGGGAAACCCAACAGGAAAGAATTTGTGTGCACTAAGGGGAGGAAAATAACTTTCCTAGGATCACACTGTGGGTTAGTAGCAGAAGTGGGATGAATCCCAGGCCTCCTAACTCTCCCACTACCTGGCAATGCCTCCCCGGTGCAGGCCACCTAGTTTACTGGGCAAGCTTACTCACAGTTTAGTTACACACCTGTGGCCGATATCTTAGAGTTAACCTTCATCTTAGATCTTATCTTTATCATAACAATAATCATTGGACCTAGGACTTCACGTTTCATTCATAGGGTCTAGAACTAGAAGGCTTAGAGGCCTCCCTTTTTATGGATGAGAAGACTGAGGCCCAAAGAGGGATGAGTGAATTGCCAAAGGATACACAGGGAGTCAGGATTCAAACCCAGGTCTTCTGGCTCCAGGTCCATGGTTCTTTCTATTTACCATGTTGTTACTCTTGAAGTACATGTGACCCAGGGGAAGTTTAAATTTTTCAGGAATAGTTACCTTGTGGAAGGCAGAGGGTCTTTTTGTGAATGCTCTGGCAATGCTGAGAGGTGCCACGGAGCTGGTGTGGAGGCCTTGGGCCCCTCAGGCTGCACGTGGCTCCCTGTGGGATGGGCTGGGGAGAGAAAGGTCACAGTGATGTCACAAGTGCTGTCTGGCCAGGAAAGTTCTGAGAAGTCTGAGTTCCTCTTCAAAGGTCAGGAGGTGGTCAGCCCTCTTGCTACCAGCATGCCATCTGTCAGCCAGCAGTGACCAGATCTCAGAAGGGAGAATGTTCGCCTCCCCCAGCATTCCTGTGAAGGGAGCGAAGCTGGTGGAAGGGAGAACCATCTTGAGGTTCTAGGTGTTCCAGTCATGTTGTTTGTTTGCCAATGAGGAACTTAATTGTGCATCCTATGGAGAGACAGGTACTGAGCGCTCTGAGCCCCAGGAATGGGGGGTTATACATGGCCGGCGCCACTGGGAGTCACGCACCCATTCTTGTAGCTAAGACCTCCTATGAACGGTTATTCCCTTCTCACTAAGTATTAACAACAACAAGCAATAACCAGCATTTGCCAAGGAACCAGATCCACCCACTCCTTACCCTTTACTGTACCCTGTACCCTATCCTGTATTGCTAATTTATGGGATCATAGAATCCAGCACTGGAAAGGGCCTTAAGGAATCAATGGTTTAGCCCCTTTATTTTGCAGTTGGTAAGGTAGCCTGGCATAGCGGGAAGGGCTGGGTCAGGAATTCCTGGGCTTCTGAGTCCCACCTCCAACATATAAAGACTGTGTGACCCTGGACAGATTACCCAACCTCTCAGGGCCATGGCCAACTCTCTAGGACTATAAATTCCACAACAGTTGTGGATGGGGAGCTCCCTATAGTGGTCTGGGAAAGAAATGATCGGTTCTGCAGATGGGGAAATGGGGACCCAGGAAAGAAAATGCCTTCTCCCAGATCACACAAGGTATCTTTTTATACATGTAGATGCTTTATTTCCTCAATGAAATGATTAATCTCTCTAAGTGGCTCAGTCTCTCCCAGTTCTAACCTAAGAAGGCAAAGGGTGTAATCTTGGGGTTATATAGATACCTACCTAGAAATAACCGGATGGTACAATGGACAGAGCACTGGGCCTGGAGTCAGAAAGAACTGAGTTCAAATCCAGTCTCAGACGCTTACTATAGGTGACCCTAGACAAGTCACTGAACATCTGTATGCCTTGGTTTCCTCATTTGTAAAAATGGAGATAGTAACAGTATCTATGTCACAGGGTTGTTGTGAGGATCAACTAAGTAAGATATTTGGAAAGCACTTAGCATGGTGCCGGGCATGTAGTAGGCCCTTAATAAATGCTTGTTTCCTTCCCTCCTTCCTTCCTTCCTTCCTTCCTTCCTTCCTTCCTTCCTTCCTTCCTTCCT
>NW_020948951.1:3884830-4271191 GCF_900497805.2 Vombatus ursinus | reverse complement strand
CCTTCCTTCCTTCCTTCCTTCCTTCCTTCCTTCCTTCCTTCCTTCCTGCCCTCCCATGACTTGTCCATGGTCACAGAGTAAGTTTCAGAAGTAGTATTTGAACTTAGGTCTTTCTGATTCCAAGATTAGCTCTAAACCTATGACCTCCAACTCTTAACATCCTGTGAAGCTTTAATTTGCCTAATGTACTATCCAGAGATCAGAAGAACCCTAGCCAATAGAACAAGAGATCTGGTGCCAGGCTTGCCCCATGCAGTAAAGTCTCCAACAAATCAGCCCCGTCCCGAGCTTAGGAGGAGAATCTTGGAACCCCAGAACTATAGCATGTTAGGGCTAGAAGGGGCCATATCTCTCTTCCATGGTTATGGAATCTAGAGTTGGAAGGCACCACAGAGAATAGCTTGTCTATCTTCTGCATTTTACAGATGAGACAGATAATTGAGATTCAGAAAGTGGAAGAGACTTATCCAACCAAGGTTGCTCAGCTAGTAAGTGTCAGGACAGGATTCTAACCCAGGTCCCTATGACTCCATGTTCATCACTCTTTCCCCTCTTTGAGAAGAAATAGGTTGAGGTGGGGGATGGGGGAGGGCATGGGAGGGAAAGAAAGGAAATACCTGTTCACTGAAAAAAAAATTTTAAAGATAAGAAAAAGAGGAAAAACTAACTAGCAAGCATAAATTATATTTATGTCACCACAGAAATTAATATGTAGAAAATGAGAAAGTATTAAAATGTCCAAATTCACCAGTAGCCAAACCCATCACCAAGGTGCCCATTGGGCTGCCCGAGGAGATATCTGACTCTGCTTCCCACCAGCTCAAGCAGCCTCCCTGGGGCTGAGCCAGGGGTGGAGGGTAGGTGGGGGTGGGATGGCAGAGAGATATAAGACAAGGTAGATGAAACCAGGAGTGAAATAGATGTTGCTTCTTCTAACCCTGGTTCTGCTCTGTGCCCTGCAGTTCTGAGAACAGCATCAATGCAGCCATAAAGAGAAGTCTAAGAAGTTTTGAGGAAAGGAAACCGAGGCAGGAGAAACTCAACTAGACATGAGTAAACCAAGTGAGTTTATTTCTATAAAAAGCCTTTATCAGTAACTACAGATTGGGTGGGTAACGTAACTGGACCAGTTATTTCTCAAATATATTTGTCCCTGAAGCTTCTGTGGCTTGAAATAAGTTAGGGGAATCCATAAATGTTATTTTGGGGGGTTTAGAGGTTGTGATGTGGAGTGTCCTACCGAAATGAAAGAGGATTTGGGAAACTTTGGAGGGATAAGAGAAGAAATTAAGACTTTTCATTCTGAAAAAAAAATCTGCTTGTAATTCATTCATTAATTCATTCAACAAACATTTTTCAAACATCACATTAGTAGTCTTAAGCTGAACCTTAGGCCAGAGGCTCCCTTCTGATGACACGAAGGGCCTAGGAACATGTTAGAGACCTCCCCCTTATCTGGTTCCCTGACGCCAACCAAATGAAACCTGGGAACATCAGGGTCTGGAACTCTACCAAAGGGGATAGCAATTTCCCTCACAAGGGTCAAAACATACAACAGTGTTATTTACACACTAAAAGACACAGAAAGGAGTCAGAATCTAAACCCAACAGCATTGCTTCCTGTGCCTCCCATCTGCAGTTAATCACCCTCCCTCCTGTGACCTACCTGTGCAGTCCCCATAACTTATAGTATTATCCCAGATGGGGCCCAGGAAGGGGAAAGGTCAGAGTTCACACCTCCACTTATCAGTGCTCTCTACTATTCTTTGTCTTTGCTGGTGACCTGCTCTCTGGTCCTGTTAATTTTTCATTAGTTCTGTCCAATACCTAGTAGGTGTGAATTCTTCTCAGTGTTGGCCTCAGGCAGATAGGGCAGACTCTTGAGCAGCTGCTGGCTGCTGAGGGATTACACCAGGATTGGATGCTAAGGCTCTTCTTTGACCCCAAGGCATCAATTGCTTCCGCCTAGTTAGGTCTCCCTACAGAAGGTGTCATTTTTACACCTGGGTCCCATGGCCCAACCCACTGAAGAGGTCTTTTCAAGTGGTTGTGGGAATGCATCTTTCTTTTTTTCTTGAGCTGGATCACAAATAGCTTACAAGCTATTCTTTGCTCCCTCTTGTACCCCCCAACCAAGTCTTAGGGTTCAAGGAGGCGCTCTTGCTCCCTTTCCATTTGCTTTGCTACAAAAATCTTTGAGATACTTCAGGAAAATGTTCATGTAAATCTTTCCAGGTTCTGAGAATGCTCATCATTTCTTATAGTACAATAATATTCCATCACAATCATGTAACACAACTTGTTCAGCCCAGTGGATGGGCATTCCCTCAATGTCCAATTTTTTGCCATCACAAAAAGTGCTGCTATAAATATTTTTATACATATAGGTCCTTTTCCATTTTGTTTTTTATCTCTTTGGGAAACAGACCCAGTAGTGGTTTTGCTGGATCAAAGGGTATGCATAGTTTTATAGCCCTTTGGGCACAGTTCCAAATTGCTCTCCAGAATGGTTGAATCAGTTCATAACTCCACTGACAGTACATTAGTGTCTCAATTTTCCTACATCTTTTCTGTCATATTAGATAATCTGATAAGTGTGAGGTGGCACTTCAGAGTTGTTTTAATTCTCATTTCTCTAATCAATAGTGATTTAGAGCATTTTTTCACATAACTATAGATAGCTTTGATTACTTTGTCTGAAAACTACCTGTTCATATCCTTTGACCATTTGTCAGTTGGGGAGTGACTCTTTTTTTTTTTTTATAAATTTGACTCAGTTCTCTATATATTTGAGAAATGAGACCTTTATCAAAGAAACTTGTTGTAATAATTCTTTTCTGTTAAGACTGCTGTGTTTTTCTCTCCATCCTATTTCCCCCCTATTTATCCTACTCTCTCTCCTTTCACCCTGTCCACCTTAAAAGTGCTTTGCTTCTGACTGCTGCCTCCCCCAATCCACTCCCAACCCTTCTCTTATCCCCTTCCCCTCCTACTTTCCTGTAGGGTAAGATAGATTTCTATACCTGAGTGTGTATGTTATTCCCTCTTTAAGCCAATTCCAGTGACAGTAAGGTTCAAATGTTTCTCCTTCACCTTTGCCTCCACTGTAAAAGCTCTTTTGCACCTCTTTTATGTGAAATAATTTACCCCATTCTACCTCTCCCTTTCCCCTTCTCTAAGTGCTTTCCTCTTTCTCATTCCTTTTTTCTTTGATAACATCCCATCATAGTCAGCTCACACCCATGCCCTTTGTCTATGTATGCCTGTGAAACCCAGACAGTATACCAGCACCATGCCAGGAAATGGAATGGCTTCCATTTGAATTGTCTTAGGAAGATTCTGAAGATCACCTGGCAGGATAAGATACCAGACACTGAGATCCTGTCTTGAACTAAACTGCCAGGCATTCAGACTCTACTGCAGAGAATGCATCTTCGATGGTTTGGCCATGTTGTTCAAATGTCAAACGTATGCTTGCCTAAAAGACTATTTTATGGGGAACTCACACAGGGCAAGTGCTCACATGGTGATCAGAAGAAGTGATACAAAGACACTCTTAAAGTCTCTGTTAGGAACTTTGGAATTGATTGTGTGACATGGGAGACACTGGCAAAGAAATGCTTAGCATGGTGTGCCCACATCAGAGAAGGTGCTGTGCTCTATGAGCAAAGCAGAATTGAAGTAGCTCAAAAGAAACTCAAGATGTACAGATTTAAAGAATCCACCCCAAATGTTCACGTAGACTATTTGAGCCTTGCAAGCTCATATCGGTCTGATCAGCCACAGTCAGACACATTGTAACTTGACTCTAACATAGTGATGTCACATTGGTCCTCTTCAAGAAAGAAGGACAACAATCCACCTTCTAACTGCTTAATAATGATAAAGTTATTAGAAGTTACATGTATCATCTTCCCATGTAGGCATGTAAACAGTTTTACCTTATTGAATCCCTTATGATTTCTCTTTCATGTTTACCTTATTCTGCTTCTCCTGAGTCTTGTATTTGAAAATCAAATTTTCTAGTCTACTCTGGTCTTTTTGTTTAGAATGCTTGAAAGTCCTCTATTTCATCGAATATCCATTTTTTCCTCCTGAAGGATTATAATATATTTACTTATTTTCCTCCAATTGCATGTAATTTTTTTAACATTTTAACAATTTTTAACATTTGTTTTTCAAAATGTTGAGTTCCAAATTCTCTCCTTCCCTCTCACTGAGAAGGCAAACAATTTGATATAGGTTGTACATGTGCAGTCATGCAAAACATATTTCCATATTAGTTACATCGTGAAAGAAAACACAGAACAAAAAAAAACTAAGAAAAATAAAGTTTTTAAAAAAGGTATGCTTTGATCTACATTCAGACTCCATCAGTTCTCTCTGTGGTGGTGGATAACATTTTTTAATCATGTGTCTTTCAGGATTGTCTCGGATCATTGTATTGTTGAAAACAGTTAAGTCCTTCACAGTTGATCATTGTACTATATTTCTGTTACTATGTACAATATTCTTTTGGTTCTGCTCATTTTATAGTAACTTTTCTGTGGTCAGGATCCTTTTTTGTAGTTTGCTCATTTTCCAACTTATTTCTTGACTTTTAACTTTATATTAAAGCTAGGCTGTGCTCCCTGTGTTAAGTGGGCATTGTCCCAAGCTTCAAGTTTTTTAGGCAGCTAGTTCTAGGGGTCTGTAAGTTTTCAGTTCTTCTAAGGTATTTGCTACTCTCTTGGCCTGTACTCTGGTCTGTGAGCAATCCCAAGCACTCTTTTCTGCCCTGGAACCATTACCAGCGATCCTGCTCCTGTGTGGCCATAAGTTCTGGTGTGCTAGTGCTCCATCTTGCCCTAGGACTTACCCAGGACTGGGACCTAGATCCGTGTATGGGCAATGCAACAGAGTCCTGCAGCCAGTACCAGCAAAGGGACCCCTGTATTCTTCTTCTGACCAGTTGTCCAACCCCCTTATTATCTGTGGGCTGAGAGCTCCAGAGCCACTGTTGCTGATTCAGTTGCCCTCAAGGCCTGTTGCTGTCTTGTTGGGGGCAAGCCTGCTCTGGCCTGAGCTCCATTCTCACTCTGGTCGGACAGACCTTTCCTGCCAACCTCAGTTGTCTTGGGCTGGAAGATTGTTTCACCCTGTCCATTTGTGGGTTCTGACACTCCAGAATTCACTTCCAGGCCTTATTGAGAGTTCTTTGGAGGGAAATTTGGGAGCTTTCTCTCTTGTCATTTTGGATTTGTCTTCTCCATTCACCATTTCTGTGACTCCCAAGATTAGAAAAGCCTTCCTTGGCCACCACTCCCACATATATGTTGTCTTTTCCTATTAAAACGTAAGCTACCTGAAGGCAGGGATTGTCTCACTTTTGTATTTGTATACCTGGTATCTTGCACTGATCTGGCCCATAGTTGGTGTTTAATAATACTTTTTCATTCATTCATTCATATACAATCTAATCACATCTAATCTAAACATAATCTAATACAATCTAAAATCACATGAGCTTTTTGGTCGCCATTTCATAGCTGAAGGAGGTGAGCTCCCAGAAAGTGGGAAACAGAGCCAGGTGTTTCCATGGGTACTTCAGGAATGAGTGTAGTTACTTACGAATTTTGAAAAGGAAGAAAGATTGGAAAGTGTTGACCACTTATCTAATTCTCTTCATGGAGGGTAGGATCATTTATGTTGAGCTTGTTGTCTATTAGAACGCTGGAGCCTTTTCATATGGACTGTTGACCAGACACACTTGCTTTGTTCTATACTGATGGAGTTGATTTTTTGAACCAAAGTGTGAAATTTTTTCAAATACACCTGTGATCTTATCCATTTGGATGTTCCCTCCAATGATGCAGATAGCAACTTATGCGTGCCTACCAATTCTCTGTGAATCTTTTTCTTATTCTCCCAGAAGTTCAACAGACAAGACCTTGCTCAATTTCTCAAGGATACCAATAAAATACTTGGGCTGTCCTGTTGTCCCTTGTCCTCAATATATGACCAGCCCATCTTTTCTAATCATATATTTCCCTGACAACATTGTCTATTCTTGTTCTTCTCTGAATTTGTTCATTGGTTCTAGGTTCTAGGTTGATTCCTGTTCACACCCACCCTGAGCCTCTTCATTGCCCTCTGATATTAATTTTCAATTCTTTGGAGACATGTGTTCCATATTTTGCCACCATATAGCACTCCTAATATTGATATTAAAAGATGGATTTCTATTTCCATTTGACTCCAATGTCGTTAAATGAATTTCGCAATTTCTTGAAGGCAATCCAATCCACTGTCCTCCTCTTGATCAATTCTGGGTCCAACTCATTATTCATTCTTATACTGTCTATGCTGGTGTATATAGTAATGGACAAACTCTATAAGTTGACCTTTCTACTGCATATTATAATCTAGGGTAATAGACATCTTTTCATCCATTTGGTCTATTCTGTGTGAATGGTCATGCCAAATTTTTAAAAAATGGCTATTGATCTCTTTCGGGAAGATTTGCAGGGTTCAAGAGCTTGATACAATCAGTCAGTCATTCAGTAAGCATTTACTAAGTGCTTATTACGTGCAAAGCACTGTAGCACCTGGATTACAAAAAAAAAAAAAGCAAAAGTCAGTTCCTTCTCTCAAGGAGCTCACAGTCTAATGGTAAAGATAACATGTAAACAACTATGTACAAATAAAATATACAGGATAAATTGAAAATGATCAACAGAGGGAAGGCATTAACATTAAGGAAGACTGGGAAAGGCTTCTTATAGAAGGTAAGATTTTAGCTGCAACTTAGAGGGAGCCAGGGGAGCCAGGAGGTAGAGTTCAGGAGAGAGAGCATTCCAGGCATGGAGGACAACCAATGAAGGTACCTGGATTTGGGGGATGGAGTGTCTTGTCTGAAGATCAGCAAGGAGGTCAATGTTACTGGATTGCAGAGTAGGGGTGGGGAGTAAGGTGTCCAAAGACTGGAAAGGTAGGAAGGGACTGGGTAACAAAAGGCTTTAAAGGCCACACAGTGGGTTTTATAGTTGATCCTGGGGGTAATAAGGAGTCAATGGAGTTTATTGAATGGCGGGGAAGAGGAATGATATGAGCAGACACAGTTTAGGAATATCCCTTTGACAGCTGAGCAGAGAATGGGCTAGAGAGACTTGAGGCACGGAGACCAACCAATAGGCAATTGTAATAGGTGGGTGAGGTGATGAGGGCCTGTGATGGGTGGTGGCAGTGTCAGAGGAAAGATGGGCCTATATGAAAGATGTTTTGAAGGTACCATTGACAGGACTCGGCTACTGATTGAACATGGAGGGTGAGAGATAGTGAAGAGTTAAGGATGACACCCAGATTTCAAGCCTGCGTGACTGGGAGGATGGTAGTGCTCGCCATAATAGTAGGGAAATAATGAGGAAAGGAGGGCTTGGGGAGACAGATAATGAATCAATTTTGGACATGTTGAGTTTAAGACATCTACGGGACATTGAATTCAATAGGGTCAGTGGTCAGTTGGAGGTGGGAGTCTGGAGGTTAGGAAAGAGGTTAGGGCTGGATAAGTAGATCTGAGCATCATCAACATAGAGATGATAATTAAATATATAGGAGTGGATGAGGTCACCAAGTGAAATAGTATAGAAGGAGAAGAGAAGAGAAGAGGGCCCAGGATTGAGCCTTGGGGATACCTGTGGTTAGGGGGCTTGACCTGAATAAAGATCCAGGAAAGGAGACTGCATGGTAGGGAGAGAACCAGGATAGAATAGTGTCACAAAAGTCAGCCTTAAATCTGGCCTCAGACCAAACACTTGACACTTACTAGCTGTGTGACCCTGGGCAAGTCACTTAACCCCAATTGCCTAAAAAAAAAATTTTTTTTAAAAAAGCCAGCCTACTGTCATTTGCAAATTGGACATTTACTTTATTTAAACTTCTATATAAAATTGTTCTCATCAGTGTTGATTTCTGTTCCTCATTATCCATTTTCATCATAAATTACTTATTCAAATAATTTAGAATTAAGTTCTTTCAATTGCATGCCATATATTTTCTCATTTTTTTTTCTGCTAGCTTTCAACTAATTCTGATCTTTGCTCTAACGTGGTCTGGCTGTCCTTGGTCAGCTGATTCAGATTGACTGCCTACTTCAATAGCACATCTTTTCCCATCTTCTGAATATGCTCAATCCCGTCTTTTGTGTGTGATTGTTCATTGCTTGCCACGTCTAGTGCATGCCAGTTTTGTTCTTGAAGAAAGTATTTGTGAGATAAAGGCTTGAGTTTTTAGTGTAATCTCTACATCTAGCCTCCCTCCTTCCTTCTTCCTAACCCATACTTTGTGATATATTTCTCACCATTTTCACTTATTTTCCATCATTACATTGAAATTACTGAATATCAGAGTGTATGTTAATTTAATGTGGAGAGTGTTTTCAGTTTCTGAAGGCTTACTAGAATTTTTCAACTTCTTCATGTGGGGGCATAAGCTGAATTTTTATGATGATATTTTGCAAATATTTATTGTAAGCAGTGCAATACAAGATGACGAACTGTCTTATGATGTGATATTTCTTTTTTGCTTTCAGTGTGTGATAAATACACCACCCCTTCTGACTCCTTTCTTTGCTTTTCCATTGGAGTATCTGTGAGCCACCCTACTACTTGGCTCCAATTTCCTTTTTTCTTTTGGTTTCATTTATAGCAAGAATGTCAGGATTGATATGACTCATTCTTCTCCTACAGTATGTCAACTTGTTGCCCACTGCTCACCGTTACAGCTACAGTACCATGACAGCCAAGCCAATGTTTACAAATGGTCTAAAATCTTTTTGATTCCTAGAACTGTCTTGTCCCTTTTCCCATCAGATTCTTAGAACTCTCTTGTACCCTTTTCCATCATTCTGACACCATTGCATCAAAAGTAGAAGGGGACCACACAGGGTTGAGGGCTATTGTGTATTTTTCTTTATTTCATGGGTTGCCACAGTGAAAAAAAATATTCAACAAGTGGCTAGATTCCTGGGCATGAACCATTCCATCTAACTAAGTTGGTCCTTAGAAAGTAGACTCGGTTTTTGTCAGGCCTATATTCCCTATTAAATTTTATGTTATTAGATATGATCAATTATTCTAACCCCTATAGATCTTTTTGGATGCTGACTCTGTCATCCAACAATTTAGCAGTCCATTACAGTACCTTATGTTTTTCATAAAAATGCTAGGGCTGAGGTCAGAGTCCTAGAGTGTTCCTTCCACCAAAACATTCACCTATTATTAATTACTCTCCCGGTTTAGTCCTTCAATGGGTTTTAAATCTATCTAATTTTGTACTATTATCTACCTAGAACATTTCCATCTTTTCTTTTCTTTTATATTTTTTTCTTTTTTAGGCAATTGGGGTTAAGTGACTTGCCCAGGTCACACTGCTAGTAAGTGTCAAATGTTTGGTTTGAGGCCGGATTTGAACTCAGGTCCTCCTGACTTCAGAGCCGATGCTCTATCCACTGTGCCACCTAGCTGCCCCTCATTTCCATCTTTTCCACAAGGATAGCATAAGAGATTGTCAAATACCTTACTAAAATCTAGCTACATTGTTGACTGTGTTCTCCTAATCTGTCCAGTCTCATTATACATTACTCACTTTCCTGCAATTTAAAGTACAGCCAAGGGGCAGCTAGGTGGTACAGTGGATAGAGCATCAGCTCTGAAGTCAGGAGGACCTGAGTTCAAATTCGACCTCAGACCAAAACACTTGACACTTACTAGCTGTGTGACCCTGGGCAGGTCACTTAACCCCAATTGCCTTAAAAAAAAAAAAGTACAGCCAAAGTGGCCTGGGAGAAGATGAAGAGAATTTCTTTTCTGGGAAGACATCAACAGTTAACTGTGACCAAAAAACCACGTTTGTAAGAATTAACTGATATCTCTGAGAATGTCTGGAAAGACAATGTGAGAGGACTGAGTTAACTCATTCTGTGGAGGAAACCTTCTGAGATGCTTTAGCTGCTCACAAACCCTTTCTATAATAATATGCAAGGGCAAACGGGGCACATTTGCCAACACTCAGAATTTCACGCGTCTCCTACTGTCCTGTTAATAGCTTGAGGCACAAGAGCGATACCAGCCACCAGGTGGTGCTCCAAGCTCAAACCACCTAAAGTCACATTGAGCAAGTATCCAAGCAACTCCTAGGTTCATCTTGCACTGTTCTCTACCCAGTAGGCATGCACCGAATCCAACTCCTTCCCCTGCTCCCGTTTCCTTTCCCAATCAATCAGCAGCCGTTTATTAAGAGCCTTTTATGTGCTGGGCCCTATGGCCAAGGATTTTGGCTTTACAAAAATGAACCCCCTACCCTCAAGGAGTGATATGAAGAAAATAATGGAGCTTATTTCGTGGTTGGTTGGAGGATCAAATGAAATCCATAAAGTGCTTTGCAAACTTTGAAGTGATATATAAATGCTAATTATTGTTATTAGTCTATAGGGTAAGACAATATATGTGTATAAGTGTATATACAAGATCATTTTGAGGGAATGCTTTGTAGTGTGGGAGTGGGGGTGGTGGGGACATTAATTAGGGAAGTCCCTATGTAGAACATAGTACTTGAGCTGAGCTTTGAAGAAAAACAAGGACTCTGGAGAGATGGACGTGAGGAAGGAGTGCAGCATTATTAGCATAGGGGAGAGTCTATGCAAAAGTACAGAGAGTGGAGTTGGAGGAGCATATGTGAGGAAAGCAAGGTGGCCACCTTGGCTTGACTGCAGAGTTATTGAAGGGGGTGAGCATGTAAAATAAGGCTAGAAAGGTATTTTGGAGCCAGGTTGTGAAGAGCTTTAAATGACAAGCGGAAGAGTCTGTATTTGCTCCTAGAGGTGATAGGGAGCCACCGGAGTTCACTGAGTGAGGGAATGATATGGTTATACCTATAGGTGCTATGGGAACACTATTTTAGCAGCTTGTATGGAAAGTAAATTGGAGAAGTGACCTGAGGCAAGAAGACCAACCAGGAGGCCATTGAACTACTCCAGGCAAGAGGTGATGAGGGCTAGATAAGGAGGGGCATTTTTGAGGTCGTTTTTTTGTTGAGTCCAGCTAATGTTAGCTTGCCCTTGGACATTCAGCAAGGACGTCCAGCAGATTTCTCTCTCTTCTCCACCCCCAACAGCCATGACAGTTATAAGCACATGGTATCAAGAGCATTCACGTATTCAGGTGAGTCTGAGACCAGACCCCCAAGTCCGCAGCTGCCTCTTCTGCCCTGTGTTCCTTTCCCTAACCATAGGTGGCTAAACAGCAATCCAGAGAGGTGGATGGCTCCAGCCTTTTTGGCTTCTGTTTGAGTTTGAGTGATCCGGGTGTTTGCCTAGGGAAGAGGTGGTTTCCATAAATGCTTCACAGAGGAGAAAAGTACCATTGCCAGGATGCTCCTTCAACTGACAGGACTCAAGAACCATGGAGGACTAGGCATTTTCTCTGATCCTCACTACTTCTCAAACTTCTCTAAAATATTAATTATATATCATAGATAAAGAAATTTCGGCTTTCTCCACAGTTTAGTACACCAAGAACCCAAACAAGGCAAAAACTCAATGAATTAACAACAGAGGTTAATAATCCCTAACCCCTAAAGAGAAATAATTGGCAAAAAAAAAATAATAAAACATGAATACATGGTGATGGGTCTCACCGAAGAAACAATAGAGAGGATAACTGACTGAGGATGTAAATACATGGAAGGGAAGGACAATTTGGAAGAAAAAAAAGCAAAAAGCAGTAACATTAACAGAAAATATAATCTTCATGGAGCAAAACATACTGATATCAAGCCCAAGAAATTTAAGGATTACAAGTCACCCAGAAGAACACAGTAAGTTAAAAAAAAAGCAAGAAATAATACAAAATAATTGCTTAGAATGTTTAATCACAGAAAACAAAGTCCTAATTGAAAAAAATCCATCAATAATCTCTAGAAAAGAAAACAAAAACAAAAATACTTATATTTGCAAACTCCAAGACATATAGTGGTTCCATTGAGAAAGAACGTGATAAGGAGAAAGACCATCAAATATGAAGGAAAGGAAATTTGAATAAAACGAGACTATTATGCACCCACCAGAAAACACAGGAAGAAATAGAATAATGTGTTCCAAAGCTCAAGATGTAACCCAGTGTGATGGACCTTACAAATCTGAGTCCGGATATAAATGAAAAAAAAAAATGGACGGTCAGTTAAAAAAAAAAAAAAGAAAAAAAAAGAGGCGTTCAGACCATTCCTAGAAAGAAAATTAGACCTGAAGAAATTATTTAGCTGATACTATAAGCAAACTGGGAGATCAAGGAATAGTTCATCTATCAGATTTATGGAGAACAGAAGAATTCATGACCAAACAGGAGATAGAGAACATTATGAAAGGCAAAATGGATAATTTTAATTACATTAAATTGAAAAGTTTTTGCACAAACAAAGCCAATGCAACCAAGATTAGAAGGAAAGTAGAAAACTGGGAAAGAATTTTTACAACCAGTGTCTCTGATAAGGGCCTCATGTCTAAAATATATAGAGAATTAAGTCAAATTCATAAGAATACAAGTCATTTCCCAATTGATAAATGGTCAAAGGATATGAACAGTCAGTTCTCAGATGAAGAAATTAAAGCCATCTATAGTCATATGAAAAAATGCTCTAAATCACTATGGATTAGAGAAATGCAAATCAAAACAACTCTGAGGTACCACATCACACCTATCAGATTGGCCAACATGACAAAAAAGGAAAATGATAAATGTTGGAGAAGATGTGGGAAAATTGGAACACTAATGCATTGTTGGTAGAGTTGTGAAATGATCCAACCATTTTGGAGAACAATTTGGAACTATGCCCAAAGGGCTATAAAAATGTGCATACCCTTTGACCCAGCAATAACATTTCTAGGACTGTATCCCAAAGAGATCATACAAATGGGAAAAGGACCCACATGTACAAAAATATTTATAGCAGCTCTTTTAATGGTGGCCAAAAATTGGAAATTGAGGGGATGCCCATCAATTGGGGAATGGCTGAGTAAGTTGTGGTATATGAATGTAATGGAATACAATTGTGCTATAAGAAATGATGAGCAGGGGGTGGCACAGTGGATAGAGCTCCAGCCCTGGAGTCAGGAGGGCCTGAGTCTAAATCTGGCCTCAGACACATAATACTCACTGGCTGTGTGACCCTGGGCAAGTCACTTAACCCCAACTGTCTCACCAAAAAGCTAAAAAAAATAAAAAAATTTAAAAAAATGATGAGCAGGCAGACTTCAGAAAAACCTGGAAAGACTTGTATGGACTGATGCTGAATGAAGTAAGCAGAACCAAGAGAACATTGTACACAGTAACAGCCACATTGTGCGATGACTAAAGTTGATAGACTTAACCCTTCTCAACAATGCAAGGATCTAAGACATCTCCAAAGGTCTCATGATGGAAAATGCTATCCACATCCAAAGAAAGAGTTTGAATGCAGATCGAAGCATACTATTTGCTATTTTTTCTTCTGTTTTGTTTTGTTTTCTCTTTCTTGTGGTTCCTCCTATTGGTTCTAATTCTTCCTTACAATATCACTAATGTGAAAATATGTTTAATAGGAATGTATATGTATAGCCTATATCAGATTGCGCACTGTCTTGGGGAGGGAGGTGGAGAGAGTGGGGAGAAAAATTTTAAACTCAAAAGCTTATGGAAGTGATTGTTGATAAATCAAAATAAATTAATAAAAAAAAATTCCTTGCAGAAAAAAGGCTTTAAAAAAAAAGAAAGAAATTATTTACTTCTCAAACACTACAGACAATAGAAATACAAGAAGGGTGAACAAATATAGCAGCCAACAACAACAAAATAGCATCAGACAGATCATTAAGAGATTTTTTTTCTCAATGAGGAGACAGGAAGGAAAGCCGGGCTCAAATCAAAGTGATACCGGAGAGAAATGGGCTTGAAATATGGTGGACTAAAGCCTGCAACACCTTGCCTAAGGGTGGACCAATGGTTTTGTGGGACTAAATTACAGAATGTGAAGGTGAATAAAGGGGTAAAGGGAGGATGAATATAGAGGGAAATATGAGATGTGTGCCCTAATCAAGTCAATGGCTAACGGCAAAGGGAAAGTAACTTCTGTAGTCTCCTGGGAAAAAGAGAGCTTACAGGAGAATGAGAGAAAGGGGGAGAAAAAGGGAGGGAATCTTGCTTAAGTTATGGGCTGGATTCACTCGCTCAACCGTTGATAAATATTCCTATAGGAGAAGAAAGAAATAAATAGTTATCCTCTCCCTGACCACTACTTTGGAAGGGGACCTGTATGCATGTTTTAGCCCCACCACCCCAATTCATTTAATTTTTAGAAGTTTACCTGGAGCTGTTTTTTTTTAACATCACAGACATTTCCTAGTAACCTTATGTAACCCTCTCTTGTCTCAAAGAAAAACAGTTAAGCAAAACCAACTGACATAGCAACTGCATCTGACAGCATATGCAACATTCTGTATCCGTAGCCCCCTGCCTTTCTACCAAAAAGGAGGAGGTGTAATTCATCTGTCCTCTACAACTAATATTAGTCATTGCCTTTAATCCGAATTCAGCTGACTTTTAGCGTTGTTCTCATTTAAATTACTGTAGGCAATGTGCTCGTTCTGGTTCTGCATTCTCCTCTCTGCCATCAGTTCCTACAAGTTTCCCTCTATTTCTCTGAACTCTTCATGTTTGTCATGCCCCTGTACCATCTCCTTTAGGAGGAAGCCAAACCTAGCCTTTGAATATGATATGGGGTCCCTTGTTTGTGGCAGAAATACAAAAATTGCCTGTGATTTTCAAGTCACTGTAAGATTCACCCTACTTTTTACACTTTCTGAAAGTGAAATTCTCAGTCCTTGTTCCTGCTTATAGCTTTCGTAGAGATATTTGTAGTCACCTATCACTTATTACATCAACGCTGTGCTAGGCTTGTGACATGTTTCCTCATTTGCTTCTTTCTGCCCAGGTGGTCTGTAGCACATTCCCTTAATAATATTACTTCTGTTTTTCCCTTCCACTGACCCTTACTCATATATTTTCCACTATATGCATTAAGTATATCTTCTCCTGAGTATATGATGATGCTCCCACCAAGTCTTTTCTTTATTGTATAGTCTTTCTGGATAAAGAATACTCTTCCACAAATGGCTGAAAAATAACTTTTTAAACACTTGATATCTGTGGAGCTCTGAGGATGCAAATAAGAAAGCAAGCGGTAATCCCTGCTTGTCTTCTAGTAGGAGGAGATGACACATGTGGGGTACTAGTGGCCAGGGAGAGGTATTTTAGTTTGGAAAATTGAAAGGAAAGTCATTCTACTTTATGCTCTCCTCCCCTCCACCATCCCTTTCCTTTTCTGTCCTCACCTCTCCCCAGCTCTGAATATTATGACCCCATTCTAGCTAATGTAGGGGGTCAGAGGAGCCCAGGCCCAAGCTGGGATTGAGATCTGGGCCAGATCAAACTTGACTGAGGACAAGAGTTCCAGGAGATGGTGAGTGAGACCCCACACCTCATGGCTAGCATGTATAGGGTACTTTAAAATACTTTAAGCAGACATTGTACTTTACATTTATTATCTCTTTTGAGCCTTACAACCACCCTGTAAGTTAAATGCTGTTCAGATATTGTGACTCTGAGGCTCAGAGAGGTCACACAATTAGTAGGAGCCAGAGATGTGATTCAAACCCAGGTGTTTCTGACTCCAAGTTCAGCAACCAAACCACCATGCCATGCCATGCCTCAACCTGCTGACTCCATTCACAGAGACCATCGGTTTCTTCACTTCTCAGCTGACCGGAGAAGTTATCCTGAGGAAGAACAAGAAAGGCGAAGGGAATCAGGCTCCGTTAACGATTCATGAGCTGGTGCTTGGAACTGCCACGAGGTATCCTGACTTAATTGCTCTGGGGACAAGAAATGTGGATGGATGGGACACCATGACCTATATCGAGTATTATGAGTTGTGTCGAAAGGCCGCAAAATCCTTCCTCCAGGTAACGTGGTACCATGTTTTTTGTCACCTTGAATGTGGCTCGTTAGCCTTTGATTAGCACCCAACCCACGGCAAGGATCACAAACTTCTCAAAATGTGCTACTAAAAGGGACTTTATAACATCAGGTCTGGGAGGGAAATTAGAACATAGAATGTCAGTGCTAGGAAGGATTTGGAAATAAATAAATGAATTTGGAGTCAGAGGACATGGGCTTTGATGGTTACTACTTATGGAATCCTTCGACAAGCCATCTTCTCTCTCCAGGACTGATTTTTATCATCTGTAAAAGGAAGGCTACCTAAGGGTTCTTCCTGCCTTGAATTCTATAATTCTATGAACATAGACCCTAGAATGTCTGGGCTGGAAGGGTCTTTGGAGGTCATCTCGTAATCTAAACCCCCTTCTTTTTACAAATGAGGAAATAAAGGCCTTGAGTGGGGTGGGGGGGGATAAATTACCTAAAGTCATACAGATAGTCCCCAGGTCTCCTGGCCCCCAGGCCAGAACTCTCTCTACTTGTCCATGTAGATGGTAAAGCCCACTGAGCAGGTTGGGGGGGCATCCTGAACCCACAGTTTCTGAAGACCCCATAAATATGGCTAGGCTCCAGAGCAAGAACGGCCCTGGAATGGCCTCTGAGTTTCATCTTACTCTAAGTCCTTGATCTTGGGCTAGGACTCATAAAAGATTAGGAAGCCCCTCAGAACACTCTAAATGTCCTATCTTTTTCTGAAGTTATTGTTAGTTTACTTGACCTAAATTTGGATTAATGAACCCTCTGATGAATGAATTAATGAATTCTCTGAAGTCCCTTCCCTTCCCTATTTGGCCTTGCCTTTCCTGGGCTTCCCTTCCTTATTATTATTATTATTAACACTTATTATGTGCCTAAATGTAAGACATTAGGCCAAGGGTAAGGTTACAAACACACACAAAAATTCATCCCCCTTGCTCTAAAGTTGCTCACAGCCTCCTAGAAGGCATAGGAATAATCTACCATTCACACTGAGAAGCATGACATGAGGCATACTGTGATGGGGCAGAGGAATGATCCGCAGAGTGCTTTGGGAAATACAAGGCGTTGGGGTGGAGGGAAAACCCTTTCAGCTGCAGGGGGATCAGGAAAGACTTCAAGGAGGGGGTGGCGCTCAATCTGAGCCTGTGAGGAGGAGGAGAATTCTGACTGGTGGAAACGAGGAGGGAGGCAGTTCCTGGCCTAGTGAATAGACTGCCTGAATACAGGGTAGTAGGAGGGTGCCTCTCAGGTTTGGGTAATAGGGAAGAGTCCAGTTTACCTGGAGTAGATTCATGGGAAATGTGGCTAGAAAGGTAAATTAGAACCAGGCGATGGGAATTACCAACTGACTGCAGGACATAGGGAGGGACACTAGATTTGGGGAGTCAGAGGAGCTGAGTTCAAATTCTACCTCTAAAACTTGCATAGCTCTGGACATGTTGCTTATCCTCTCTAGGTCTCAGTGTCTTCATCTATATTTGTGGAGAATGCATACCCAGAAGCTAACTCATCAAGGGATTGGAAACAGGCAGGTTGGCACAGTGCTCATCACACTAAAGAATGAACCTTCAGACCCTTACTAGCTGTGTGACCCTGGGCAAGTCACTTAAACCCTATTGCCAAAAAATAAAAATAAAAAAAGATGGACCTTTATCCACTGTTAGTCTGAGAGGGAGTTGAGAGAGTGAGCCCAGAGCTTTTACCAGATATGAATTGAGGAGCTAAGTGGCAGAGTAGAGCACCGGGCTTGGAGTCAGGAAGACCTGAGTTTGAATCTAGACATAGACACTTAGCAGCTGCATGACCCTGGGCAAATCACTTAACCACTGTCTGCCTCAATTTCCTCACTTGTAAAGTGAGGAGAACGATAGCACCTACCTCTCTGGATTGGTGAGAGGGTCAAATGAGATAATATTTGTAGAATGCTTTACAAAACTTAAAGCACTTTTGCTTATTCTAACTCTAAATCTATGACTCCTACTGTATGGGTGAGATTGAAACCCTCCACCCTATTTTATACCTTAACTGGGTGAGAACTGCATCTCAGTTACCACATCAACCCAAAGACCTTTGACTAAGTAGGAAAAGTTTTTGAAAACCTTTTAATGAAATGAAATAATAAGATAAAAAATCTGTTCCAGTTGGCTGGAATGGTACTGGTGGTGGTGAGAATGGGTGAGAAAATGTGTTAATTGTACCCTCTGGGCCTTATATAAAAGCATAAAGTTAGAATGGAGAAATTTCAGGAACTGGAGTGTGTATGGAGTGTATGGAGTATGAGAAGGAACCTCCTAAAGGAAAAGAAGAGGTCTTGGTTTTAGCCTCAATCAGGTCTTCTCTCACTTCCTCTGCCCCTCCCCCTTTCTATGACCAGAGGAGGATTTTCTGCCTTCAAAGGATCAGGTGATGTTGGACTTTCAATCTTCTCATCATTGTCTTAAATGGTGCCCCCGGATCAGCTGGAGGCAGAGTCCAGCAATGGCTGCATCTTTGAGCCAAGACTGGACTCAAGGCTCTCCAAGGAACCTAACAAAAAGACTACATCATGCCTTGGGGCAAATTTCCCTATGAACAGGAGTAAAGGCATTCCAGTATCCAGAAGCTGTGAGTTAGCCCTTTGCTAGATGTGCTCTCTGAGCA
Organism: Vombatus ursinus; assembly: GCF_900497805.2. Lineage (NCBI taxonomy): Eukaryota > Metazoa > Chordata > Mammalia > Diprotodontia > Vombatidae > Vombatus > Vombatus ursinus. The sequence goes on along the minus strand of NW_020948951.1, from coordinate 4,252,505 downwards.
TGAGGCTACTTCCCTGGACCCTCTATGTGCTAGTAGGAGAGAATGTCACAGACTTTTAGGGAGGATGCTTTGTACTAGTTTTTTATTGTACCACCTTACCCCTTTCTAAAAGCTACTTGAGGCTAGCTGATGGAATGATTATCTTGGGGGAAGTACACTGATAGGGGCCCAAGCCAATGGCTTCAGAGAATTACCACTAACCCTTCAGAGTTACCCCTAGGAATATTTCAGGTGGATGTAGCCAAGCTCTGACAACTTGACTACATTCGTGGGCATGATAGTTGAGATAAGGATCCTTACAATTTATCTGGGTTATGCTATAACCCTCAATCTGGATATCTTATAGATGTGTTAAACTCAATTATCCAACCAAACTCATATTTTTTCCCAAAACCTATCCTTCCCCCAAATTCTTCTTTTCCTATCGAGGGCACTACCCTCCTTCCTGTCATTCAGGTTTTCAAGAGGCCATTGGTTGGTGGTCTTTAATAAAGTAACTTCAGTAAAGTGATGGAATCAGCAGTCAGATTGTATGGGGTTGAGGAATAAGTGGGGAGGCAATGAAGGCAACCAGTAAAGATTACTTTTTTTAAAATCTTTTAATTCTTTTTAAAAAATAATTAATTTATTTTTAGTTTTCAACATTCACTTCCATAAGATTTTGAGTTTTAAATATTCTCCCTCTTCTCCTCCCCCCTCCCCAAGACGGTGTGCAATCTGATACAGGCTCTACTTATACATTCATATTAAGCATATTTTCCCGTTAGTCATAATGTAAAGAACAATTAGAACTAATGGGGAGGAGCCGTGAGAATGAAGCAATGAAACAAAACAACAAAGTAAAAGGGGAGCAAATAGTATGCTTCCATTTGCATTCAGACTCCACAGTTCTTTCTCTGGATGTGGGTAGTATTTTCCACCGTGAGTCTTTTGGAATTATCTTAAATCCTTGCATTGTTGAGAAGAGCCAAATCTATCGATGTCAGTCATCACACAATGTGGCTGTTACTGTGTACAATGTTCTCTTGGTTCTGCTCATTTCATTCAGCATCAGTTCATATAAGTCCTTCCAGGTTTTTCTGAAGTCTGCTTGCTCATCATTTCTTATAGCACAATAGTATTCCATTATATTCATATACCACAGCTTGTTCAGCCATTCCCCAACTGATGGGCATCTCCTCAATTTCCAATTCTTTGTCACCTGCTATACGTATTTTTGAACACATGGGTTCTTTTCCCATTTTTATGACCTCTTTGGGATACAGCCCTAGAAGTGGTATTGCTGAGTCAAAGGGTGTACACAATTTTATAGCCCTTTGGCTATAAATTGTTCTCCAGAATGGTTGGATCAGTTCACAACTCCACCAACAATGCATTAGTGTTCCAATTTTCCCACATCTTCTCCAACATATATCATTGTCTTGTTTTGTCATGTTAGCCAATCTGGTAAATGTGATATGGTATCTCAAAGTTGTTTTGATTTGCATTTCTCTAATCAATAGTGATTTAGAGCATTTTTTCATATGACTATAGATAGCTTTAATTTCTTCCTCTGAAAGTTGCCTATTCATATCCTTTGACCATTTATCAATTGGGGAATGACTTGTATTTCTCTATATATTTTAGAAATGAGGCCTTTATCAAAGATACTGGTTGTAAAAATTATTTCCCAACTTTTTGCTTCCCTTCTAATCTTGGTTGCATTGGCTTTGTTTGTGCAAAAACTTTTCAATTTAATCTAATCAAAATCAAACATTTTAGTGCAGATTACTTTTAAAAAGTACAGATAGCAGTTAGAGCCAGGAGAAGGAGATGTAGAACAATAACTTGAGACAATGTGCTAGGTGAAAATGAAAATGAAAAGGGGTTTGTTGTTTTTTAGAATGGGGAAACATGAGAAATGGCATGTTATAGTGTAGTGGTCTTCAAAGTGGGGTGTATATATCCTGCTGAATTAAACTAACTTTCTCAAAATGGACACATTGACTTTGAAGGAACACTGCAAAGAAACCCAGATTTGGCAGTATTACTGATATAACAAGACTGAGCAAAAAAAAAAGAGAATGGCAGAGCTGAAAAGCTTCCTGCTCCCTCTTCTATCTCTTTGGCAGCCACATTAGAAGTAAAAACAATGATGATCTAGCCTGAGATGATAAATCTGCCCCCTCTTCCTCCATATTCAAATTGTTGAGAAGATTAGTTGAAATATGGATTTGCGTGCACTCTTATTAAGGATCAGCCTTGCCCAATAGTGAAACGAGCAGAACCAGGAGAACAACCTATGCCATCACAACAACATTTTAAAAAGAAGCAATTTTGAAAGCCTTAAAAACTCTGATCAAAACAATAACCAACTATGATTCCAGAGGATGGATGCTGAAGAATGTTGCCCAGCTCCTGACAGAAAACAGATAGACTCAAGATGCAGAATGAAATACACATTTTTGGAAGTTGACAATGCAGAAATTTGTTTTACTGGACTATACATATTTGTCTTAAGAGTTTTGCTTTTTTCCCCCCAATGGGAGAGAAAGGTGAAGTGAGAGAAAATGAATGCTTGTTAAGTGAATAAAAATTAAAAATTAATTTGTTTAAAAAAGGATAAACCTTGAGAGGCCGAGGAAAGATGGTAGATTAGGGGCAACCACCCAGCTGAATTTTCCCAACATTCCCCTCCAAACAATTTAAATTTAAAATAACACCTCAAATCAAATTTTGGAGACACAAAGCCAACAAGAGGTTGAGGTGAGAAGTCTGTATATCATTGGGGTGGAGTCATGTCCAGAGCCCACACATACTGTGGCGGCAGTAGCCACTGTCCCAGAGACAGGAAGGGGGTCAGACAACTGGTCAGAAAGAGATTACAGGGGACCAGGGACAGCTGACAATGATCGGTAAATCTATTGCCCATAAGCAATTCTGGGTTGTAATTCCAGGGCAGAGAGGAGCATTGGTGGTTGGTCACAAGAGAGCAGAGACCCTGGTCACAGTTCCAAGGCAAAGAGGAGTGCTAAATATGAATTGGTCCCAGACCATGGAAGAGCTCAAAAAGGATTTTGAGCAAGTAAGAGAAGTAGAGGAAAAACTGAGAGTGGTGCTAAAGCAGGCCCAAAAAAATACTGAAGGAAATAACACCTTAAAAAATAGCCTAACTCAAATGGCAAAAGAGGTCCAAAAAGCCAATGAGGAGAAGAATGCCTTAAAAAGCAAAGTTGGCCAAATGGAAAAGGAAGTCCAAATGCTCACTGAAGAAAATACTTCCTTAAAAATTAGAATGGAGCAATTGGAAGCTAGTGACTTTATGAGAAATCAAGACACTGTAAAACAAATTCAAAAGAATGAAAAAATAGAAAACAATGTGAAATATCTCATTAGAAAAACAACTGACCTGGAAAATAGATCCAGGAGAGATAATTTAAAAATTATTGGACTATCTGAAAGCCATGATCAAAAAAAAGAGCCTAGACATCATCTTTCAAGAAATTATCAAGGAAAACTATCCTGATATTTTAGAAGTGGAGGGCAAAATAGAAATTGAAAGAATCCACTGATCACCTCCTAAAAGAGATCCCCAAAGGAAAACTCCAAGGAATATTGTAGCCAAATTCCAGAGTTCCCAGGTCAAGGAGAAAATACTGCTAGCAGCCAGAAAGAAACAATTCAAGTATTGTGGAAACACAATCAGGATAACACAAGATTTAGAAGCTTCTACATTAAGGGACCGCAGGACTTGGAATATAATATTCCAGAGGGCAAAAGACATAGGATTACAACCAAGAATCACCTACCCAGCAAAACTGAGCATAATCCTTCAGGGGAAAAAATGGACATTTAGTGAAATAGAGGACTTTCAAGCATTATTGATGTAAAGACCGGAGCTGAATAGAAAATATGACTTTCAGATACAAGATTCAAGAGAAACATGAAGAGGTAAACAGGAAAGAGAAATCATAAGAAACTTATTAAGGTTGAACTGTTTACATTCCTGCATGGAAAGATGATATTTGTAACTCACGAGTTCTTTGTCAGTATTAGAGTAGTTGGAGGGAAAAAATTATATGTATGTATGTATATATATAGAGAGAGAGAGAGAGAAAGAGAGAGAGAGAGAGGGCACAGGGTGAGTTGAAATGAAGGGGTGATATCCGGAGAATAAAATTAAGGGGTGAGAGAGGATTATACTGGGAGAAGGAGAAAGGAAGAGTTAGAATGGGATAAATTATCTCACGTAAAACAGACAAGAAAAGGCTTTTACAGTGAAGGGGAAGTGGGGGAAGGTGAGAGGGAATGAGTGAATCTTATTCTCTTCGGAGTTGGCTTAAGGAGGGAATAACATACACACTCAATTGGGTATGGAAATCTATCTTACCCTACAGAAAATAGAGAGGGGGAATGGGGACAAGAGAGCAGGAGGATGATAGAGGGGAGGGCAGATTGGGGGAGGGGGTAATCAGAAGCAAACACTTCTAAGGAGGGACAAGGTCAAAAGAGAGAATAGAATAAATGGGGGGTGGGATAGGATGAAGGAAAAAATACTTAGTTTTTCACAACATGCCTACTATGGAACTGTTTTGCGTGACTACACATGTATAACCTGTATTGAGTTGCTTGCCTTCTCAATGAGGGTGGGTGGGGAGGGAGGAAGGGAGAAAGTTTGGAACCCCAAATTTTAAAAACAAAAGTTAAAAAAAAGAAAAGAAAATGAGCAAACAACATAAAAAGAACTTGACCATAAAAAGCAAATACGGTGGTAGGGAAAGCCAAGATATAAACTCAGAAAAAGACAACAACAGGAAAATAGCTACAAACAAACCCTCAAAGAAAAAATGTTAACTGGATCAATCCAAGCCCAACAGGAATTTCTGAAAGAGTTAAAGAAAGAGATTAATGATAGAGAAAAGACTGGGAAAAAATTAGTAATGCAAGAAAATTATGCAAAGAGAACTAACTAAAAGCTTGGTAATAGAAGCACAAAAAATATTGAAGCAAATAAGACCTTAAAAACAGAATTGGCTTAATGGTGAAAGAGGTACAAAAGTTCACTGAAGAAAAGAACTCCTTAAAAAGCAGAACTGGCAAATGGAAAAAGAGAGAGGTACGAAAGTTCACTGAAAAAAAATTTCCTTAAAAATTAGAATGGAGCAAGTGAAAACTAATGACTCCAAGAAACTTCAAGAAACAATAAAATAAAGTAAAAAGTATGAAAAAAAATAGAAGAAAATGTGGAATATCTCATTGGAAAAAGAACTGACCTGGAAAACTAGAGAAGAGATAATTTAAGAATTATTAGACTAACTGAAAGCCATGATCAAAAACAGAGCCAAGACACATATTTCAAGAAATTATCAAGGAAAACTTCCCCAATATCTTAGATCCAGAGGGTAAAATAGAAATGGACAGATTCCACCCTTCACCTCCTGAAAGAGATCCCAAAATGAAAACTCCCAGGAATATTATAGCCAAATTCTAGAACTTCCCAAGTCAAAAAGAAAATACTTCAAGGAACCAGAAAGAAATAATCCAGATAATGTGGAGCTATAGTCGGGATCACACAAGATAATGGCTTTCATGGTAAAGGAAGGCAAAGGAGCTAGGATTACAACCAAGAATCATCTACCCAGCAAGACTAAGTAATCCTTCAGGGGGGAAAATGGATGTTTAATGAAACTGAGGACTTTCAAGCATTCCTGATAAAAAGACAAGAGCTGAATAGAAAATTTGACATTTAAACAGAAGACTCGAGAGAAGCATAAAAAAGTAAACATGAAAGAGCAATCATAAAAGACTGTTTACATTCCTATATGGGAAGATGATACATATAACTCCTAAGAACTGTATCATTATTAGGGCAGTTAAAAGGAGTTTACATAGACAGAGGCATGGGTGTGAGTGAATTATTTGGAACAATCTTTCTCAAAAAATGAAGAGGTGAGAAAGAGGGATGCAGTGGGAGAAGAGGGAAGGAAGAGGTAGAATGGGGAAACTTTTTTCACCTAAAAGGAGTGTACAAGGTCTTCGAGCTTTTACAATTGAAGGGAAAATGGAGGTGGTTGGGCAATGCTTGAACTTTACTTTCATCAAAATTGGTTCAAAGAGGTAAGAATATATACACGTATGTATATATATATACATATACGTATATATGCAAACACACACATTCAATTGTATATAGAAATGTAACTTACCCAATAAAGAAATAAGAGGGGGAGGAGATAAAAGAAAGGGGGGAGATGATAAAAGGGAGGGCAGATTAAGAGAGGCAGGGGTTAGAAACAAAATAAGATGGAATGGGATGACCTCACACATAAAATGGAAGCAGATAGCAAAATGGATTAGAAACCAGAGTCCAATATGTTGTCAACAAGAGACATACTTGAAACAGAAAGACAAACACAAAGTTAAAATAAAGAACTGGAACAGAACCTAATGTGCTTTAGCTGAAGTAAGAAAAAAAAAAGGCAGAGGTATAGCAATCATGATCTCAGGCAAAGCAAAAAATAAATAAATAAAAGGAACAATCAGGGAAACTACATTTTGCTAAAAGGCACCATAGACAATGAAGCGATATCAACAAATTTTGCAGCAAGTTTCTCTGATAAAGTCCCCATTTCTCAAATATTTATTGAACATAGAACTGAGCCAAATTTATAAAAATGGGAGCCATTCCCCAACTGATAAATGGTCAAAGGATATAAACAGGCAATTTTTAGAAGAAGAAATCAAAGCTATCGATAGTCATAAGAGAAAATGCTCTAAATCATTATTGATTAGAGAAAAGTAAATTGAAACAACTCTGAGGGACCACCTCACACCCATCAGAAATGACCAATGCTGGAGGCAATGAGAGAAAAATAGGGACACTAATGAATTGCTGGTGGAGTACTGAATTAGTCCAACCATTCTGGAGAACAATTTGGAACCAGGCCCAAAGGACATTCCCTAAAAAAGCAAACTGTGCTATACATAAATACATGCATAAATAAAACTGTGCACATTCTTTGACCCAGCAATACCACTACCAAGTCTGTATTTCAAAGAGATCCAAGAAAAAGGAAAAGGACTTATATGTACAAAAATATCCATAGCGGCTCTTTTTGTGGTGGCAAAGAAGCAGAAAATGAGGGGATGTTGATCAACTGGGAAATGGCTGAAGAAGTTGTGGTATGTAATTGTGATGGAGTACTATTGTGCTATAAAAAATGATGAGGGAGGTGGTTTTAGAAAAGCATGGCAAGACTTCTACGAACTGATGCAAACTGAAATGAGAAGAACCCGGAGATCATTGTACACAGTAACAGCAATATTGTAATGATGATCAGCTGTGAAAAATTTGGCTACTCTGATCAATACAATGACAAAGGACTCATGATAAAAAAATCAACATATCTATATATGTATATATGTGTATATATATATATATGTATATATGTATATAACCTATCTCCAGAGAGAGAATTGATGAACTCTGAGCACAAATTGAAGTATAATTTTCCACTTCATTTTTCTTGCTTTTAAAAAAATATGGGTAATATAGAAATATGTTTTACATGATTTCACTTGTATAATTGATATCATATTCTTTGCCTTCTCAGTGGGTGGGGGAGGATGTGAGATGGAGGGAGAGAATTTGGAACTCAAAATTAGAAAAGAAAAGCATATTCAAAATAAATAAATAAATAATTGAAAATCAATTTTTTAAAAAGATAAACCTTGCCCTAAGAGTTTATTGTACCTTAAAGTATTAACTAATTAAAGTATGAGCGATTAACAAGACATTTAAAAACAAAGTTTTGTGCTTGAAAACAACATGGGTTACCTATGAAAACATCCATGTCTGAACACCTGAATACTTAGAAACAGACTTTTCTGACCTGTTTGAAAACTTCTAAACAAAGAGTTGCAGTGGGCTTTGAACCCATTTGTTAAAAATAGAAAAATGCAACACCTTCTGATTAATATATAAAAAAAACAGTTAATATCAGTGAAGACAGAAATTTACTGGCTAGATTTCAAGAAAAAAAATCTTTCCATAATTGGTAGCTGTGATTGAAAAAAAGAATATCATGATTTAGTAAGCGCAACCCATAATGTACTGCTTCCATTTGAATTCTTGTTTCTCTATGAGATCTCTTTTGAATTAAATTTTGCTTAGAACCAGCCTTTTGAATTGCTGTTTCACAAGGGAGGAGTGGGAGTCAGAAGAGTGCAAGTATTTATTAAATGCTTAGTATGTGCCAGTCACTGCTAAATTTTACAGTTGAAGAATCTGAGGTAGACAGAGGTTAAGTGATGCGATGCCCCTACTCAACTTACGATGTTAAGTCAAGAATTAAACAAATAAGGAAATATTTAATCATATTGCTATAATTTAAAAATGATTTATCATAATTTTAGTGAGAGCAAAAAGGTTTTTTGTGCTATTATGTAAAAATAATTATTGAAAATATATTGCTTTTATTTTTATTTCATTCTATTAAATGTCTATGATGCATGTTTTATAATGTAAATAATATATTAGTACATATATAGAACTTACACATCAGTGTATATACATGTGTTTGGGGGGACATATTCATTGTTACTTATGTGGATTGGAGCAAAGAAGGAAGGGATAGGTGCAGCTATAGAGGTTTTGAGGTATAGGAGAGGAGAATTAGAAAGTTCAGCACAGAAGGCTTTGATTTTCTCAGTAAAGTTGGAGGTGAATACATCTGCTGAAGAGAGGGAAAGGAAAGGAAGGGGAAGGAAGAGAAGGGAACACCATTTTACAGATGGGAAACTGAAACAGAGGAGGTTAAGTGACTTGCCCGGGGTCCACAGTGAGTGAGTGTCTGAGGTCAGATTTGAACTCAGGTCTTCCTGACTCTGGCCTCAGTGTTCTATCCACTGCACCACCTAGTTGTGGGGGGCCTGGCTCAGCGGGGCTTGAGGAGAAAGGAAGGGTAGACAGTGTGAAAGGGAATCAATTAGAGATAAATAAAAAGATTACCAAGGATTAAGAGTGACTTAATCATCATCCTTAAAGGACCTAGGTTCAAATCCTGCCTCTCCCACCTGTGTGACTATGAAGAAGTTACAAATAACGTCTTAGAGCCTTGGTTTCCCCATCTGTATGTATTACTGTAGCAGAATGTTACATGTAAAATGAGAGAGTCAGAGAAGATGATTATTAAGGTCCCTCCCAGCTCTAAATCTGAGCTTCTCCAAGTGGACGGAGTGAAGAGGGAAGGAAGGGGCAGAGATGAACCTGGGGGCAGAGGGTGAGACTTTTAACCAAGGAATAAATGGAATGCTTTTTAGTTGAGATGATACCCAATCAGTTATAATTGTGATAATAAATTTCAGTTATCTAGTGAGAATGAAAACCAGATTGTCTGAATAGAAAGGAATCTTAGGGAATATCTAGTCCAATACCCTCATTTTACAGATCAGGGGACTGATGCCTGTTGAGAGAAAGTGATTTGTCCACCCCAGCAGAGCTGGGATTCCACTGACCGCAGCTCCCCAGAGGACATCTAATCCTTTCCATTGCACCCTTCACATAGACTCTTAGATCTGGAAGAGAGCTCAGGGGCCACTTGGTCTAACCCATGCCTGAGCATGATTGATTGAGCAAGAATCCCCTTCAGAATATCTTGGACCAGTGGTTATTCAGCCTTTGCCTGCAGCCCTCCACTGATTCTGCTTTGGGCAGCTCTCCTTGTAAGAGTGTTTTCCCTTTTGTTGAGCCTTAATCCATTTCTTGCCAATTTCCATTCATTGTTCCCGGTCATTTCCCTCTCAGGTGAAGTAGAACCAGTCTTATCTCTCCTCCATACAGCAGCCTTTTGGCTTCTCAAAAACAACTCTCATGTCTTCCCCAAGTCTTCTCTTCACTGGTCTGCAAATCCCTAGTTCCTTTAACCAGTCCTCACATAGGACCATAGAATTTAAATATGGAAAGGTCTTTAGAGGACACCTGATCCAATTTCCTTTGAGGAAATCGGAGCCCAGACTCAAATTCAGACTCAAAACCATTTACCAGTGGACAAGTTAAATGACTTGTCCAAGATCACACAGGTAATGACAGAGCCAGAGGTCTCAAGTCTCTCTACCACTCTGATTGACCCTCCTGAAACATGGCAGGCAAACCTTATACCCTAAGATGGGGTCTGACCAGGACAGAGGTCAGCAGGGCTCTCACTTCCTCCTATGCTTTCCATTCATTATTATCCCCATCCACATTATCACTGCAGTTGTAAACCCTTCATTCACGTCTTTGTCAGATACTCCACTGGGACATGGGACCCAGTTCTCTTAGAGGCTATTTCTTTTTTCTTTCCTTTTTTTTTTTTTTTGGTGTTTCAATCAGGGTTAAGTGACTCGCCCAGGGCCACACAGCTAGTTAAGTGTTATGTGTCTGAGTCCAGATTTGAACTCAGGTCCTTCTGACTCCAAGGCCGGAGCTCTATCCATTGCACCACCTAGCTGCCCATTGGAGGCTATTTCAACAGAGCTTCTGCCCTGACAGAGCTTTCCAGGCTGGCAAGGCTTACACTATAAGCTTGACAATCTTAGTGAAGCCTTTCCCAATCCCGTTTAATTCTAGCACCTTTCCTCTGGAGATTATTTCCAGTTTATCCTGTCTACAGCTTGTTTGTACATAATTGTTTGCATGTTGTCTCTTCCATTAGACTTTGAGCTTCTTGGGAGTAAGGACTGTCTTTCGCCTTTCTTTGTATCCCTATACTGTCATACTGCCTCCTGTTGGCTTGGGACCTATGGAGAGAGCCCCACACTGATGAAATGATGAGTCCTAAAAGTATGGAAATATTAGTGTTGTTATCATCCTCATGACTAGAGAAAGCTCCGCTCTGGTTTCCCCCAGTGGAGCATGTGCTGGTCTTGCTTGATCAGTGTTCTGAGTGTCTTGATAACCAGGCACCTGAGAAGAGTAGAAATATTTTTGTGTTTCCACAGCTTGGCCTCGAGCGCTTTCACGGCGTGGGGATCTTGGGCTATAATTGCACTCAGTGGTTCGTTGCTGACGTCGCCAGCATTTTTGCCGGGTAAGGAGGAAGACGGGGTCAGTTCAGGGATGTTTTGTACAGATTTTGCATGGGTCATGGAGATGAGAATCTCAGACACATACGGAGAACTGGAGCTGGAGAGGGGACAGGGAAGGCCTTAGAAGTCACCTAGTCTAACTCCCTCATTTTACAGATGATAAAATCAAGGCCCCAACAAGTGAATTAACTTGCCCAAGGTCATAGTAGCAGAGGTGGGTTTTGTACCTTGGTCTCCCCTTCTCCCAGGTGCTTTTCCCATCATACTAGGTGGGTGGTGTTGGGGCTGAATGCTTGTTTTCCTTTAGCAATAGTAAAATCAGCTTTGATCTCTAAGAAGTCAGTCGGATTTGGCTCTCTCTTCAGGTGCCTGGGGGTCTGAGATGACTGTGAATTCATTGAAAGGCAGCAATGTCCAGCAGGAGAGAAACCAGGACTGGGAACCAAGGAACTGGATTTGAGTCCTGGCACCAACAATTACTAACTGTGTGACTTTGGGCAAATGTCTTCCCCAATCTGGGCTCTCTCCTCCTCAGTAATGTGGGAAGAGTAATACTTTCATTCCTAGGGGTGAAGTGCTTTGTAAACTGACAAGTGCTAGACAAGCCCAAATTCTTAGTGGTAAGCAGCTGATAGGAGAAGGGGGCATTTCCAAGGACCAGGTCTGACCAGGGAGACTTGGCTTTCTACCTTAGCTTTGAAGCAGCCTGACTCTAGAGCCCCTGAATCCAAGCTCAAATACCAAGTTCTTTCCCTAAGTACATGCTATCCTGGGTTCGGAAGAAATGCTGCCAATTCAGTTCAGTGACCATTTGCCAAGTGCCTACTCTGTGCATTGTGTCAAAGGTGAGTGGCCATACTCCTCCTAGGCTCTGTCCTGTTAGGATCTGAGAGGGATAAGCAGAAGGAACAGAGAGGACTGGACCTTAGGCCATAGAAGGGCTGGTTGAAGGAACTAGGGAGGGTTAGCTTAGAGAAGAGACTTAGAGGGACATGAGTGGTAAGCGTTTGAATGGCCGTCACAGAGAGAGGAGATTAGACTTGGGCTACTTGGCCCCAGAGAGCAGAACTAGGAGCATGGGAGGAGATGGGGAACCGCAGAGAGGCTTATTTTGACTAGGTAGAATAGCTGGTGTTTATATTGTGCTTTAAGGTTTACAAAACACTTTACAAATATTATCTCATTTTGTCCTCACCACAATCCTGGAAGTTAGATGCTATTTCCCATTTTGCAGATGAGGAAACTGATGCACATAGTAGTTAAGTGACTTGCCTAGGGTCACATAGCTAGTAAAGTGTCTGAGGCTGGATTTGAACTCAGGCCTTCCCGACTCCAGATCCAGTGCTCTATTCTTGTACTACCTGGCTGCTTACCAAAAAAACCCAAAAAAACAAAAAACAAAAACAAAAACAAAAAAACCTTCCCTAATAATGAGAGCTATCTGAAAGTGAAATGGGCTGCCTCAAAAGGTAATGAGCTCTCCATCATTAGAGGTCCCCAAAGAAAGGCCGGAGGACCACTTGTTGGTGATATTGAGGAGAGGTGATAGGGTACAGGGCAGAGTAGGTGTTCTCTAAGGGCCCTTCATTCTCTGATCCTGGGAGAGAGATAGCTGACAGAAGAGAAGGAGCAACAACTCTGGTCACAGACTTGGATTCAAATCCTGCCTCCAGTGATAACCATGTGTATGACCTTGGGCAAATCACTTCTCCTCCCTGGGCCTTAGTTTCCTCATTTGTAAAATGAGGGTAATGGGACCAGATGACGTCTGTGGTTCCTTCCCATGATCCCATAATTGGTAAATAAATACTTGGGGAATCTCTGGCTTCTCAGGTTCCTTTCGTGTCTCATTCTCTTTGCTTTCAGAGGCATTTCTGTGGGTATTTTCCCCCAAAACTCTTCCCAAGTCTGCCGGTTCATTGCTGAAAACTCCGAGGCTAACATCTTTATGGTGGAGAATGATTGGCAGCTTCAGAAAATCCTCAAGGTAACCTTCTCCTTCTCAGAGGAGGGAGCCAGACATGACAGCAGGGACTCATTGGAAAAGACTCTGATGTTGGGAAAGATTGAAGGCCAAAGGAGAAGGGGACAGCAGAGGAGGATGTGGATAGATGGTATCATGAAAACAACAGATGTGAATTTGGGCAGACTTCCAAAGATAGTGGAGGATAGAAGGGCCTGGCATGCCATGGCCCATCGGTTTACGAAGAGTCAGACATGACTGAACCACTCTTTGTTTCTCAGAGCCTTGGCTAGAATATTTCCTCTCCAGTAATTTCTTTACTCAAGTTAACCAAAGTGTTTGGAAGACTGAGCCCTAGCCATCGCAGATGACTGGGGTCTTCAGGCTTATGTCTATTTTTTGAATTCTCACTCCTAATTACCAAGAGTCAGATCTCTGTCATAGTCTTCACTCTGACTTAAGGTGAGAAATTCCTTATAGGTCCCTGCTTATTTCTAATTGGAGATCCTGTGTTCTCAATTTATTTCAGGGACTAGGGCTTAGCCAAAAAAAAACTCTGAAGAGTTATATGGAACTGACACCTTGAATTTTGGAGGGGACCCAAAATACCTTTCATCTTGCTACTCAAATCTGACCAGTACAGAAGCTAAACCTAGGAGTCAAGATCGCTGTCTTCTTCCTACCTAGGATATTGTTGCCTTTAATATGTAGATAAATAACAACGCGTCCATACAGGACAGCTAAGTAATAGAGCACTGGACCTTCAATCAAGAAGACCTGAATTCAAATTCAGTTTCAGACACTGCCTAGTTCAGCGACTCTGGGCAAGTCACTTAACCCCTATTTGCCTTAGTTTCCTCATCGGTAAAATAAGGATAATAATAGCACTTACCTTCCCAGATTGTTGTGAGGATTGCATGACATAACGAACCCTAAAGAGCTATATAAATGTTAGCTATTGTTATTATAATACATTTGTCAAGGCTTTGCAAAATATGCTTATATAAATGTCAACTTTTGAGTGATGATAGCAATGAGGATGATGCTATCCATTAGAATGTAAGTTCCCTTTTTTTTCCCCTTTGTATCCAATGTTTAGCATTTTAATCAATGCTTGCTGATTGACTGATAAGTGCATTAGGCAAGGCAAAACAGGCAATACCATGTTTTATAACGTTAACTTGCTTGCACCCCAAAGCCCTGAGTATCTACCTGCCCCTTTCTGCTATGCCATACTTTCTTTTTCAGATCCAGGATCACTTACATCATCTGAAAGCTATTGTGCAATATAAAGACAAACTCACAAAGAAGTTACCTAATACTTACAGCGTATGTATGAGCCATGAAGGGGCCAAGGGGACAGAGAAGGGAAGACAGCTATTTATATATTATATAAATATATAATAATATATTAATACTATAATAATAATAATGAATATTTATATAATAAGACAAGTCCTTATTAAAGGGGATGGAGGCCTGGGGTGAGAGAGGCTGGCCACCAAGTCAAGAATCAACTCATGCCCAAGCTCATAGAACCAGTGGATGTACCTGGTGGCCTAGGGGAAGATGGGAAAATCTTTTTCCATTTTCTCTCCAATCTGGATTGAAGGTTACCCAAGACTATGGCAGACCAACCTGCTGCAAGGAGGAGAAAGAAGCCTTGGGAAGAGATGATAGCAAGAGGAATCAGGGCGACTACTAGGAAACAAAGAGTGGATGGTGTAGATAGTAGTAGAGTGAAGAGGAGCTGACTGCAAGATGAAGTGGGGCATAAGAGAAAGAACATTGGATTTGGAATTGGGGGACCTGAGTTCAAATCTTGACCTTGGCAGTTACCTGTATACCCTTGGGCAAATCACTTCCCTTATCTGGAGCTCAGTTTCCTCATATGTGAAATGGGAGGATTGGACTTAATGACCTACAAGGTCCCTTCCAGCTTGAAAATCCTATTGACCTAGATACTAGAGTCATCAAGATATAATGAAAATACAGGAGTGATAATAATAACTCACAGTTGTAAACCTTGAGGTTTGCAGAATCCATTCCTTGGGACACCCCTGTGAGGTAGACATTGCAAACATTATCATCCCTATTTTACAGATGAGGAAACTGAGACTTTGAAAGGGTAAGAGACTTGTCTCTGATCATCCAGCTAATGAGTACCTGAGGCAGGAATCCAGCCTGGGTCTCCCTATTCTAAGTCCTGAGCTCTATGCAGTCCAATCCACATGATGTGCTAGGAGGGTTACCCCCAGCTTATGACGGGGGACCTGCAGGCATGGGTTCTATGGGAACAGGATGAAATTCTGATTGTGGACTGGACTGGATGGGACATGAAGGAGGAAAGAAGGAAGGGAGGAAGGAAGAAAAGGAAGAAGGAAGAAAAAAGAAGTAAGCATTTATGAAGCATCTCCTATGTGCCAGGCACTACCAATATTATCTCATTTTATAATGAGAATGATAGGAAGGGACGATGCCTACGTGTATCATAGGGAAGGAGGGCTGAGAGGGTTATGAGATGCCCCGTCTTTCCTTCTGCTGGGGTTTCTGAGTCTGGCTTAGGCACTACTGCTTGTGTAGGAGGCCAGCCTAGTGAGACCTATGGGCTGGGGCCAGGATGGAGGTAGCCAATCAGTTCCTGATGACTTGTGTCTGCTTCAGTGGCTGGGGTGGTCTTCGGTCACATTGCTGCGAATCAGGTGCAGTTTGAAGGCTATATAAATAAAGCTCCAGCCTGGGGCAATATAGTCTCTTTTATAATGAGTACATGACCAAGCCTATGAATTTGGCCCCATCGGCCAGTTGCCACAGTGCTGAACTTGGCTGGCACCAAGAGCCAGGATGGCCTAAGAGCTTTGGGGAAGGCTCAGTGTACTTTGGAAGACCCATCAGGACGCTTGATCACCCCTGTGTCAAGGGAAGGAGGGTAGTGGGAATGGGTCAATTATACTATGAACAATGAGTTGAAAATAACTTAAAGGAGGCCCTGACATCAACAGTATCTCATAATTAGTTGGGGAGACTGGTTTGCACAATTTCTCTTCATGGAGAGTTAGGCTACTGATTCTCCTTAACACCCCAGTCATCTGTATGCTATTGCCTCTCCACCTGTACAGTGGGAAGAATTCCTCACCCTAGGGGTAAATATTTCTGATGAAATGCTGGACAAAGTCATTGATTCCCAGAAGCCCAACCAGTGCTGTATGCTGGCCTATACTATGGGGACCACTGGACCACCGAAGGCAGTTATGCTCAGTCATGACAATGTAAGTGTCTTTCTCTGAAGCCCCAAAGCCGTTCTGATCCTAACTCTGTGACCCTATTCAGGGGTGGGGAATCTGTGGAACATATTTGTTCTGTGAAGTTTGGATTCAGTCAAAGGGCTTCACTTGAGGACCTAGAGGGCCACATGTGGCCTTGAGGTCGCAGGTTCCCCAGGGATTTGTTCTGTGAAGTATGGATTTAGTCAAAGGGCCGCCCTTGAGGACGGAGGCTGCAGGTTCCCCACCCCTGCCTACATCATCTCAAGGTACTGGGCATGGGCACTAGAAAGCAATGAGGTATATCAAAGAGATCTTACATCTCATGACTTACAAATCAAAGGGGAGGAGGGGTCTAACCACTTGGGTCTAGATTCTCCAATCAGTAGTTCCCCTAAAAGATGTGCTGTGTGACACTAGGCAAAATACTTTTCCTCTCTGGGCTTCTGTTTCATCCTTTGTAAAATGACAGGGGAGGGGTCACTTGTAGATGAATTTACAAGGCCCTCTTTAGAACCGACATTTTGAAATGTTACAATCTGTAAATTAGGGGGAAAAACCCTCTAATGCCCAAGAAAAGGAGCAAGGATGGTTAAGATTAGCATTGTACATTTCCCCCCTAACATTTTAAAGGTATAATTATAACAACAATAATAATTAATTGATTAATTAATTTTTGGTTTTCAATATTCACTTCCATAAGATTTTAAGTTTTAAATTTTCTCCCCCTTCCTCTCCTTCCCCACCTCAAGACAGCATGCAATCTGATATAGGCTTTACATATACATTCATATTAAGCATATTTTCCCATTAGTCATGATATATAGAAGAATTAGAACTAATGGGAGGAACCACAAGAATGAAGCAATAAAACAAAACAACAAAGGAAAAGGAGAGCAAATAGTATGCTTCCATCTGCATTCAGACTCCATAGTTCTTTCTCTGGGTGTGGATAGCAATTTCCATCGATAGTCTTTTGGAGTTGTCTTAGATTCTTGCATTGCTGAGAAGAACTGTCTGTCAAAGTCAGTCATTACACAACGTGGCTGTTACTGTGTACAGTGTTCTCCTGGTTCTGCTCACTTCACTCAGCATCAGACCATACAAGTCTCCAAATTTTTCTGAAGTCCACCCGCTCATCATTTCTTACAGCACAATAGTATTCCATTTCATTCACGTACCACAACTTGTTCAGCCATTCCCCAATTCATGGGCATCCCCTCAATTTCCAATTCTTGGCCACCACAAAAGAGTTGCTATAAGTATTTTTGTACATGTGGGTCCTTTTCCTGTTTTTATGATCTCTTTGGGATACAGCCCTAGAAGTGGGTCGAAGGCTATGCACAATTTTATAGCCCTTTGGGCATAATTCCAAATTGCTCTCCAGAATGGTTGGATCAGTTCACAACTCCACCAACAATGCATTAGTGTTCCAAATTTCCCACATCTTCTCTAACATTTATCATTTTCCTGTTTTGACGTGTTAGCCAATCTGAGAGGTGTGATGTGGTACCTCAAGAGGCATTTTGATTTGCATTTCTCTAATCAATAGTGATTTAGAACATTTTTCATATGACTATAAATAGCTTTAATTTCTTCCTCTGAAAACTGCCTGTTTATATTTTTTTTGACTATCAACTGGGGAATGACTTGTATTTTTATAAGTTTGATGCATATGGTCTATATATTTTAGAAATGAGGCATTTATCAGGGACACCGGAACAACAATAATAACCAACAATTATGTAGGGCTTTAAAGTTTGCTGAGCTCATTCATACACATTTCATTTGAGCCTCACCATAAGCCTGTGAGGTAGGTATTATTATCCCCATTTTATAAATGAGGCAAGTGAGGCTCAGAGAGGTTAACCCCCAATTTACAAATAATGAAACTGAGGCTAATAGAAATTAAATGACTTCCTCATGGTCATATGATGTCAGAGCCAAGGTTTGAACTGAGGTTTCCGAATTCCAAGTCCATTTCTCCTTCTTAACTCCCCGATTACTATTGAGGGCACTGCCATTATCTAGTCCCCTAGGCTGAAAATCTGCTTGTCTCCTTGACTCCTCACTCTTCTTCTTAAAGAGTAAGAGAACTGGGGACAGCTAGGTGGCGCAGTGGATAGAGCACCGGCCCTGAATTCAGGAGGACCTGAGTTCAAATCCGGTCTCAGACACATAACACTTACTAGCTATGTGACCCCGGGCAAGTCACTTAACCCCATTGCCTAGCAAAAAAAACAAAAAAAAGAAAAGAAACCAACAAAACAAAGAGTAAGAGAACTTCACTGCCCATATCCAATCTGGTGTCACATTCCGTGGATTTCATCTTTGTAACATCTCTCATACATGTTCACTTCTCTTCTCTGACACTGCCATCATCTTGGTACAGACCCTCATCACCTCATGCCTAGACTATTTTACCACTCTGCCGACTGGTCTCGCCTCACTCTAGTCTATCCTCCACTCAGCTGCCAGATCTGATCATATCATGCCTCATCCCCTACTCATTAAACTTCATTGGCTCCCTATTACCACCAAGATCAAATATAAAATCCTTTGTCTGGCATTTGAAGCCCTTCATAATCTGATCCACAACCCCCAACTTTCCATTCTTTATGTACTTGACTTCCCTTCACACACTCTTGAGATCCAGTGACCCTGGCCTCCTTACTGTGAGCATTTTCTCTGGCTGTTCCCCATGCCTGGACTGCTCTCTCTCCTCATCTCCACCTCCTGACTTCCCTCAAGTCTCAGCTAAAATCCTGCCTTCAACAGGAAGCCTTTCCTGATCCCCCGTAATGCTAGTGCCTTCCCTCTGCTGATTATTTCCAATTTATCCTCTGTCTAGCTTGTTTGTACATAGTAGTTTGCATGCTGTCTCCCCATGAGACTTTGAGTTGCTTTTGAGCAGGGATGGTCTTTTGCTTTTCTTTGTATACTTTCACAGTGCTAAGTACATAGTAGGTTCTTAATAAATGTATATTGATGATTGACTGACCAACTCACTCACTCCTTCCACTGCCTCTCAACACTGCCTTTGGGGTTTTTTCTCTCCAATAAGTGTTCAGTCCAGGGAAAAGGTTATGTACCCCATTTTCCTCTAAGCAGATCAGAAAAACTGTGGAAGGCAGGGCATGCCACATTGTGAAGAATACTGACCTTAGGAACACAGCCACAGAATTAGTCTCAAACAGAGGGAACTTCTAAGGGCTGGCCAAGAATAATCTCTATAAGGTTGCCAACTGAAGTGGTAAGCCCTGGGGATACAAAGAAAGATAAAAATAATCCCGGCTATAAAGGAGCTCAGTGTGATGACACAGACCACATGCAGACAACTAGGTACATACAAGATATGTAACAGGCGGATGGCAGGTAATCTCAGAGGGGAAGACTGACAGTAGAGGATGGGGAGAACTGGGACAGGCTTCTTGCAACAGTGGAATTTGAGCTGACTCTTGAAGCAAGCCCCAGCCAGTGGGTAGATGTCGGGAGGCGGAACATTCCAGGAAAAGGAGACAGACACGTGCCTTTGGGCACTTAGCTGGGAGATGAGACGTGTGATAGGCTAGTGTAGGGAGATGACAGACTGTATGGAGGGGAATCAAATATAAGAACAGAAGTGTAGGTGAGGTCCACGTTACCAGGGACCGACAGGGGATTTTATATTTGATCCTGGAGGTAATAGGAAGTCGTGTATGACTGTAGTCAGTAACAGAGCTGGGCTTCAAACCTAGAGTTTGCGGTTCTCTATCAATTACCACCCTGCTGCCTCTGGGTAAGCTGTTTTGTTGAAAAATCAGCATTTTGAGGACAAAACTGAGTCTCGTTTTGTGTATAGATATACCTTAGGCTACTCCCCAGGCCTTGGGTCCCCAGGAACTCAAACACTAGCTAATTCACCGATAGATTGGCCTGGTATGCATCTTATAATAATAATAAATAATAACAATAGCTAGCATTTATATAATGCCTACTATGTGCTAAGTGCTTTCCAAATATTATCTCATTTGACCCTCACAACAACCCTGTGAGGTAGGTGCTGTAATTATCCCCATTTTACAGTTGAGGAAACTGAAGCAAACAGTGGTTAAGTGACCCGCCCAGGGTCACTCAGTGTCTGAGGTGGGATTTGGATTCAGGTCTTCTTGACTCCAGGCCCAGAGTTCTCTCCACTGTACCACCTAGATGCCTACATCTGTGGGAATGCTACAGGTAAATGTTTTGGCAGGACAGACTGGTCCAGGGGTTCCTAACCTGGTGTCCTTCATAGACTCTAGAGGGCTCCATGAACTTCGATGGGAAAAAAAATTATAGCTTTATTTTCACTAACCTTTAACTGTAACTTAGTATTCCCTTTGGTTATTTAAAAGCATTCTTCCGAGAAGAGAGACATAGTCATCCCTGACTGCCAGAGAGCTCCAGGACCCCTAAAAGGTTAAGATCTTCTGATTTAATTCAATCTCCCCATTTTACAGATGGGCGAATAAAGGCCAGACCTAGGGAGTAGCCACTCTCCACTTGTCCAAGGTCACACAAGGTCAGGAATCACATTCAGGTGTAATGACTCCTAGTCATTTGAGGTAGCTAGGGTATTTAGTGGATAGAGGACTGGGCCTGGAGTCAGGAAGAACTGAGTTCAAATGCAGCCTCTGATTCTAACTAACTGTGTGCTTAATCGATGCTTCTCTTCCCTAGTTCTCTCCACTGCATAACTTGTGTTTCAGATCACGTGGACATCGGCAGCTGTGCTCCAAAGCCTTCCCTACACTTATCCTCCCGAAAATCAAGAGGTCTTGGTGAGCTACCTCCCCCTCTGCTTGATCAATGCTCAGATATTTGAAATCTGGATCCCTGTTACCATTGGAGCGTCCATCTTCTTTGCTGAACCTAATGCCATGAAGGTATGTGCCCCTATAGGTAGGAACAAGGTCTGTACTCGTATAGGCAAAAGCAGCAGATGAGACCAGCTTGGGAAAGCCCATCCTAAAGCTGGAGGCTTATGGTTTGTATTTGGGGCGGGGCAATGGGGTTAAGTGACTTACCCAGGGTCACGCAGCTAGTAAGTGTTATGTGTCTGAGGCTAGATTTGAACTCAGGTCCTCCTGACTTCAGGACCAGTGCTCCATCCTACCTAGCTGCCCCTGGGAGGCTTATTGTTAAAGGCAAACATCTCACGTTGGGATAATGGGTGCTAGGGGCTTGATGATGTCATGTTATATTCTGGTGTAAGTCATCGTACCTGTAAAGACTTATGTCTGTTGCCCAATCTCTGCAGGCCATACAGGGGAATTCTCATGGGACTGCAGGTCAAAGAGGGCATCTAAATACACTGAACTCACTGCTGTGTGAGTTTCCTTTCTTTTATTCTCCCTCCTCCTCAACATTATGGTTGGAGGACCTTGTATCTGGGATTGGACATTAAACTTACCTGGAGAGAGAATGAGTGGACTGGATTTGGAATCAGATAACCTAGTTTTTAATCCTGGTTCTATCACTTACCATTTGAATGACCTTGGCCAAGCCCTTTTCCTTTGTGGATATCAAGTTCCCTCCTTGGTTAAATGAAGGGATTGAGTTTAATGGTCTGATTCAACTAAAATAAACATAGTATAGTAGAAAGATCAAGGCACCTTGAATCAACAGGCCTGGGTTCAAGCCCCGCCTCTGATGCTTTCTATCTATGTGATCTTGGTTATTTAATTTCCCTGGCCTTGGTTTCCTCATCTGTAAAACTGGGGGAGGGGAAGGATAGAGTGGAACTTGGCTGGATTAAGTGACCTTTGGTTTTTAATCTCTTGCATGTCCAAATGCCTAATGAACATGGGGATGGATACCCCATAGACATCTTAAACTCATTATGTCCAAAACTGAACTCATCTCATCTGAACCCAAAGCTTTCCTTCTTCCTAGATTCCCTATTACTCCCAAGGGTACCACCATCCTCCCAACTTGACCCCTCCCTCTCTCTCATCCCCCCATCCATCCAATCTGTTACCAAAGTCTTTTGATTTGCCCTCTTTTCTTCTTCGTCCTGTAGCCCCTCCTACTTTGCTTTCCTTCCTGAGCTTAATCTATGACCCTTTAGTGATAGAAGTGAGGTTGGGGAGAGGTGTAAACACTATGTGGGCAGCCACTCCCGGGATGGTTCACAGGAGATGAACTTGTCAATGATTCTTGAGGCATATCTCATACTGAGCTGGGCCTTCTGCATAAGAACTCATAGTGCAAACCTTATGGTCAGCTACATTGTAAGTGCCCCTGGAGGGAGGGTGTTGTAGAAAAAGCCTGGGGCTGGGGGTAGGCGGGTGGTGGCAGAAGATCTGAGTGCCAGGTCAGTGCTGCCACTGACCAGAAGCAGCTCATTTTCCCTTGATAACCTCAATTTTCCCATCTATAAAATGAGAGGTTTGGACCAAGTTTTCTCCAAGACATGTCCTAGCTTTGACATCCTGTTTTTAAGTTGTTTTCTAGCCCCGTGTCCTAAGATTTCCCCCTGATTCTGTCATTCTGTGTTTGGAGGGCCCTTTTGGCTCTAACATTTTATGACTTCAAGGTCCCAAAACCCTGTCTTAGAGAGTGAGAGGCAGTGATCACTATGCTTGGGAGTAGCCTTGCCAGAATTTTCCGTAAGTTCAAGGATTCATATACTTGGGAGAGTTGTTTGGATCCCGAGAGCCTGAAACACACAGGCTTGAGCTATGCTCAAGTCTACCCAGGAGTATTAGAGCTGGGCACCAGTCCAAAGCCAAGGCTTGCAGAGAAGGCAAGACCTGGCAACTTCTCCACTTTGTTGATGTTGGAAGTCGACATGGATGTTAATGTTGCCTCTAGCTCTGGCTGTTCGAATGAATGTATGAGGATAATGCTGAGAATCGATTCCCTGAATCCATTCATACTGAACACAGAATGTTAGAGATGGTATTGACCTTAGAATATAGAACACAGAATGTCAGAGTGCGGAAGGACCTTACAATCTACAACGTCAGGGCTGGAAGGGCCCTTAGAATCCAAAATGTCAGAACTGGGAAGGATCTTAAAGCATAGTCAACAAAAAGTTATCAAGTGTTTATTAAATGCTTACTATATGCCAGCCACTGTGCTAAGTGCTGGAGGTAAAAAGGCAAAAAACAGTCCCTGCTCTTGAGCTTACAATCTTCTTGTTGTTATACATTATGCACACACACACACACACACACACACACACACACATGGAGACAAAAGTGCATTGTAAAAGTACAAACACCTAATAAATAATGTTTCAGTAGAATAGGAAACTCCCAAGGGTAAGTGATACATTTAGCCAGATCATTTTTTAACTTGTAAAAAAATTTTTTTACATTCATTTTTTAAAAAACTGAATTCTAAGTTCTCTTCTTCCTCCCTCCTTCCCCTCCTCCCTCATTAACATGGTAAGCAATTTGATATGGGTTATACATGTATAATCATGCAAAGCATATTTCCATATTATTCATGTTGTGAAAGAAAACACAGACAAAAAAAGCAGGAAAAAAAATAAAGTGAAAAATAGTATGCTTTGATCTGCATTCATACTCTATCAGTTCTTACTCTGGAAGTGGATAGCATTTTCCATCATGAGTCCTTTGGAATTGTCTTGGATTGTTGTATTGCTGAGAATGAGCTCACAGTCTTTTGGGGAAACAGCATGTATACATCTATACATGTATACATCTATACATGTATAAATACGATACATACAGGATAAAGAAATCAGAGATAATCTACAGTGGAAAGGTGCTAGCAGTAAGGGGATTTGATAAGGTTTCTTGTAGAAGGTGGGATTTTAGCTGGGACTTGACAGGAGCCAAGGAAGACAGGAGGCAGAGAGGAGGATGGAGACCATTCTAGGCGTGGAAAACAGCTAGAGAAAATGTCCTGAGCTGAGAGATGGAGTGTTCTGTGAGGGGAACAGCCAGGAGGCCAGGGTCACGAGTCACTGAGTATGTGAAGGGTGACAAGGTGTAAGAAGACAAGAAAGGTAAGAGGGAGCCAGTTTATAAAGGGCTTTATAAGGCAAACGTAGGATTTTGTATTTGATCTCAGAGGTAACAGGGAATCATTTTTTTGAGGGAGAGGACAAGAGGGACCAGGACAAAGCCTAGAGGGATCCTCATGGATAGTGGGAATAGCCTTGATGAAGGAGCATAGGAAGCTCAGAAGGAGCAGCCAAGTAAAAAGGAGAACCAGGAGAAAACAGCATCAGGAAGACCTAGAGGGAGGAAAAGGGGGTGATCAATAGTGTCAGAGGTTACAGAGAGGTCGAGGAGATTGAGGATTGATAAAAGCCCACTGGATTTGATTTTTAAGAGACCACAGAATATAGAAAATCAGAGCTATAAGGGATTTCACAATCTAGAACATCCATGCTAGAAGGGCCCTTGAATACAGTGCATCAGATCTGGGAGGGCCTTTAGACTGAGAGGGTCCTTAGAACAGAGAATGTCAAAACTGGAAGGGCCCTTAGAATATAGAACATCAGGTCTGGGAGGGCCTTTAGAACAAAGAATGTAAGAGCTAGGAGGACCTTTAGACACAGAATGTCAGAGTTGAGAGGGCCCTTAGAACAGCGAATGTCAGAACTAGGAGGGTCCTTAGAACAGAGAATGCCAGAGCTGGGAGTACCATTAGACACAGAATGTCAGAGCCGGAAGGGCGCTTAAAACACAGAGACTGGGAGGGTCCTTAGAACACAAAGTGTCAGGGCTGGGAGGGACTTCAGAATCTGGAAAGTCAGACCTAAGAGTGGTTTTAGAACATAGAAAATTGAGTGTCAGGATCTTAGGACACATCTTATGCAAAAACAAACATTTACTTAGTACCTAACTATATTACTGCCCCAGGAGCCAAAAAAGCTAGATAATTGAGATAAGATAGTGTCCTTGTCTTCATGGAGGTCACCATCAAATTGGTAGAATAAGATACTAAAGCAGACAGCTGCATTGCCTAAAAATTACATATGTTAAGTACAACAGGAAGTAACAAAAAAAAAGTTCTATGTGAGACCCAAGTGGGGAAGGTTATCACTGACCAAGGGGATGGGGCTTGGGCACTGGGAGATCCTCCGACTAGAGGAGGTGGCATTCGAACTGGAATTTCAAATAAAGGTAGGAATTCAACAGAGGAAGAGGGGGAGGGAGGCATTTGAGGTAGAGGAAACAGTGTGAGCAAAAGCATGGAGGTGGGAGAATCCAGGACATATCCAGGAGAGAGAGAGTTCTTCAGGATAAAATGGAGCCTGAAATTAGTAGGTTGGAGTTAGATGTGATAATAACACGACAGGGGTGGTGTCAGGTGGTGAAGGGTGAGCTCCAAACACCAGCCTGAATATAAAATGTCAGAATTGAGAGAAACCTTAGTTTCTTAGATCTCATTTGACCGCTTTCTTTTGATAGTAAAACTAAGGCCTAAAATGGATTAAGGACTTGTCCAAGGCTATAGAGTAAGGCAGTGGCAAGCCTGAGACTCTTCTTGAGACCTTCTGGCTTTCCATCTAGGGATTTTTCATGACCCCTTGCTGATTTCTTGACCTTAACTTCATCATGTCAGATTCAGGGATCTCTGATAAACACACTGCTGGAGGTGAGACCTACTACCTTCTGTGGAGTCCCCGAAGTCTGGGAAGAGATGATGCGGAGAATGAGCTCAGATCAGATGTCAGCTGCCTCATTCAAGAAGAATATGATTGTTTGGGCCAGGAAAGTGGGATTAAAAGCATACAAGAAGCGGAAAACTGAGTGAGTAGGAAATCCTTCATTCACTTTTTCTCTCATTCTTTTATGCTCTCCATTTTCATTCCACAAGCATTTATTAAGCACCTAACAGCATACAGAGCACTGTGCTAGGCTCTGGGGAAGGTACAAAGATAAACAAGGGCAAAGTCCTCTGGGTCACCAGCTGCTTTCTACCTGGGTGGCTCATGGGCATCTCAAATTTAGCAGATCCAAAATGGAACTCGTTCAAAAGGCAGGATTCTGCTTAACTTCACCAACATCCTTCCAGTCACGCAGACTGGCAGTTTTGGAGTTGTCTCAATTCTTCTCCTATCCTCATCCCTCCTTATGTCTAATCAATTGTCAGGGATGGTCCATCTCTCTCATTCATCTTCTTCCTTCCACTCACATGGCTGTCAACCTAGTTCAGGCTTTGGGTTTGTCTGGGATGGTCTATTTCAGGGAAAAAAAAGAAAGGAAGGAAGGAAGAATGGAAGGAAGGAAAGAAGGAAGGAAGGAGTAGGGAAGGAAAGAGGAAGGAAGGAAAGAGGGAGGAAGGAAGGAAAGAAGGAAGAAAAGGTAGAAGGGAAGGAGAAAGAGGAGGGAGGAAGGAAGGAAGGATACATTTATTAAACTCCTATTATGAAAATTATATGCAAATCAATACATGGCACACTTAAAGAAATTAGATAAAGATTGATATTAGTAAGAAAGACACAAGAACAAATAAAATAGAGAGCTCAGAAGTAGCAAAAAAAAAATGTTGTGGAATGAATTCAAGCTGAGAGAGAGAGAGGGAGAGAGAAGAGAAAATAATGAAGAAAATGACCAATGTGGAATGTATAATTTAAAAAACCTGAATAAATTTAAATTCCTGATAGTAGATTTACTAACTGAAAAAATACTTTTTAAAAAATTGTTTTCTCTTCCCTGCCCCATTTGGAAAAACAAAACAAAACAAAACACCTAACCCTTGCAACAAATATACATAGTCAAACAAAACAAATTACCATATTGCTTATATTCAAAAATATATGCCTTATTGAGAAAAACAAATTGCAGACAATGCATTCCAGTGGGAAAATACATTCAGAAAATGACTGAATCACATTAAAAAAGGGGAAATGTGCAGATTCAGGTAAGAAAATCTAGTAGAGAGGCCTCCTGCAGCATCCTTAGGATTCCTTGATATCCCAGAAAGGTTAGAAAAAAAATTCTGAACACTATATTCCAGGAATTTATTCAAGAAATTCTTCCAGAATTAAGGAAACCAAGCAATCCTTTTGAAGATCCTTCCCATGTGAGAAGTCCAGGGTTGGGGTCAGCTTCTCTAGTGAGAAAGTCTCTATGGCATGGTAGGGACAATCCAGGGTCAGGGATGCAGCTTGGAGAGAAATTCTATCAAAGCCAAAGTTAAAGAAGAAAGAATTCAAATACATAAATAAGGACTTTATATTATTACTAAATGCTTCTATTCAAATTGAGAGGATGTCTGTTTTAAATATAATTTAGCATTAAAATTCATAAGAAAAAAAATCTCACAGACTTGCAAGAAGAAATAGCTAAATAGGAAGCCATACGAATTGATGAAGACTGAGTAAACAGAAGTAGGAAAACAACATACATAATGACTAAAACAGGCATAGGGAACCTGCGGCCTCGAGGCCACAAGTGACCCGCTGGGCGTTCAAGTGAAGCCCTTTGACTGAATCCAAACTTCACAGAGCATTTGTTCTGTAAAACTTGAACTCAGTCAAAAGGCCGCACCCAAGGACCGAGAAGGTCACTCGTGGGCCTCGAGGCTGAAGGTTCCCCAACCCTGGACTAAGACAATATAAATAGAACAAAAAAATAAAACTTACTGCTATATAATTATAATGATCAACCTCAGCCCCAGAGAAGAAAATGTACCTGCCTATAGGCAGAGAGGATGGGGTACATATGAATGAGACATTTTCTTATACAAAGAATTGGGGAGGAAAAAAAAGCTTAAGTATAACAGTGTAAATCTCTGTTTCATGTCTTGGTGGTTTTTTTTTTTTTCCCAGCCAAAGACAAGGTTTATTAGAATACTGATTGGGGTGAGTGAGATTCCTAGTGAGTCTGTGCTATTGTCTAGATTTTAAGAATCTGAGCCTCATATGTCTTGTTTTTATAAAGTACACATTAATTTAAACATAGTAGTTCCAACTTTCCAGTTTGTGACCCTTTATGAATTTCTGTTTTCTTCTGTGTATTTTAAAAAATGTTTCATTAATGCTGTTTCTTCTTTTTAAAAAATTTGTGTCTGTCTCTACCCACCCTCCACCCTCATAGCTGCCTTTAAATCTCTTCCCACTTAAAAAACCTCTCTCTTGTAATAAATAAGTCAACAAGCAAAACAAATGCATGCATTGATAGTGTCTGAAAATGAATGTTTCTGTCTGTATTTCTAGTCCATCACCTATCTGCCAAGAGGTGGGAAGTTAGCTCTATTATAAAATGAAATTAGACATTTATTTCAAAGTTACAAAATTGGAGAGTAACTCAAATTATATTCTTCACTTCAAGTTACTTTACAAAGTGAGAAAAAAAATCATGGGTCCATGTCTGGAGTCCTGATTAGTTATTGCTTTGATCATAGTTCTTAAATCTTTCAGAATTGTTTTCCTTTACAATGTTATATTCATTGTATAAATTGTTCTCCTATTTCTAGTCACTTTACTCTGTAGCATTTCATACTAGTCCTTCCAGATTCCTTTGAATCCATCCTTTTCTTCATTTCTTATGGCACATTATAATATTCTATTACATTTATATGCCATAATTTGTCCCACCATTCAATAAGTCATGGGTTAGCTAGTGCGCTTTTCATTCTTTGCTATGACAAAAGTGTTGCTCTACATATTTTTATTCGTATGGGTCTTTTCCCTCTTTCTTTGATCTCTTGGGAAAATGTGACTAGTAGTGGTATCACTGAATCAAAGGGTATTCACAATTTAGTGACTTTTTTAGTATAGTTATGAACTACTTTCCAGAATAGTTGAATTAATCCACAACTTTGCTAGCAATGCATGTGTGCCTATTTTTCTACAGCCCCTCCAACAATTGTATTTTTCCTTTTTTTTCTTTTTTGGTCAACTTTGACCATCTGATGGATGTGAGTCAAAACAACTTCAGAATTGTTTTAATTCGCCTTTCTCTTATTATTAGTGATTTGGATAATTTTTTCATATGATTGTTGATAGATTGTCTTTCTTGTTTTTGAAAACTTCTTGTTCAGATATTTCAACCTATAATTTGTATTTCCACTAGGTCATCATTGAAAAAAGACAATAATTTTATTTCTCCATAATTCTGTATCCCACTTTCATTAGAGGTTATTATCAATTTTGTCTTCTCTCTTTAACATCCCACACTACCCCCTTATGCCACTTTGGGATATTGATCCAAGCTTTAATGACAAAATAGAGATTATTCTTTATAAGCTCCATCTTCTCCTCTTCTCGATATCTTTTTTTATTTCTTATTTTATTTTTCTCAATTACATGCAAAAAAATTTAACATTCATTTTTTTTAATTTTGAGTTTCAAATTTTTTCTCTCCCTCCCCTCGCCCCTCCTTTAGAAGGCAAGCAATTTGATGTCGATTATACATATGCAGTCATTCAAAATTTATTTCAATATTAGCCTTGTTGCAAAAGAAACACAGATGAAAAAAAAGAAAGATATAGTTTAAAAAGTATGTCTCCTTGAAATCAGTTCTTTCTCTGGAGGTGGCTAGCATTTTTCATCATGAGTCCTTTGGAATTATCTTGGATCTTTGTATTTGAAAATAGCTGAGTCATTCACAGTTGATCATTGTAGGATATTGCTATTACTGTACGCAGTGATTTCCAGGCTCGGCTCACTTCACTTTGCATCAGGTCATGTAAGTCTTCCCAGGGTTTTATGAAAGCATCATGCTTGTCATTTCTTATAGCACAATATTTTTCCATTATAATCATATACCACACAACTTGTTCAACCATTCCCCAATTGACAGACATCCCCTCAATTTCCAATTCTTTGCCACCACAAAAGGCTGTTATATAAATATTTTTGTAGATATAGGTCCTTTTCCTTTTTTTTTTTTTTTTTTGGATCTCTTTGGGATACAGATCTGGTATTACTGGGTCAAAGGGTATTCACAGTTTAATAGCCCTTTGGGCATAGTTCCAAATTGCTCTGTAGAATGGTTGGATCAGTTTACAACTCCACCAACAATGCATTAGTGTCCCTATTTTCCCATATCCCCTCCAACATTTATCATTTTCCTTTCTTGCGTTATCAGCTGATCTGACAGGTGTGAGGTGGTACCTCAGAGCTGTTTTAATTTGCATTTCTCTAATCAATACTGATTTAAAGCAATTTTTTCAATATGACTACAAATAGCTTTGATTTCTTCATCTGAAAACTGCCTGTTATATCCTTTAACCATTTATCAATTGGAATGACTTGTCTTCTTATAAATTTGACTCAGTTCTCTATATATTTGAAAAATGAGGCCTTTATCAGAGAAACTGGCTGTAAAAATTTCTCCGTGGTTTCCTAATCCCTGGTTTCCTTCTAATCTTGGCAACAGTGGGTTTGTTTGTGCAAAACCTTTTTAATTCAATGAAATCAAAATTATCCATTTTACATCACATAATGCTCTCTATCTCTTGTTTGGTCATAAATTCTTCCCTTCCCCACAGAACTGACAAGTATATTATTCCATACTCTTCTAATTTGCTGATGGTATTATCCTTTAGATCTAAATCATGTGCCCATGTTGACCCTATCTTGGTATACAGTGT
Organism: Vombatus ursinus; assembly: GCF_900497805.2. NCBI lineage: Eukaryota > Metazoa > Chordata > Mammalia > Diprotodontia > Vombatidae > Vombatus > Vombatus ursinus. Next base: position 4,221,686 of record NW_020948951.1, on the reverse strand, counting down.
AAAATGTTGGCCTAGACCTAGCTTCAACCAAACTGCTTTCTAGTTTTCCCAGCAGTTTTAGTCAAATAGTGATTTCTTGTCCCAAAAGCTTGGGTGTTTAAATTTATCAAACACTAGATTACTATGGTCATTTATTATTGTGTATTGTGTATCTAATCTACTCCCCTAATCCACCACTGTCTTTCTTTCTTTTCTCCACTCTATTTCTTAGCCAATCCCAGATTGTTTTGATAATTTTTTGGTAGTTTGATTGGTATGGCACTGAATAAGTAAGTGAATTTAGATAGAAATGTCATTTTTATTATACTGACTCCACCTATCCATGAACAATTAATATTTCTCCAATTGTTTAGACCTGACTTTATTTGTGTGAAAGGGGTTTTGTAATTGTGTTCATATAGTTCCTGGATTTGTCTTGGCAGGTAGACTCCCAAGGATTTGATATTGTCTGCAGTCATTTTAAATGGAATTTCTCTATCTCTTCCTGCTGAACTTTGTTAGTAGTATATAGAAATACTGGTGATTTATGTGCGTTTATTTTATATCCTGCAACTTTGCTGAAGTTGTTAATTATTTCAACTAGTTTTTTAGTTGATTCTCTAGGCTTCTCTAAGTATACCATCATATCATTTGCAAAGAGTGATAGTTTTGCTTCCTCATTGCCTACTCTAATTCCTTCAATTTCTTTTTCTTCTCTTATTGCTATAGCTAGCATTTCTAGTACAGTATTGAATACTAGTGGTGATAATGGGCATCCTTGCTTCACCCCTGATCTTACTGGGAAGGCTTTTCTACCTTATTTCCATTACAGATAATGCTTGCTGATGATTTTAGATACATGCTACTTATGATTTTAAGAAAAGCTCCTTTTATTCCTATGCTTTCTAGTATAGGAATGAGTATTATATTTTGTCAAAAGCTTTTTCTGTACCTATTGAGATAACCATATGATTATTTCTGTCTTTGTTATTGACATGGTCAATTAAGTTGATACTTTTCCAAATACTGAACCAGCCCTGCATTCCTGATATAAATCCCACCTGGTCATAGCATTTGATCTTTGTGATCTATTGCTGTAATCTCCTTGCTAGTATTTTAGTTAAAAATTTTCATCAATATTCATTAGGAAAATTGCTTTATAGTTTTCCTTCTCTGTTTTGGCTCTTCTTGGTTTAGGTATCAGCAGCATATTTGTATCATAAAAGGAATTTGATAGGACTCCTTCTTTGCCTGTTTTTCCAAATAGTTTATATAGTATTGGAATTAATTGTTCTTCAAATGTTTGGCAAAATTCACTTGTAAATTCATCTGATCCTGAGAATTTTTTTTTAGGGAGCTCATTGGTGGCTTATTCAATTTCTTTTTCAAAGATAGGATTATTTAATTATTCTTACCTGGGTAATTTATATTTTTGTAAATATTCATCCATTTTACTTGGGTTGTTAGATTTATTGCCATATGATTGGGCATAATAGCTCCTAATAATTGCTTTAATTTCCTCTTCATTGGTGGTAAATTCATTTTTTTAAAAATTTTAATGCTGGTAATTTGGTTTTCTTCTTATTTTTTAAAAAAAATCTAATTAACCAATAGTTTATTTTTTCATGAAACCATTTCCTAGTTTTGTGTATTAGTTTAATGACTTTTTTATTTTTGTTTGTATTAATCTCTTCTTTGATTTAAAGGATTTCCAATTTGTTCTTTAATTGGGGATTTTTAATTTGTTCTTTTCCTAGTTTTTTTTTAAGTTGCATGCCCAATTCATTGATCTGCTCTTTCTCTGTTTTATTAGTGCAAGCATTTAGAGATACAGAATTTCCCCTAAGGACTGCTTTGACTGCATCCCATAAATTTTGGTATGTTATCTCATTGTTGTCATTCTCTTTAATGAAATTATTTATTGTTTCTATGATTTGTTCTTAGACCCACTCATTCTTTAGGATTAGATTAGTTTCCAATATACCTAAACCAGGAAGAACCAAAACAGAGAAAGAAAATTATAGACCAATTTCCCTAATGAATAGATGTAAAATTTTTAAATAAAATATTAGTAGATTGGTTTCCAATTAATTTTAATCTATGTTTTTATGGCCCTTTACTGAATATAATTTTTATTGCATTATGATCTGAAAGGATACACTTAATATTTCTGCTTTTTTTGCATTTTTGGTGAGTTTTTTATGCCCTTATACATGGTCAATTTTTGTAAAGATGCCATGGTGTACCACTGAGAAAAAGCTATATTCCTTTCTATTCCCATTCAATCTTCTCCAGAGGTCTCTCATATCTAACTTTTCTGAAATTCTATTCATCTCCTTAACTTCTTTCTTGTTTATTTTATGGTAAGAGAGAGGGGAACATTGAGGTCCTCCACGAGCATAGCATAGTATATACATACATATATACATACATATATATATATATATATATGTATACACACACACACACATATATACATATACACATACATAAATGTATACACACATGCATATATACATATAAAATATGTGTCCATATGTGTGTGTTATATCTGTGTGTGGGTATCTCACTATAGTTTTACTCCCTCCTACATGTAACCCATTTAACTTTTCCTTTAAGAAGTTGGATGCTATGCCATTTGGTGCATATATATATGTTTAGTAATGTTATTACTTCATTATCTATGGTACCATTTAGCAAAACATAGTTTCCCTGCTTATCTCTTTTAATTAGAGCTTTTTTTGTTTTTGCTTTGTCTCAGATTAGAATTGCAACCCCTGCTTCTTCTTCTTCTTCTTCTTTTTTTTTATCTTAGCTGAGGAATAATAGATTTGGCTCAAGCCCCTTATTTTAAATCTGCATCTGTCTGTTTCAAGTGTGTTTCTTGTAAACAACATATTGTTAGATTCTCATTTCTAATCCATTCTGCTCTCTGCTTTCATTTATGGGTGAATTCATCCCATTCACATTCACAGTTATGATTACTAACTGCATTTTCCTCCATTGTATTTTTTTTTGCTTATCCTTTTTTCTCTCTTTCTATTCTGTTTCTCCTCTAAAATCTATTTTGCTTCTGACTAGTGCTTCTCTTAGGTTATCAGTGATGTCAATGGACAAATCTTTTGTCTTTTTCTCAATCTTCATCCTTCTTGCACTCTCTCTCTCTCTATCTTTATCTCCCCTGCCATGCACACACACCTCCCCACCCCCATTTTGGCACTGTTGATCACATCAGACATCTTCTCAGTCTTTTTGTTGGACTATAATTCATGACATGCTGCTGAATTTTGAGCATATTACAAAGCTCTGTCCTCTTTTCTTTTTTCTCTCAACTTGTGATTCCATCAGCTCCCACTAGTTCAACTATCATCTCTATGTATATGACTCCCAGATCTATATTTTAAGCCTTACTCTCACTCCAATAATGCATCTCCAATTGCTTATTGGATATTTCAAACTGGGTGTCCCATCTCAAACTCAACATGCTCCAAAATGAACTCATTACATTTTCCCTCAAATTCCTTTTTATCCTCCAGTTCCCTATGTAGCTTGAGGGCACCACTATTCATTCAGTTGCCCAGGTTTGCAACCTTGATGTCCTCTTTGATACTTCCATTCACCCCACATATCTAATCAGTTACCAAATCTTTTCATTTCTACCTCCACAACATTTCTCCCATTCACCCCTTTCTGCTCACACAACCACCAGCACTCCCCCCCCCACTTAGCTCTTATCGCTTCTTGCCTGCATTATTGTAAGCCTCTTAACTCATCTCCTTGCCTCAAGTCTTTCTCTTTTCCGTTCTGTCCTATGCACAGTTATCTGACTATGTTACTCCCCTAACTTAATAAATTCCAATGGCTTCCTATTGCCTTTAGGATCAAATATAAACCTCAACTTACCTTTCCCACTTTATTATATATTATTTCCATTGCAAGAGGAGGTTGGAGGCATTGATCAAGACAACCCTGATCAATTTATTTCTTCATATCCCAACTAAAATTACAGAAGGTAACAGAGACAATGTGGTGTTTAAATTATTAAATGAATAAAAAGGGTTTTCTGCTTCCAGAATCCAAGATGGCAGAGTAAGAAGTAAGTCACTCTCACCCTTTCTTACTGATTTCTGAAAGCCCAGAAAATATTGACCCAGGAAAAACCCTGAGGCAGCAGAAAGATGGGGTACAGCAGTCTTGTAGCCCAGGAAGCTTGGGGAATCAATGGGAAAGGCTCCTCTCACTCTGGAGGAGAGGGAGCAATACAGGATGGGAAGTACCCCAGCAAGCCAGCGGCAAGCCTCACCTCAGCATGCCAGGGGAAGATCCTGAGGTCCAGGTGGTGGAGCAGGCAAGTGCTAACACCAGGACTCCCCAAGAGCCTCAATACAGGCAGGGGAACCAGTAGACACCAGCTAGGAAAACCACCATGGGTGACAGCGTTCTCCAGCAGCCAAATCACCCAATGATTCAGCACAACTCCAGGAGGCAAAGCTCCAGGCTGAGAGACATCCTCCAGCAGCAAAGCATCCCTGTGCAAGGCCCGGATGAGCAAGAACCAAACATTCAAGTGCAAGGCCTGGGTGAGCAAGAGAAGAAGCTTGGGTAAGTGTCCCCTTCGCTCTAGCAGGAGAGCTCAACTTTTTTTATTTTTTTTTAAGTCAGGAAATAGGCAAACACTATGAGCAAAAAGCAGAAATGGACAATGACCATAGATTCTTATTACGGGGACAGGGAAGATGAAAGCACAAATTCAGAAGAGGACAATATTGTCAAAATGCCCACATCCAAAACCCGAAAGGGGAATATGAACTGGTCTTAAACTCCAAAAGCCTTCTTGGAAGAGCTCAAGAAGGATGTTTAAAAGTCAAATAAGAGAGGTAGAAGAAAAATTGGGAAAAGAAATGAGAGGTATGCAAGAGAGAGTCAATAGCTTGGAAAAGGAAGGACAAAAATTAACTGTAGAAAACAAGTCCTTAAAAAATACAATTGGACAAATGGGAAAAAAGTACACTGAAGAAAACTCCTTAAAAAGTAGAATTGACCAAATGGAAAAGGAGGCACAAAAACTCACTGAAGAGAAGAACTTTTAATAAGTAAAATGGGAGGTGCAGCTAGGTGGCGCAATGGATAGAGCCGGCTCTGGAGTCAGGAGGACCTGAGTTCAAATCTAGCCTCAAACACTTGATCACTTGATACTTACTAGCTGTGTGACTCTGGGCAAGTCACTTAACCCCAACTGTCTCGCAAAAAAAAAAAAAAAAAGTAAAATGGGCCAAATGGAAAAGGAGGTACAAAATCTAGAAGAAGAAAACAACTTGTTAAAAATTAGAATGGGGGGGCAGCTAGGTGGCACAGTGGATAGAGCACGGGCCCTGAAGTCAAGAGGACCTGAGTTCAAATCCAGCCTCAGACCAAACACTTGACACATACTAGCTGTGTGACCTTGGGCAAGTCACTTAACCCCGATTGCCTCACCAAAAAGAAAAAAATTTAGAATGGGGCAAGTGGAAACAAATGACTATGAGAGATCAAGAATCAGTCAGACAGAAACAAAAGAATGAAAAAAATAGAAGACAATGTAAAATACTTAATTGGTAAAACAACTGACCTGAAAAGCAGATCCAGGAGAGACAATTTAAAATTATTGGTTTACCTGAAAACCATGACGAAAAAAGCCTGGACAACATTCTTCAGGAAATCGTCAAAAACAAAAACAAAAACAAAACTGCCCTGAGGTCCTAGAATGAGAGGATAAAGCAGTCTTTGAAAAAAATCCATTGACCACGTCCTGAAAGAGATCCCAAATTGAAAATGCCAAGGAATATTGTAACCAAATTCCAAAATTACCAGATCAAAGAGAAAATCCTGCAAGCAGCCAGAAAGAAACAATTTAAATATCATGGAACCATGGTCAGGATTAGGCAGAACCTTGTAGCTTCTATATTAAAATATCAGAGGGTATGGAATATGATATTCTGTAAGGCAAAGGAGCTTGGATTACAACCAAGGATCAACTACCCAGCAAAACTGAGCACAATCTTTCAGGGGAGGAGATGTATATTCAGTGAAATGGGGGACTTCCAAACCTTCTTGATGAAAAGACTAGAGCCCAAGAGAAAATTTGACCTTCTAATACAAGATTCAAAAGAGGAATAAAAAGGTAAACAGGAAAGAAAAAAACAACATGTTATTAATTAGGGCAAACTGTTTACATCCCTACAAGAGAATACGACACTTGTAACTCTTGAGAATTGTAATGTTATTATGACGTTTAAAAGGGGGTATACTTAGACAGAGGGTGTGGGTATAAGTTGACTTTGATGTGATGATAAAAAAAATCTAATTAAGTGGTGAAAAGGGATTGTACTGGGAGAAGAGGAAAGGAGGAGGCAGACAAGAGTAAATTATGTCACATGAAAAGGCACAAAAGCCTAATACAGTAGAGGGAGAGAAGGGAGGCAGATGAGCACTGTTTGAACCTTACTATCATCAGATTTGGTTCAAAGAGGCAATAACATAATCAGTTAGGTATAGAAATCTAACTTATCCTATAGAAAGTAGGGGGGAAAGGGAAAAAAAGGGAGGGAATGAATAGAAAGGAGGGAAGAAGTAGAAAGGGTAAAGGGGAAGAAAAGGGTGGGGACTAATAGAAGTGAGGGCAGACTGAGGGAGTTGGTGGTCAAAAGCAAAACTCTGGTGAGGAGGGAAAGGGAGAAAGGAGAGAGAAAAGCATCAATGGGGGGGATGTGGATAGGATGGAGAGAAAGACATAGATAGTAATCATAACTGTAAATGTGAATGGAATGAATTCTCCCATAAAATAGAAGTGGATAACAGAGTGGATTAAGAACCATAATCCTACAATATATTGTTTACAAGAAACACATTTGAAACAGAGGGATACACACAGAGTAAAGGTAAAAGACTGGAGCAGAATATATTATGCTTCAGTTGAAGTAAAAAAAAGCAGGGGTAACAATCGTGATCTCAGACAAAGCAAAAGCAAAAATAGATCTAGTTAAAAGAGATAAGGAAGGAAACTGCATCCTACTAAAAGGTACCATAGACAGTGAAGTAATATCATTACTAAACATATATGCACCAAGTGGTATAGTATCCAAATTCTTAAAGGGGAAGTTAAGGGAGATACAGGAAGAAATAAACAGCAAAACTATGCTAGTGGGGGACCTCAACCTCCTCCTCTCAGAACTAGATAAATCTAACCCCAAAATAAACAAGAAAGAAGTTAAGGAGATGAGTAGAATTTTAGAAAACTTAAATATGGTTGGCGTCTGGAGAAAACTGAATGGGGACAGAAAGGAATATACCTTTTTGCTCAGTGGTACATGGCACCTACACAAAAATTGACCATAAACTAGGGTATAAAAACCTTGTGATCCAATGCAAAAAGGCAGAAATATTAAATGCATCCTTTTCAAATCATGATGCAATAAAAATTACATGTAATAAAAGACCATGGAAAGATAGACTAAAAATTAATTGGAAACTAAATAATCTAATCCTAAAGATTAAGTAGGTCAAACAACAAATCATAGAAACAATCAATAACTTCATCCAAGAGAATGACAATAATGAGACAACATACCAAACTTATGAGAGGCAGTGAAAGCAGTCCTTAGGGGAAGTTTTATATCTCTAAATGCTTACATGAATAAAGTAAAGAAAGAAGATATCAATGAATTGGGCATGCAACTAAAAAAGCTAGAAAAAGAACAAATTAAAGATCCCCAACTAAATGCCAAATTAGAAATTCTGAAAACCAAAGGAGAGTTTAATAAAAACGAAATTAAGAAAACTATTGAACTAATAAATAAAACTAAGAGCTGGTTTTATGAAAAAAACCAATAAAATAGATATACCTTTGGTTAACTTGATTAAAAAAAAGACAGAAAAAAAACAAATTATTAGCATCAAAAATGAAGAGGAAATCAAAACAATAATTAGGAGCTATTTTGCCCAACTGCATGCCAATAAATTTGACAATCTTAGTGAAATGGATGAATATTTCCAAAAATATAAATTGCCCAGATTAACAGAAGAGGAAAATAAAATACTTAAACAACCCCATTTCAGAAAAAGAAATTCATCAATGAAAAAGCCATCAATGAACTCCCTAAGAAAAAATCTCCAGGGCCAGATGGATTTATAAGTGAATTCTATCAAACATTTAAAGAACAACTAATTCCAATACTATATAAACTATTTGGGAAAATAGGTGAAGAAGGAGTTCTGTCAAATTCTTTTTATGGTACAAATATGGTGCTGATACCTAAACCAGGAAGAGCCAAAACAGAGAAAGAAAATTATAGACCAATTCTCTAATGAATATAGATGCAAAAATTTTAAATAAAATATTAGCAAAGAGATTAAAACAACTTATCATGAGAATAATACACTATGACCAGGTAGGATTTATACCAGGAATGCAGGGCTGGTTCAATATTAGGAAAACTATTAGCATAATTGATCATATCAACAACAAAGCTAACAGAAATAATATGATTATCTCAATAGATGCAGAAAAAGCATTTGACAAAATACAACACCCATTCCTATTAAAAACACTAGAGAGCATAAGAATAAATGGATTCTTCCTTAAAATGACAGGTAGTATCTATCAAAAACCATCAGCAAGCATTATATGTAATGGGTATAAGCTAGACGCATTTCCACCAAGATTGGGGGTCAAACGAGGATGTACATTATCACCACTGTTATTCAATATGGTACTAGAAACATTAGCTTTAGCTATTAGACAAAAAGAAATTAAAGGAATTAGAATAGGCGAAGAAGAAACAAAGCTATCACTTTTTGCAGATGATATGATGTTATACTTAGAGAATCCTAAAGAATCAAGTAAAAAATTACTTGAAATAATAAACAAATTTAGCAAAGTTGCAGGATATAAAATAAACCCACACAAATCATCAGCATTTCTATATATTACTAACAAAGCCCAACAACAAGAGAATGAAAGAGAAATTCCATTTAAAGTTACTGTAGACATTATAAAATATTTGGGAGTCTACCTGCCAAAACAAACCCAGGAACTATATGAACATAATTATAAAACACTTTTCACACAAATTAAGTCAGATCTAAATAATTGGAAAAATATCAGTTCCTCATGGATAAGCTGAGCTAATATAATAAAAATGACAATTCTACCTAAATTAATTTACTTATTCAGTGCCATACCAAACTACAAAAAAAATTATCTTATAGACCTAGAAAAAACAATACCAAAATTCATCTGGAAGAACAAAAGGTCCAGAATATCAAAGGAACTAATGAAAAGAAATGCAAGGGAAGGTGACCTAGCTGTACCAGATCTTTTTTTTTTTTTTTTGTGAGGCAATTGAGGCCCAGAGTCACACAATTAGTAAGTGTTATTTGTCTCAGGCCCCGCTTGAACTCAAGTCCTTCTGACTCCAGGGCTGGTGCTCTATCGACTGTGCCATCTAGCTGCCCCTGTACCAGATCTTAAATTGTATTATAAAGCATCAATCATCAAACTACTTGGTATTGGCTAAGAAATAGAATGGTGTATCAGTAGAATAGGTTAGGCATGCAAGACACAATAGTCAATGACTCTAGCAATCTACTGTTCGATAAATCCAAAGACTGTAGCTTCTGGGATAAGAACTCACTATTTAACAAAAAATGCTGGGAAAACTGGAAAATAGTATGGTAGAAACTGGGCCTAGACCAACATCTTACACCCCATACCTAGATAAAGTCAAAATGGGTACAAGATTTAGACATAAAGACTGATACTATAAGCAAACTAGGAGAGCAAGGACTAGTTTACCTTTCAGATCTATGGAGAAGGGAAGAATTTATGATCAAACAAGAGAGAGAACATTATAAAATGCAAAATGAATAATTTTAATTACATTAAATTGAAACGTTTTTGCACAAACAAAGGTAATGCAACTAAGATTAGGAGGGAAGCAGAAAACTGGGAAAGAATTTTTACAACCAGTGTCTCTGAGAAAGGCCTCATTTCTAAAATATATAGAGAATTAAGTCAAATGTATAGGAATACAAGTCATTTCCCAATTGATAAATGGTCAAAGAATATAAACAGGCAGTTTTCAGAGGAAGAAACTAAAGCTATCTATAGTTACATGAAAAAATATTCTAAATCACTATTGATTAGAGAAATGCAAATCAAAACGACTCTGAGGTACCACATCACACCTGTCAGATTGGCTAACATGTCAAAACAGGAAAATGATAAATGTTGGAGAAAATGTGGGAAAATTGGAACACTAATGCATTGTTGGTGGAGTTGTGAACTGATCCAACCATTCTGGAGAGCAATTTGGAACTATGCCCAAAGGGCTATAAAATTGTGCATAGCCTTTGACCCACTTCTAGGGCTGTATCCCAAAGAGATCATAAAAACAGGAAAAGGACCCACATGTACAAAAATATTTATAGCAACTCTTTTGTGGTGGCCAAAAATTGGAAATTGAGGGGATGCCCATGAATTGGGGAATGGCTGAACAAGTTGTGGTATGTGAATGTAATGGAATACTATTGCGCTACAAGAAATGATGAGCAGGTAGACTTCAGAAAAACCCGGAAGGACTTATATGAACTGATGCTGAATGAAATGAGCAGAACAAGGACACTTGTTGTACACATTAACATCGTACACATTAACAGCCGCATTGTACGATGACCGACATCGATAGACTTGGCTCTTCACAGCAATGCAAGGATCTGAGACAACTCCAAAAGACTCACGATGGAAAATACTATCCACATCCAGAGAAAGAATTATGGAATCTGAATGCAGATGGAAGCATATTATTTGCTCTCCTTTTCTTTTGTTGTTTTGTTTTATTGCTTCACTCTTGTGGTTCCTCCCGTTAGTTCTAATTGTTCTTTACATTATGACTAACGGGAAAATATGCTTAACACGAATGTATAAGGAGAGCCTACATCAGATTGCATGCCCTCTTGGGGAGGGGAGAGGAAAGGGAGAGGGAGAAAATTTAAAATTCAAAGTCTTATGGAAGTGAATGTTGAAAATTAAAAATAAATTAATTATTAAAAAAGAAAATAAATAAAAAAGAAATGTCTATATATTGTTGCACCTTTATGAGATGTGATTTTCTTCAGTTCAAGCTCAATGGAATTAGAGGGTGGTTAGCTACTGGACATTTCAAATGGCAACCTGAAGGCATTTCAGTCACTGAGCATTTATTATTCAATGCCTGCTATGAGTTTAGGCATGTGTTAAGCACAGGAAATGCAAGGGAAGGCAAAAGATAATCGCTGCTCTCAAAGAGCTCATAGTCTAATGGGGGAGAAAGCATGCAAACAACTATCTACAAATAAGATACATATATACACACATACACACATATATATATATAGAATACATATATACATATAATAAATGAGATATAATTTCATAGGGAAAGTTTCACGTGAAGATAAAGGAGGACTGGGAAAGGCTTCTTAGAGAAGGTGGGACTTTAGTTGAAGTCAGATAAGCTAGGAGGCAGAGATAAGGAGGGGGAGCAGCTCCCCTCTCCCCCAGAGGAAGACCAGTGAAAATGCTGGAATCAGGAGATGGACTGTTCTGTTCAAAGAATCGCAAGGAGAGCAGTGTCACTGGATCGAAGAGGACCCATGCAGTTGAGGTGGGGTAGAGTAAGGTCTGTAAAGACACTGGAAAGGGTCTCAAAGTCAGATTGCCCGAAACTTTCCTCATTATCTTTCCCCTCACACCCAGCCCCTTTCTACTTCTGCCATTTCTGTCAAGGGCACCAGTATCCTTATAGGCACCCGGGTTTGTGATCTTGGAGCAGCCTTTACTCTTACCCCAGATATCAATGAATTGCCAAATCTTGTCATTTCTACCTCCAAAACAACACTTTTATCTCACTCCTTTTCTCCTTTGGGATTCAATCATCACCCTGATTGGGGCTCTCATTACTTTTTTTCAGGATTCTTTATCAAGAGCCTACCTCATCTCTTCCTACTTCACTGTCTTCCATGTAGTACACCATTTATCTGGGACAGATGCTGTGCATATTTTTTTAAATGAGAGGCAAAATACTTTAGTAAAAGGAATATTTGATCTAGAATCAGAGAGCCTGAGTTCTAATCCTGGCTCTGACACTTACTACCTGAATGACTTTGGGAAAATCACTTCACCACCTTGGGCCTCAGTTTCCTCATCTATAAAGTGAGAGATTTGGATAATATGACCTCTCAAGTCCCTTCCAGCCCATTTTTTACAGCAATAGTCTTCTAGCAATGCTATTATACAGTAGTGAGTCATGAAATGCCACCTTAGTTCATCACCTCTCACCTGTTTTATTGCAATAGTCTTCTCATTGGTCTTCCTACTTCTCCAGTCTCTCCCCTCTCTAAATCCATTTCCCACCTAGCTAGCAAATTGAAATTCCTAAAGCACAGATCTGACCATGCTATTCCACTGGGCAAAAACCTTCAGGAGTTTCCTCTTACCTCTAACACAAAATATAAACTCCTCTGTTTGGCATTTAAAGGTTTTCATAGTTTGGCTCCAAACAGATTTCACATTAGTCTTGCTATATCCTGAGCCAACTGGCCCACTTGCCATTTCTTGTACCTAACATTCTGTTTCCAGACTCTGTGCCTTTTCAATATCTGTTTCCCTCAAGACAAGAACACTCTCTTTACTCTTGACTATCAGAAGTCCCGGTTCCCTTTAAAGATCATCTCTTAAATGTTATCCCTTAAAAGAGGCTTTCTTGACCTCTCCCCACTCCCACCCCCCACCAGTTGTTAGCACTCTCACTCACACTTAAAGTATGTTGTAATTATTCAGTATATAGTTTGTATTTGCTTTGTGCATATTGCTTCCCCAAAGTCAAGTGTAAGCTCCTTGAGGGCAGGGACTATTGAATTGTTGTCTTTGTGCCCCAGAACCTAGCGCAATATTTTGTACATAATAGCTATTTAACAAATGTCTTGTTGAATTTAATTGAATAAAAACTAAGGGATGGCCAAAGGGTGATGATGGAGAGGTTCAAGGCAGGCATGAGGAGGCAAATTTTTAAAAATGAAGAATTATCCCAGAAAAGTGATCTTTGGCAAGTCATCATAGAAATGTCCAACTGCAAAAAGGAAAGATCATGTAGTGACCGTAACTGCTGTAATGCCCACTTGGTATCTCCCTGGGTATCTGTACCAGGTCAAGAGATCTAAGAGAAGGTTTCCAATGAATTGTGTTGAGTCCCTGTCAGAGAGTTATGGGAGGACATAAGAATCAAAGGGCTATGAGAACATGGATTCATTGAACTATCAGTAATCTAAATCTTTTTCCAAAATCATGAAAAAATGAAATAATATATTTGCCTCAACTACAGAGAAGAGGAACATTTTTATCAATTAAGAGGAAAAGAAAGTATTGGAGTCAAATATCAATTAATTTATACATAAATAAAAGGATTCTACATATCCAAAATCAATACTTCTAAAATTAAAAGTTGATGTGAAACAAATGTTTGTAATAAATATGAGATATAATGATGATCCACACGACGATATAAATAACACTAATGCATACTTCCCAGTGGTCAACTGACACAGACAATATCAGAGAGGAAATATAAATTAATGGTAATATGAAAAAGATATGGAAATTCCTTAATAATCAAAGAAATATAAATCAAGACCGCCTTACAATATTATCTTACATGCACCAGAAGGGCAAAAATAGCAACAAATGATAAAATTCAAAATTGACATGACTGTGAGAAAATGGGTATTCCCTAGTATTTTTGGTGGGACACTGGACTGATGCAAACTTTTGATAGGAGAATATAAAAATGGACATTTATAAAGTGCTTGACATTTACCAAATACTTTCTATGTAATACTTTACCAAATACTTTCTATACAATACTTTGCACTTACTTAGCACAGTGCTTGGCAGGTGTTTAATGAATGTTTATTGATTGATTGGTAAGTATATCAATGGTAGACTGGTGTGTTAAGCAGGGTTGCTCAACTATGTCTTTTTACTCCCCTACCCTACTGACTCATAATTTAGATGGATTTCCCTGAATAAACATTTCTCTGAATAAACATTTTGTCTTTGCTCTAGGAAGTTGTGACAAATGAAACTCTAATTCCACCTACTTCCCATCCCAACCCCCATGCTCTGGAAAAATGCTAAAGATTTCATTCTCTCTCTCTTCTCCTTCAAAGTTCCCCTAAAGTATACTCAGGCTTAAAAGTCAAAGTAAATGTTTAAACTAAAGAAAGGTAAAGAAACACCTAGGGCAGCTGGGACATAGTGGATAGAGCACCAGGCCTGGAGTCAGGAAGACCTGAGTTCAAATCTGGCCTCAGACACTTATTAGCTGTGTGACCCTAGGCAAGTCACTTAACTCTGTTTGCCTCAGTTTCCTTATCTAAAAAATGAGCTGGAAAAGGAATTGATAAACCACTTCAGCATCTTTGTTAAGAAAATGGGGTCACAAAGAGTCACATACAACCAAAAAGACTGAACAAAAATAAAGGAACATTTAGGAAATAGAATTTCCCAAGGCCCAGAGGAAAAAAGCTGCAGCCTCTCAAGGGGTGGGGGGGCAAGGGCAAGAAGGAAATGATCTCTGCAGTGGGGGCTACAGCATGAATGAGAGACTTCAGAGACACAGCAACATCCATCCCAACATGCTTCATGCCTGATCAACCTACACAGCTTGGATCCTGGAGTTCTGGTGTCTGATGGAAGCGTCCTCTCTCCCAGATCCTTGCACTTCTCAAGGCTTCCTCTCTTATAACTTTATGTATCTTCTACAAGTCCCTTCAGGAGCTGGATTCTTTCCCACTTGAGAGTCAGGGTTGGCATCGTGGCTTCTTTAAAGGGTTGCCAAAAGCATGACTGATTTTTGTCCTTATGATGTCAAGCTCCCCTTCCAATTTGGGAAGAGAATCTTCCTCGCATTTTATAAAATGATAATATTTAGGTGCATATTAACACTTCATTACTTCTGATATCTGCCCCTATTTTCCCTGCTTGGGGAGGGAGAGCGGGAAGCAGGTGGAGAAGAGAGATAGACAGACGTGAAACATGCTGGCCAAATTTTCCCCACTCTATAGGTAACAACCATAATTATCACCATTTTACAAATAAGGAAACTGAGACTTAGAGAGGTTAACTGACTTGCCCATGGTCACAAAACTGATGTCGTGGGAATGATTAGAACTCAGGCATTTCCCATTTCCAAGTTCAGTGTTCATTTTACTGCACCTCACTGCTTCAAAAACCTGATAGCATTAACCCAGTGATTTCCTCTTTAGGACTTCATCCTAAAAGTATTGTGAAAAGGAAAAAAAAATCCCATTTGTATAAAAATATTCACATAAAAATAAATGTTATGTATAAAAATAGCTACTTTATTTGTAATAGCAATATCTTTGAAATAGTCTATATGTCCAATGATTGGAAAATGGTTCAATAAATCCTTGAATGGTTAATAGTTCAATAAACAATGTACTCATGTAGAGAGGCAGCTTGGTATAGTGGAAGGAGCATTGGCCAAGAGCAGCAGAAAGACCTAGGGTTCAAATTCTGAACAAGTCACAGCTTCTCATTGCCCCAGGCAATCCTTTGAAGCCATCAAGTTCAAAAGGCAAAACCAAGAAGGCAGAGCAAAGGCAGGAACCCACCTGAGCTCTCCCAAGTTCCCCTTTAAACAACATTAAAATAATGCCCCAAAATAAATTCTGCAACAGCAGAACCAATGAAAGGATGAGGTAAAAAAATATTCCAGCCCAAGACCACAGGAAAAGTCTGTCTCACTAGGGTGAGAGTGGAGCGCAGTCCAGCACAGGGTGCACATGCAAGCCGGCAGCAGGCCGTGGGGGTGACTGAATTGACAGTGGCTTCTGTAGCTCTTAGCCCACAGGTGGTTAAGGGGTTGGACAACTGGTCAGAAGGAGATTACAGGAGCCCTTTTACTGGCACTGGGAGCAGACTTGGTTGCATTGTCCATATGTGGTTCCAGGTTGCAGTCCCAGGGTAAGGAGGAACACTACCAGAAGCAGGACCTTGGTCACAGATCCAGGGCAGAAAAGAGTGTCTGTGGTCACTTACAGACCAGAGCTCAGGCCAGGAGAGCGGTGACCATACCTCTCTTTAGCTCATACCATTTTACTTTTTTTTTAGGCAATTGGGGTTAAATGACTTGCCCAGGGTCGCACAGCTAGTAAGTGTCAAGTGTTTGGTCTGAGGCTGGATTTGAACTCAGGTCCTCCTGATTTCAGGGCCGGTGCTCTATCCGCTGCACCACCTAGCTGCCCCTTAGCTCATACCATTTTAAAAGAACTGAAAACTTACAGACCTCCCAGAACTAGCTCTGAAAACATGAAAAACCTGAAGCTTGGGACAGTGCCCCCTAGACCCTAGGAGCAAAGCCCACTTTATCAACAAGTTAAAAGTCAAGAAATAGGCTAGAAAATGAGCAAACAAAAAGAACAAAAAAAGTGACCATAGAAAGTTACTATGGTGACAGGAAGATCAAAACACAGACTCAGAAGAAGATAATGTAATCAAAGCACCTACATGCAAAACCTTAGAGAAAAATTTGAATTGGTCTCAGACCCTGGAAAAGCTCAAAAAGGATGTTAAAAATCAAATAAGAGAGGTAGAAGAAAAACTGGGAAAAGAAATGAGAGTGATGCAAGAAAATAATGAAAAAAGTCAACAGCTTGATAAAAGAGGCATAAAAATTTTGAAGAAAATAACACCTTAAAAACCAATATGCTAAATGGTAAAAGAGGCACAAAAATCCACTGAAGAGAATTCCTTAAAAAGCAGAATTGGCCAAATGGAAAAGGAGATATACAACCTCACTGAAGAAAATAATTCCTTAAAAATTAGAATTGAGCAAGTGAAAGCTAATGACTCCATGAGGCATCAAGAAACAATAAAACAAAATCAAAAGAATGAATAAATAGAAGAAAAATTAACTATCTCATTGGAAAAACAACTGACCTGGAAAATAGATCATGGAGAGAGAATTTAAGAATTATTGGACTACCTGAAAAACATGATCAAAAAAAGAGCCTAGACGTCATCTTTCAAGAAATCATCAATGAAAACTGCCCTGATATCTTAGAACCAGAAAGTAAAATAGAAAATTGAAAGAATACACTGATCACCTTCTGATAGAGATCTCAAAATGAAAATTCCCAGGAATATTAAAGTCAAATTCCAGAGTTCCCAGGTCAAGGAGAAAATATTGCAAACAGCCAGGAGGAAACAATTCAAACATCATGGAGCCACAGTCAGGATAACACAAGATTTAGCAGCTTTTTAATGTATCAGAGGGTTTGGGATATGATATTCTGGAGAGCAAAGGAATTAGGAGTACAACCAAGAATCACCTACCTAGAAAAAATTAGTATAATCCTTCAGGGGGAAAAAAATGGATATTTAATGAAATAGAGGACTGCGCATAGCCTTTGACCCAACAATACCACTACTAGGAAATTTTTTAAAAAGACAAAAACAAAAAGGACCTATTTGTACAAAAATATTTATAACAGCTCTTTTTGTGCTGACAAAGAATGGGAAATTGAGGGGATAACTATCAATTGGGAAATGTTATGGTATATGATTGTAAGGTATATGATTGAAAACAAATACTATTGTTCTATAAGAAATGACAAACAGAATGATTTCAGAAAAACCAGAAAAGTCTTACATGAATTCATGCAAAGTGAAGTGAGTAGAATCAAGAGTACACCATACACAGTAACAGCTATACTGTACAATGATCAACTGTGAATGACTTAGCTATTCTCAGCAATACAATGATCCAAGACAATTCCAAAGGACTCATGATGAAAAATGCTGTCCACCTCCAGAGAATGAACTGATGGATCACTTAATCCCAATTGCCTAAGGAAAAAAAGAAAGAAAGAAAGAAAAAAACTGATGGAGTCTAAATGCAGATTGAATCAGCATACTATTTTTCACTTTATTGTTTTCATGGGTTTCTTTTTTGGGGTCTATGTTTCCTTTCACAACATGACTAATATGGAAATATGTTTTGCATAAGTGCACATGTATAATTTATATCAAATGACTCACTATCTCAGGGAAAGGCAAAGGGAGGAAGAGAAGGAAAGAATTTGGAACTCAAAATTTTAAGAAATGTTTAAAAAAAGAAAGGTAACAGTGAGACAATATAACAAAATTTGTGAGATGCAGCCAAAGCAGTACTTAAGGGAAATTTTATATTTCTAAATCCTGACATCAATAAAATAAAGAGTAGCATGCACCTGAAATTTTTTTTAAAAAGACCAAATTAAAAATCCCCAATTAAACACTAAATTAGAAAAACTGAAAAATCAAAGGAGAGATTAATAGAATCGAAAGAAAACCATTGAACTAATAAATAAAAGTAGGAGCTAGTTTTATGAAAAAAAAAACAATAAAATAGATAAACCATTGGTTAATTTGATTTAAAAAAGAAAAGAAAGAAGAAAACCAAATTACCAACATCAAAAATAAAAAGGTGAATTCACACCAATGAAGAAAAAATTAATTATTTTGCCCAATCAAATGCCAATAAATCTAACAATCTAAGTAAAATGGATGAATATTTACAAAAATATAAATTGCCCAGGTAAGAATAATTAAATAATCCTATCTTCGAAAAAGAAATTGAATAAGCCACCAATGAGCTCCCTAAAAAAAAATTCTCAGGATCAGATGAATTTACAAGTGAATTTTGCCAAACATTTGAAGAACAATTAATTCCAATACTATATAAACTATTTGGAAAAACAGGCAAAGAAGGAGTCCTATCAAATTCCTTTTATGATACAAATATGCTGCTGATACCTAAACCAAGAAGAGCCAAAACAGAGAAGGAAAACTATAAAGCAATTTTCCTAATGAATATTGATGAAAATTTTTAACTAAAATACTAGCAAGGAGATTACAGCAATAGATCACAAAGATCAAATGCTATGACCAGGTGGGATTTATATCAGGAATGCAGGGCTGGTTCAGTATTTGGAAAAGTATCAACTTAATTGACCATGTCAATAACAAAGACAGAAATAATCATATGGTTATCTCAATAGGTACAGAAAAAGCTTTTGACAAAATACAATACTCATTCCTATACTAGAAAGCATAGGAATAAAAGGAGCTTTTCTTAAAATCATAAGTAGCATGTATCTAAAATCATCAGCAAGCATTATCTGTAATGGAAATAAGGTAGAAAAGCCTTTCCAGTAAGATGAGGGGTGAAGCAAGGATGCCCATTATCACCACTATTATTCAATACTGTACTAGAAATGCTAGCTATAGCAATAAGAGAAGAAAAAGAAATTGAAGGAATTAGAGTAGGCAATGAGGAAGCAAAACTATCACTCTTTGCAAATGATATGATGGTATACTTAGAGAAGCCTAGAGAATCAACTAAAAAACTAGTTGAAATAATTAACAACTTCAGCAAAGTTGCAGGATATAAAATAAACGCACATAAATCACCAGTATTTCTATATAGTACCAACAAAGTCCAGCAGGAAGAGAGAGAGAAATTCCATTTAAAATGACTGCAGACAATATCAAATCCTTGGGAGTCTACCTGCCAAGACAAATCCAAGAACTATATGAGCACAATTACAAAACCCTTTTCCCACAAATAAAGTCAGATCTAAACAATTGGAGAAATATTAATTGCTCATGGGTAGGTGGAGCCAATATAATAAAAATGACATTTCTATCTAAATTCACTTACTTATTCAGTGCCATACCAATCAAACTACCAAAAAATTATCAAAACAATCTGGGATTGGCTAAGAAAGAGAGTGATGGATTAGGGGAGTAGATTAGATATACAATACACAGTAATAAATGGCCATAGTAATCTAGTGTTTGATAAATTTAAACACCCAAGCTTTTGGGACAAGAAATCACTATTTGACTAAAACTGCTGGGAAAACTAGAAAGCAGTTTGGTTGAAGCTAGGTCTAGGCCAACATTTTACACTATATACCAAGATAAGGTCAACATGGGCACATGATTTAGACCTAAAGGATAATACCATCAGCAAATTAGAAGAGTATGGAATAATATACTTGTCAATTCTGTGGGGAAGGGAAGAATTTATGATCAAACAAGAGATATCATTATGTGATATAAAATGGATACTTTTGATTGCATTAAATTAAAAAAGTTTTGCACTAAAAAAACCAAAACAAAACAAAACAAAAAACAAGAAACGTCAGAGCTGCCATGATTAGAAGGAAAGCTGAAAACTGAGAGGACTTTTTTGACAGTCAGTTTCTCTGATAAAGGCCTCATTTTTCAATATAGAGAACTGAGTCAAACTTATAAGAAGACAAGTCATTCCCTAATTGATAAATGGTCAAAAGATATGAACAGGCAGTTCTCAGATGAAGAAATCAAAGCTATTTATAGTCATATGGGAACAAATTGCTCTAAATCAGTATTGATTAGAGAAATGCAAATTAAAACAACTCGGAGATACCACTTCACACCTATAAAAGTGGCTAATATGATAGAAAAGGAAAATGACAAATGTTGGAGGGGGTGTGGAAAAATAGGGACACTAATGCATTGTTGGTGGAGTTGTGAACTGATCCAACCATTCTACAGAGCAATTTGGAATTATGCCCGAAGAGCTGTAAAACCGTGCATATCTTTGACTCAGCAATACCACTAATAGGTCTGTTTTCCAAATAGATTTTTAAAAAGAGAAAAATATCTTTATGTACAAAAATATTTATAACAGCTCTTTTTGTGGTGGCAAAGAATTGGAAATTGAGGTGATGTCCATCAATTGGGGAATGGTTGAACAAGTTGTGGTATATGATTGTAATGGAATATTATTCTGATATGAGAAATAATGAGCAGGATGCTTTCAAAGAAACCTTGAAAAGTTTACACAAACTGATGCAAAGTGAAGTGAGCAGAACCGGGAGAACATTATACACAGTAAATGCAACATTGTATGGTGATCAGCTGAGAATGGCCATTCTCAGAAGTACAATGATCCAAGACAATTCCAAAGGACTCATAATGAAAAATGCTATCCATCTCTTAATATAGAGAACTGATGGAAGCATACTTTTTAAACTTCCTTTATTTTTCTTAGTTTTTTTTAGTGTCTGTTTTCTTTCACAACATTATCAATATGAAAATATGTTTCACATGACTGCACATGTATAACATATATAAAATTGTTTGCCTTCTCAAACAATTGAGAGTGGGGAGGGAGGGCAGGAGAGAATTTGGAACTCGGAATTTTAAAAAAAAGGTTAAAGAAATTTACATGTAATTGGAAAGAATAAAATATTTAAAAAAGAGGACATATTTTAATAAAAAAAAACTGTTAAGTTACGAAGAGTTGCTAAATTGTACCCAGGTAGTGTGCTCATACAGCCTGAGTTCCCTAAGCTGAAGAGGTCACAGGTAGCAATGGAATGGCATGTTATGTAACCATAAAAATTAATAAATGTGAAGAATAAAAGGAAACAGGGAAATCAATCAATCAGTATTAAGCACCTACTATGCATCAGGCACTGTGCTAAGTGCTGGGGTTACAAAAAGAGACAATAGACAATCCCTACTCTCAAGGAGCTTACAATCTAATTGGGGGGAGGTACAACAGGAAACAGATAGGTACAAACAAGCTATATACTGGATAAATAGGGAATAATTAACAGAGGAAAAGCACTAGAATTGAGAGAGGTTGGGAAAGACTTCCTGTAGAAGGCAGGATTATAGTTCAGACTTGAAGGAAGCCAGGGAAGCCAGGAGGTAGAGATGAGGAGGGAGACATTTCTAGGTATGAAGGACAGGTATAGAAAATGCCTGGAACGGAGAGAGATGGAGTTATCCTGTTTGTGGAATAGCTAGGAGGCCAGTGTCACTGGATCACAGAATATGTGGAGAGAAATAAGGTGTGGAAAGACTGGAAAGATAGAAAGGGCTAGGTTATGAAGGACTTTGAATGCCAACAGAGCATTTTGTATTTATTCCTGGATATAAGAGAGTCACTGAAGTTTATTGAGTGAGGAGTGGGGGTAACATGATCAGAAATGCAATTTAAGAAAATCACTTCAGTGACTGAATAGAGGATGGACTGGGATTGAGAGAGGCTTGAGGCAGGCAGACCCACGATGAAGGTATTGCAATAATCTAGGTGTGAAGTAAGGAGGACCTGGACCAGGGTTTTGGCAGTGTCAGAGAAGAGAAGGGAGCATGTTCAAGAGATTCTGCAAAAATGAAATACTGAGGGGTGAGAGAGTGAGAATTTCAGGATAACTCCTAAGAGGTAAGCATGAGGGGCTGGAAGGATGAGTGTTGCCCTCTACAGTAACAGGGAAGGTAGGAGGTAGATAGAGGGGGAAAGATAATCAATTCTGTTTTGGACATAATTGAGTTTAAGACGTCTACTGGACGTCCAGCTCGAGATGTCTGAAAGGCAGTTGGAGATGTTGAAGGTGGTTGGGGTAGCATAAGTAGATGATCTTAGAATCATTAGCATAGAGATGGTAATTAAATCCATGGGAGCTGATGGAAATCACCTAGTGAAGAAGCATAGAGGAAGAAGAGAAGGACCCTGAAGGACACCTCTGGTTAGGGGTTGTGATCTGGAAGAGGCTTGAGCACCAGAGACAGAGAAGAAGCAATCAGGTAGGTGGGAGGAGAAACAGGAGAGAGTGGCATTCCAAAAACCCAGTGAGAAGAGAGTATCGTTGGGAACTTTGGAGAGCCAAGTGAGTGCAATGACGAGGTTGGAAGTCAGATTATAAGAGAATGAGTGAAACTAAAAATAAATAAATTTATTAATAAAAAAAGAAAATATAAAAAAAAGAATAAAAAGAGAATGAGTGAGAAAGCGGAGGCACCTATAGTAAGATGGCCTTTTCAAGGACCTGAGATACGAAGGGCGGAAGAGATAAAGGATGATATTTAGCAGGGACGGAAGCATGGAGGGAGGGTTGGGTTTTTCTTCCAAGACAGAGGAGACACAGATGTGGAGTTGGATGGATTCCCTGGATTTGGAGTCAGAGAGGCTGTAACTCCCGACTCTGTTAGCTCCTGTTGTGGCTGGCATGTGAGAGACAGAATGACTGAGGAAGCGAAGATTTTTCAGTCATCTTTCACCCACCATACTGTGTGACTTGGAGGCAAATCATTTCAAACTGTCTGGACCCTGGTTTCCCCATCTATAAAACTGGGGTTAAGACAGAAGGATTTCTAAGGTCCCTTCCAGTACTAGTTTGAGAAAAAGTCTGGTGTAGTTTATAGAGTGCTGGAATTGAAGCTTGGCAAGACATGGGTTAAAATTTTGACCGAGATAATTTCTAGCTGTGTGACCTCTCTGAGCCTCAGTTTCCTTATCTGAAAAATGGGAATAGTTAATACACCTACCTCACCAGCTGCGTCCTTGAACAAGTCATTTAAATTTATATAAGCCTCACCCCACAAATGGAGATAATAATTGCATCTGCTTCACAGGGTTCTTGTGAGGATCAAAGAAATGCTTTACTAACCTTGGAGCTATATAGTAAGAGATAGTTTTTCTATAGCACTGTAAGGTTTTCAACACACTTCACAAATATTGTTTGAGTCTCACAACAACTCTAAGAGGTAAGAATTATTATTATTATCTCTATTTTACAGATGAGGAAACTGAGGCAGACCGAGGTTAAATGACTTGTCACATCTAATAAGTGTCTGAGATTGGATTTGAACTCAGTTCTTCTTGACTTGAGTCCAGGGCTCTATCCACTGTGCCAGCTATCTTCTATCCATAATTTTGAGTTATTCTATGAATCTTTCTAGCCCACCAGCCCCTCATGTTTGCTTCTTTTAAAGTGACCACTTTCCTCTCGGCTTCCGTGTGGCCAAGAAGCTAGTATATCACAAGGTACACCGGAATCTGGGCCTTGATCGCTGTCTCCAGTTTCTGAGCGTGGGCTCTGGCCTCTCCAAAGAAATCCAGGACTTCTTCCTCAGCTATGACATTATCCTGATGCCGATATATGGGATGACAGAGTGCACAGGACCTCATTCTGTCTCCTATGAGAAAGAATTCAAGCTATATAGGTATTTAGGCTATGACTGGGAGTTAAGGGCCGCCTTGACCCCCCAGCTCAAACCTAGGGGAGACAGAAACCAAGTGTGTCTGTGGGTAGGAGTGGGGGGTGGGTGGAGGCTGGTGGTGGTGTTCTGACCCTAGGATGGCCCCAGAGGCTAGATGGAAGGAAAAGAGGCAGCTTCTCATTCTCGTCCTCTCCCTAAGCAATCAGGGGTGGGGAATGACTGTCCAGAAGGGTAAGACATGTTAGGTGAAACAAGGAAAAGAAAGGAGGGTTATAAGAAAACAATGAACACTGGAGGAGAGTGTTTGACAAGTCACTTTTTCCTTTGGTCCAATGAAGTACCTACTAACTGCAGAAGACTGTCCTTTACACGATGGGAAAGACAGGCTGGGAAAGATATAGTTCCTGATATTTTGGAGCTGATGGTCTAGTAAAGAGGAGACCCAAACACAGGGAAGGATAACAATACCCAAGCGAAGGGAGAGCAATCATAAGTGGGCCTTAAAGGTGGGGTAGTCTTTCAGCTGACCTGCAATTGGTTTAAGGTCTGTGAAAATGACAAGGTTTTTTGGTCATGGGCAAAGAAATTATATAAATATATTTTATGATAAACCTAGGAGTCTTGGATGGGATAATGGTAGTGAAAGTGTTTCTGAAGAGTATGAAGTCCTGCCCAGAAAGGCTGGGTCAGAGGGCTATCTGATTCAGTTTCCTGATCTATAAAATGGGGAGAATACTATCACCTATCTCTTAGGGTCGTGTGAGGATTAAATGAGATATTTGTAAAGCTTTTTGCAAACCTTGAAGCACTGTATAAATGCTGGGTATTATTATTATTAACCTTTAACAACATTGCAATTATTATCGAAGTTCTTAATAATATTGCAAAAACTTAACAAACTGCAGCCTTTATCACTGTTGAGTACTCTCTCCTCCTAGTCATACTCTTTTCTGGGCTTAAATGACACCTCTCTTGTGGTTTTCTTCTTCGCTGTCTGCCCATTCCTCAACATCCTTTGCTGAACAACATGTCATATCCTCCAACAGCGGATGCACCCCAAGGCCACGTTCTAGATAGACCCTCTTCTCTTTCTACACCATCTCACTTGGTGATCCCATCAAGTACCATGAGTTTCATGATCGAGGCAGATTAGTCCAAGACGTATATAGACAGCCCCAATTTTCCTCCCAGGCTCTAGGCTCTTATCACCAATTACCTTTTGGACATTTTAAACAGGACATCCCATAGGCATCTCAAACTCAATACATCCAAAAGGACATTTCCCCCCCAAATCCTCCTCTCTTGAGGATTCCACCATCCTTCCATCCCTCAGGTTCACCACCTAGGTGCCATCCTTGACTTCTCACTCTCTCTGTCTCTCACGCACTCCTCCATGTCCAATCTGTTGCCAAGGCTTTTCAACCCTACCTTTGTAAAATCTCTTGTATGTGTCCTCTTCTCTCCTCTGACACTTGCCACCACTCTGGTACAGGCCCTCATCACCTAACACCTAGACAATTGCAATAGCCTGCTGGTGGGTCTACCTGCCTCAAATCTCTTCCCGACTCTAGTCCATTCTCCATTCAGCTATCAAAGGGATCTTCCTAAAGTGCAGGTCTGACCATGTCACTCCCATATTCAGTGAACTATAAGGGTTCCCTCTTACCTGGAGGTTCACCTATAAACTCTTCTGTTTGGCATTTAAATTGTGCCTCTTCCTACTTTTAAGCCTTATTATATTGTTCCCCTTCCCCCACTCTATGGTCCAGCCAAATTGACCTTCTTGATGTCTCTCCTACATGTCCTATTGCTGGACCTTTATACTATCCAACCCACAGGTCTAGCATGTATTCCTTATGTCCACCTCTTAGAATTCCTAGTTTCCTTCCTTCAAAACTTAAGATCAAATGCTTCCTTCTATATGA
Source organism: Vombatus ursinus (assembly GCF_900497805.2). Classification (NCBI taxonomy): domain Eukaryota; kingdom Metazoa; phylum Chordata; class Mammalia; order Diprotodontia; family Vombatidae; genus Vombatus; species Vombatus ursinus. The sequence continues at coordinate 4,195,643 of NW_020948951.1, read as the reverse complement.
AGCCTTTCCTGACTCCTTCAGCAATTGGTACCTTCCAAAAATCGCCTTGTATTATTTTTATTTTTATTTTCTTGCTTTTAGGCAGTTGGGGTTAAGTGACTTGCCCAGGGTCACACAGCTAGTGTCAAGTGTTTGGTCTGAGACCCAGATTTGAACTCAGGTCCTCCCGACTTCAGGGCCAGTGCTCTATCCACTGCACCACCTAGCTGCCCCCATGTTATATTTATTTTATATAATATCGCTGAACTTGGGATCTTTTTTTTTGTTTGTTTGTTTTTGCTAAGCAATGGGGTTAAGTGACTTGCCTAGGGTCACACAGCTAGTAAGTGTCAAGTGTCTAAGGTGGGATCTGAACTCAGGTCCTCCTGACTCTAGGGTCGGTGCTCTACCCACTGTGCCACCTAGCTGCCCCTATTATTTTTAATACGTTCTGCATTTGCATGTTGTCTTCCCTGATAGAATGGAAGCTCTTTGAGGGCAGGGTTTCTTTTACTTTTGTCTTTGTACCCCTGGTACCTAACAAAGTACGGAGCACATAGTGGGTGCCTAATGAAAGCTTGTTGATTGATTGGGTGTTTTTGGCTCAGACTAAGTTATCTCTGAAGTTCCTCCCAGCTCTTGTCTGTGTTCTCAGGCATCTTTTAGCCTTTAAAGTCTTGTGGGAAGTCTATATACCCAATCTCCAAGTTGCTTTCAAGTAATCCCATTTGATCTTCTATAACTGGAACCTTCCCCTCATACTTGGGGAGGCTGACACATGCAGTATTCCATCCCCAGCATCCATGTTTTTGTCCAGACCATTGCCTAGGCCTAGAAACCCATCCTTCACCTCTGCCTGTTGGAACTCCTTTCCTCAAGGCTCAGCACCAGCTTAGGTGCCATCTCCTACCTGATATGGGTTCATTTTCCCAGTGCTAAGAGCTGCCCCTACTTTCCTTGTAATTTCTTTGTATTTATCTTGTGTATGTTTTGCATTTAATTACCTGTATGTACATCATTTCCTTCCAGTAGGACTAGATGGGTCCTCCGAGGACCTGAGGAATTCTATAAGGGTGAAAACAAAGGGCAGAATGAGCTCCTTAAGGGTTTGGGAGGGGCAGGGAATACACATTTATTAAGCACTTACTGTGTGCCTGGCACTGTGCTAAGTACTTTACAAATCATCTTACTTGGTCCTCACGGCAACCCTAAGAGGTAGGTGCTATTATTACTCCATTTTACAGCTGAGAAAAATGAGGCAGACAGAGGTTAAGTGACCTGCCCAGGATCACAAAGACACTAAATATCTGAGGTTAGATTTAGACTCAGGTCTTCAGGCTCCAGGCCTAGCCCTCCATCCAAGGCCAACAGGGACTTTATCTTTGTATCATCCTCAATTCAACAACACTTAAATACTTGCTATACGTAAGGTATTGTGCTGGGTGCTGGGAATACAGAGACAAAATCCTTTGAAGGGCTCATTTTCTACAAAGGTGATAGAGAATATTCTAGACATACACACGTGAATACAATCCAGTCTTAGAAAGGAGGGATGGCTAACAGCTGGAAATGAGGTCAAGAAAAGCCTTGCCTAGTAGGTGGCCCCTGGGAAGGAAACCAGGTTGAAGTGAAGTTGGTGGTGGTGGGAGACAGAGAGTGGCGTTAATATGGGTCAATACTGGAAAGGTAGGTGGCAGCCAGCGTGGTGAGGGGCTTAAAGGTTTCTGAGTAGCTGGGGGGGGGGGGTGATGACATGATTAGCTGTCTCTTGGGAATATTAATTTGTGTTCTGCTATGTGAATGATGAATTGGAGGGGGGGAGACCCAAAACAGGGAGCCCAGTGAAGGTGTGTTGAATTGAGGTGAAGATGCAAAAAGGCATATTTAGGCTCAGTGCAAGGAGAAAATATGTTTGTAATGCTTAAAGCTATCCCAAAGGGGAATGGGCTGACCCAGAAGTGTTCCTCCTCATGGAGATTTTCTATCAAAGAAGAGGCGACTTTTAAGAAAGACGAGACCTCTGAGGACCTGAGGGATTTTATGATTCTGTGAGCCGAAAGACAAAGGACAGGGAGAAAGTTAGGGACTAAAATCACCTCTCCCCCCTGGCACGAGGCTGATGCCAAACTCTAGTTGAGTATCATCTGAGGAAATCCTCAGCGGGTCCATGTGGATGGTTTGGAAGGAGGGACCTTTGTTACTATTATCCTGTCTCTCCTCAGCTGTGGGAAGGCAATTATGGGCTCCCACAACCTGGTCCGGAATTCAGAGCAAGAAGACATAGGCGAATTCTATCTCTGGGGCAGGCACCTTTCCATGGGTTACCTGAACAATGAATATAAGACGAAAAAGGCCTTTGACCCAAAAGGTTGGCTGCACACTGGAGACATGGGCACCGTGGATAACGAGGGCTTTATCCACATCATTGGCAGGATAGAAGGTAACTGAGAGGGCAACACGCTAGACAACTTTCTATCAACAGCTTCCTTCTTCCTTACTTAATGACTTGTGAATGAAGGAAAGGGAAAACATTTATTAAGCTTTTAACTATGTGCCAGGCACTCTGCTTAGTGCTGCTAGGGCAGTCTTGGCCCTAAAGGAATGTATATTCTTTTAGGGGGATGGATAGGGGAGTGGTGGCCTGGGTGGGGTGTTTTGGTCAGAGAAGTCATGAGATGATGGGTAGAGTTACAGGACAATGGACTGCCCAGGGATGGTACCATTGACTGGGTTACTTTTCCCCTATTAGGGCAGAAGAGTCATCTTGGCGTGAGGATGGTGGGAATGAGGGGAATAAGTATTTCTATGGTGCCTACTATGTGCCATGCGCTTTTGCAAAAATGATTTCATTTGATCCTCACAACAACCCTGAGTGGTAGGTACTAGTTTATCTCCACTTTACAGTTGAGGAAACCGAGGCAAACTGAGGTTAAAGTGACTTGCCCCAGAGTCGCACAGCTAGGAAGCATCTGAGGTCACATTTGAACTCGGGTCTTCTGACTCCAGGCACAGTGTTCTATCCTCTTTGCCACCAGCTGACTCTACCTGTAGCAGCAGCCAGCTAGATTCTGGATGCTTAGTTACAAAACCCAGGAACCCAGGCAGGTGCTGGAGAGCCAGTTTGGAGGTGAACACCAGCTTGCAGATCTTCTTACTCACAGGATCATGAACTTCGAACTAGAAGGAACTCTGAAATCATCTAGAGCTTGTTTTCTAGAGCAAGGACCAAGTGAGATAGATGACATCCTTGAGGTCATGCTGTTAATAAGCAGGCGAGCTAGAATTCAAATTCAGCTTCGCCAATCTCAATCCTCAGCAACCACTTCTACTCTACCTCACCCCAGCATATGACCTGCCGGAGATAGTTTAAAGTAAATATTTAAACCTCATTAGCAAGAACATAGGAATTAATCAAGGGAATACAGTCCACTAATCTGCCCATTCTCAGGAAGTAACTGCCAGGTGTCAAACTGATGGCTTTGGATCAACTGGTAATTGTTCCTTGAAACTGAAAACAAATTAATTCTGCAATTGAATTCACCTGGCCCGGCACATGTGACTTCCCATGCTGTGGCCCTTTGCAAAATACTTGAATTCTTCTAACCTGATTAGTCCAACATTCATTTTACAGAAGGGGAAACTGAGGTCCAAGAGAAGGAAAGAGACTTGCCCAAGGTCAAACGGAGTTGATGGCAGAACCATGGGTAGGGCTCAAAGTTTCCTCACTTCCTGCTCAGAATGTTGCCTCACAGGATGTGAAAAGGACCATGACAATTCACATTTGCAAAGCACATGATGGTCTATGGAATGCTCTCCCCTCCTCACCCTGTGTAAAAAGTACTATTTTCATTTTATCGATAAGGAAACCAAGGCCTAGAGAAAGAAAGTGAGTAGCCCCAGCTCACATCTAGGAAGTGTTAGATCTGGGGCTTAACCATAGATTTTTTTTGGCTCTAAGAGCAGTATTTTTTCTACTACTCTACATTGCTTCCAGGATGATAATGACAAAATCGACATGAAAGTACTTTACAAACCGGGAGTTTGGTAAAATGGGAATTGCTCTGCAAACTGTAAAGGGCTCTGTAAAATGCCGGTTGCTCTGTAAATTGTCAAGTGTTCTGTAAACTGTCAAGTGCTCTATATAATGAATTGCTTTGTAGACTACAAAGCACTGGGGGAATATCAATTATTTCTATTTTGAAGAATGTAGTTGCTTTGTTGACAAAACAAAACATTCCCCTGTGTCCTAAAAGCTTTTTTTTTTTTTTTTGGTACTGTTTCAGAAGTTATCATTACCAAACGAGGGGAAAAAATCTTTCCTGTACCAATTGAGAATATGCTGAAGGAGAATATTCCCATTATCCACCATGCTATCATCGTGGGAAACCAAGCCAAATTCCTGAGTGTACTGCTAACACTAAAGGTCTTTTGCTTTATTAATTGGCTTTTATGAAATATTGGGTAGGGGTGGTGGTGATATCCTTACTGAGCCCTCCACTCTTCTGTGGGGACAAAGTATACCTAAAATCCATGGTCAGCCAAAGCAATGAAGCCCATACCTATACCCTGCCACCTTAAGTGTCCTGCCCAGGTTCTGACCCATGGATGTGGACCTGCCATTCACAAAACAGGGCAGAAACTTGTGGCATCCAAGTGGACAGTTAGCATTCAGTGACTACCTGTATTGTGCTGAGGACTCAGGGGCTACAAAGAAACATAGACTCAGTCCATGCTCTCAGGTGGCTTCATTCTATAGCCTGGGAGACCAGAAAAACACCAAAAGAAGGAATCCCTCCCTAGCTGTTCTCAAAGCACAGTTCAAATAGCTGATCCTACACCAAGTCTTTCCTGACCACTAAAGCTTCTATTTACTAGTGCCCCTTCTCAAAATTGCATACTTTGTGTTTACTGTATTTACTTACTTCACCTGCAAGAGGCCACATTGGGCAGTGGGGAAAAGACCAGCCTTGGAGTTAGGATGACTCCTGTTGGTGGCCACCATCCCCCTCCGACACATATGCTGGCTGTGTAAGCCTGGGCTGTTCACTGATCTGAATTGGTGGAGGCATTTTCCTTACTGGGAGTTCACCTATACTAATGAAATCACTGGTCTGGTCCATGTACTTATAGAGGGCATCCCAAAAGTCTTAGTGCAGGTTTTCTAGGTTGTTTTTTGTTTTTTTTTTAATGGCTTACAACACTGAGGCTCTTGTGACACCTATATATACACATTGGTTTCCCTCGACAGACTAGTTTCTTGAGGTTAGGAACTATTTTTATCTTTCTATCACCAGAGAACTAGGGCAGTATGTGGTACATTGGACACAAGACACTCTATCTCCTAATTCCAGGCATTTCCACTAGCTATCTCCCCTGTCTCTCTCCCTCATCTCCATCTCATGGCTTCCCTGACTTCTTTTGGCTAAAATCCCACCTTTTCTAAGAAGCCTTTCCCAATCACCCTTAATGCTAATGGTTTTTCTTTGTTGCATTTCTCCAGTTTATTCTGTCTATAACTTGTTTGTACCTAGTCATTTGCATGTTATCTCCCCCTCACTGTATGCCCAGAATCTAGTTGGCACGTAGTAGGCACTTAATGAATACTTGCTGACTAACTAGTTTGCTGAGTACCAGGGAAATAGTGTAGACAGTGAGTCCAATAGAAGCGATTCTTGGGGAGCAGTTTCTTGGGGGGGGGCATACTAGCTAGCTATTTTGACCCATCTTCAGACAGAGGAGTCCTTGGCTTTGGGGCAAATCTTTGGAATCATATCTAGGGTGAGGGGGACATGTCATGGTGGGGGGAGGGGAAGGTGTGTGGGAGGGAAAGCATTTATTGCCAATGAGTCTGGGTGATTTCTCCCACAGTGTGAGACCAGCTCGGACACAGGTGAGCCTCATAACACACTGACGCAAGAAGCCATCAATTTTTGCCGAAAGAACAATAGTAAGTCCGTCAAAGTGACAGACATCATGAATAACCAAGACCCCATCATTGATGCCATAATACAGAAAGGCATCGATGCAATCAATGAGCAACCCGAACACGAGACTCACAAGATCCTCAAATGGAAAGTCTTAGAGAAGGACTTCTCAATTATAGGTGGAGAACTAGGTAGGTGGGGGCTACTGACCTTCATCTGAAAACCCTGAGTGGGGAACTTTAGGATCCTGGAATATCAGAGCTGGAAGGCACCTTAGAACATACATATTAGAGCTGGAAAGGAACTTAGAATATAAACTGTCAGGGCCAAGTGGGTCCTTAGAATGTAAGACTCTCAGAGCTAGAAGGGATCCTATAGATCTCAAACTCAGTTCCCCCATCCCCCCCTTTACAGTTCTGGGGGAAACTGAGGCCAGAAAGAAGAAAAACTGACAGTATATTCAATAAGCCACTGTCAGAGCAAGAGTTTCTGACTCCTGACCTCCCGGGCTCTTTCTTCCAGACCATAGGCACTGGGTCAATGAGGAAGAGTGGAATTCTGGGTAAAGTCTGAGCAGCTTGATTCTTAAAGATTAATCGACATTATTGATATTTTCTCCATCAACTTAAGTCTATAACCAACAAAACAAGTAAATCCCCAATTTGCAGTGTTTGAGATTCCCAAGGTGTACATGCTCCCATTGGAAATTTCACTGTGGAAGCTGGCTTCAGCACACCCACCCCTGGTCCTCCCTCTACCCTGCTTTTTACTTAGTAAAATTGGGGGTCTTGGACCCCATAAATCCTCAACATATGTGCCCTGAACACTGGCTACATATCCCAGTTGGAAGCGCCCTTAGCATTTAGTTCAATCCCTTCTTTTTATGAATGGAGCAAATTGAGGCCTAGAGTTGGAATGGGTTTGCCTGTGGTCCCACAGTAAGCAACAGAGCCTAGATTCAAACACAGGTCCTCTGGACTTGGGGAAGGTGCAAAAGAGCCTGGCACGTAGGGAGTGAACATGGTAAGAGACCCCATCTGGCCAGAGCTCTGGGTTCAGACAGGTGAATGGGAAACAAAGGTAGTGATGTAGGGAGGATGGAAAGAGGAATGGCTTTAAGTCAGAGGACTGGGTTCAAATCCCGTCACTATCCCTTATCACTTGTAGGACGTTGGGCAAGTCACTTAAATTCTCTGGGCCTCTGTTTCATCAAAGGGAAAATGAGGGGGAGCCCTTTTCATCTCTAGGTCTATGACTCTATGAATACAACTCTTGCAGAATTATGTAGGTTAGTCTTCTGTTTAGTTCGGTCCTTTAAAAAATCTTACCTGGTACTACGTTTAAATAATGGGATGTAGTTGAAAGAGCCCTGGACTAGAACTAGCATTCCCTGGCTGGAGGCCTGCATGACATGCAGCAATCCCTCTCTCTAGGTATGGTAACACTTGTACTGCCTTTTCTCCCAGTGCTTTGTAAACTCTAGGGCGCTCCAATAACATAAGCTACGATCCTTTTGAAGGCTTTTCAAGCACAGACGGAGCAAAAAAAATAAATAAACCAACCAATTTTCAGCATCTCTGCATTCTTATCAGGGAGGAGTTTTCATAAACATGGGCACATTGACTTAGAGCCATGTGAGCATTTCCTCTGCTGGTGCAGTTCGCAGCCTATCTGCCTTCTTAGCTCCTGGACGGACAGTGCCCCTGCTGGCTCTGCCCCCTGTGCCGCCCCTTTTCCATGGTGCTAGCGAGGAATGTATGTACGCAGCCCATCTCGCCTCCCTTTTGATTCATTCATATTCCTTCTGATGCGACCTCCCACACAGGTGTCCTTGATAACTAGCGGTAGCCTGCTGACATTGCCCAGGTGTCTTTCTGTTCTTATTGGGTCCCCTTGCAGGTGATTGTTCTGACATCCTGGTGTCCCAGGATTCAGTTAAATCTCACAACTACAACAATAGTAGCAGGAGGCCATACTTCTTTGGTCCTTTCAAGTTTACAAAATGGTGAGGAAGGTAATGCAAGAATTATTACCTCCATTTTATAGAAAAGCCGAGACTTAAAGAGGTTGCAAGAGCCCTGGATTTGGAATCTTGGCTCCGAGATTTGTCAGCTGTGTGACGGGGAATGTCTTTCCCTCTCTGCACCTTAGTCTGCATCTCTGTAAAACGAGGGGCTTGGATTTGGTCTCCAAGAGCCCTTCTAGCTCCAAGTTCTCTGAGGGGAAAGGATGTGCCTAAGATCACTCAGATGCAGAGCTGTAATTCAAATATAGGTCTTCTGATTCCAATTCCGTGGGACTCTTTCCCCTAAGCCAGCTCCTCATATGGCAGGATTATCTGTCTTGGTCTGTCTCACACCCAGAAGCTTGAGAGCGAGCACCAGAAGGGACTTTCAACTTGCCCTTTCTGTCCCTAAACGACCCAGCACCCAGGCTGGAGGGGCCTCAGCCTTGATGGAACGACTCACTGTCCTTCTCTCCCTCAGGTCCAACCTCGAAGATGCGACGGTCACACATCATGAGAATGTACCAAACGACGATCGCCAGTTTCTATATCTAGTTCTCTCTGCAGTCTGGGTGTCCAGGTTGCCACTGACCATGGAAGGCTCCCTTTTTTTACCACTTGCATGTGGTTTCATGAAGAATGTGACCATCCTGAATTTAGCACGGTGCTTAACTCCTCCTCTTGGGGAACTTCCTGGTTTTAAAATAAAACTCCATCTTCCACAGATCAGGGAAGCCTTTGTCCTGGTTCTGACCCAGCCCAGGGTGGCATTATTTGGTCTCCATAACCAAAGAAGTGGTGAGTCATTTACCTTGCTAGTTCAAAGGAACTATGATATCCGTATATTATCTCCCTCCATCCAGACAGGTTCGAGTACCCCCATCCTGTGTAATCCTGGTGTATGTCTTTCTATAAATCCTCCCGAGAGGATGTGCCCTGCTTTACTACACATTTTTCTCTGGGGCTTCTGATTTTTGGGGGAGCTTTTCTCTCATTACATGTCTGGACCATCTCCTTTTAGTCATACCTGCCACTTTTATGATTTTGGTGAAAGCACCTTTTCTTACCCCCTGTATTTACCTGCTGATTCATTTCACAGATGCAAGATAATATAAAGTAATGAACAAAAACCCGGGAGTGAATGTTAACCTATTTTATTGCCCCCATAGAGCAGACTTTAAAGTGTGGAGACTGAAGTCATAAATGCAGGATGTTGAACAACCTGAATGACATCTTAATTTTCTTTGTGGCTTTTTTTGCTACCCTTAGCTCTGGGAATAAGCAGATTTTAAAAAGTCTCATAAATCATAGTTCCAGTACATGAGGAGATGCCCATTTCTATGCATTTTAATTATAAATTTAACTCTTGAAGACTGTCCACCATGCCCCCAAATTGTAGAATTACACAAACCTGGAACTCCAGAAGCCTTCCAGCCCAATGCATACTTGAATGAGCAACTTCCAACAGTCATTTAATCTATACCTGAAGACCCCAGTGAGGGCAAACCCAGGACCGCTTCTTATTAAGAAGTTGTTCCTTAATTTCTGAAGCCAAAATCTGCCTCCTTGCAAATTCCAATCACTGTGATGCACTGATGGAGAGTATTCACACTGACAAAATGATGGCATCTGTGAAGTGTGAGATACTTTGTGCACATAAAGCATGATTTTAATACCCTTCCCTCAAGGACCCCCATGAATCAACAGTCTGGGGCTCTTGCCTGAGCTGGCACTCCTCCCCCCCAAAAAAACCCCAAAAACAAAAAGGGGAGGACCCAAAGGGGTAGACTATAAGGTAATGGCTAAGGACTCAAAACATTAATTACTGACCACAGCACTCTTCTGCTCAGGTCTGAGACTGGAGTCAGGCAGTGTGGACAAATTAAGTCCAAGTAATAGGATTCCAAACCTCATGGTCCCTGTGAGGGCTTAAGAGCTAGCTTCCATTCCTGGGAATGGAGTCAGTACAGAATAAGTCCCTTTTTGTCTCTAAGCCTCAGTTTCCTCATCTGTAAAATAACGGGGCCTTTAAGATCCCTCCCAATCCCAAATCTATGATTATTTAAAGCATTTATTACATCTAGTGAGTGATGGGAAAGTCTGGTTTCTTCCAAAGCAGATGAAATCCTCTTAACCTTTATCTCACTACCTTTTCTGTGGGGCCAGATCAACTTATCCAGGATATTTTAACAGGGTCAGAAGTCAGGTAGGTCAGGAGAACTCTATAGACATAGAACACCTGAATTTTCTCCAAGCACCTATTAGAAGTTTCTCATGCTATCCTTGTGGACAAGATGGAGGGTTTTGAGTTAGATAAGACTACAGCTAAGTGCATTCAGAAAGTGATGGAATGCCTAGTCACCGAGAACAGGAGCTACAGTTGGAAGGAGTACCCACACCAACAAAATCCTAGGTTTTTTCAAGTAAAGCCATGGACTATGAAGGTGAAGGTGGAGGAAGTCAATCCCGGTCCTTAGGAATCAAGCGCTCCCAAGGTTGGAAAGAGCTGGGCCAGCACACAGTAGCAATACATTTACAGAACACCCTCAGTGCTTACCAACCACTTTTTTTCTCACTTTATGGATAGCAAACATATGGATGAACCCCAACTATTACATAAAGTTGGAGAGACAGATTATGTCACTTGAATGTAGGGAAAACACTCCTTAATGAGAGTGTGCAGAAGTGGAATGAGAGGTAGTGAAGCCTTCAAGCAGAGGCCAAGTGACAACTTGTTGGGCAATTTCCTGAGGGAATCACTTCATTGGGCCTTCTGAGATCTCCAGTTCATGCTGTGCCTTTGTCCTGACTCTTTCATGGTGCCGACCTTCCCAATTCCTCTTATTACAGCGCTTCTGCTCTTCCTTGTAGTCTGCTCACAAATCCTCCGAGGACAGTCTCTTTTTAAAGATTGTGGGGGAAAGAGAGGCAAGCTCGGATCCTTCTTCCCAAGCGAAGGTCAGTCTCATGAGCTGCTCCTTGTCCAGACTGATGATTCTGACCCCAGTAACCCAAAACTTGCCTTCTTGCCTTTGGACATTTCCCCAGGTCCCCCCCACCTCAACCCCTCTTTGTTTTTCTCAGAGCTCCTTTGCTGTCTCCTTCAGTCTCCAGTTTTCGACGCCAGCAGCTTTCAGTGTTAATGATCTCTTTTGAGAGAGGATTCTCTAGTTCAGCCTTCTGTGTTTGAGCACAACAGAAATCAGAATCAAACCCCTGGAAATGAAGGCTGATTAACCTAAAGAACTGAGACCAGGAAAGCCGCAGGAGATAAAGTGCCCTTAGGAGTGGGCTGGGCTGGGGCTAACAGCATTAACTTACATTGTATATTTGCAGCACTCAGGTTTCCTAAGTATCTTCCTCACAACTACTTTGTGAAGCAGCTAGGGCACTATGCACATCTTGCATATGGTGAAACTGAGGCTTGGGGATGTGAAGTGACTTGTCTGAGGTCACAGGGTTAGTATAGAAAATAGACCAGCTCTGTTCAAGGCACTGTCCAACTGTATGTCATAGTCCTCTAAAGAGGGCGTGAGCACCGAGGCAGGCCAGCCCCCACTGATCTGGACTAATTTAAAGGCCTTGGGAGCCTGGGAGCTTCAGCGATGGCTTTGCAATCAGGATGCTTATGGATGCTACCCCCACAGGTATGGGTTGGCTCCTTTTGTAAACCACTGCAACTGCCCCTTAAGGAGAGTCCCCATCCCAGTGGCAGACCTCAGGAGTCTAGAAGATGGACCAGAATACTTAAAAACAAAACAAAACTGTCAGTCTACGGACTTTTCCCATCTTACTTTATTTCACTGTTTTCTATAAAACTCCTCTGGAATTTCACAATTTAACAAAAATGTTTAAAATCCAGGACAGAAACAATCCTGTAACTTATTACAAACGTGATTCTCCTCATTTCTTTGATCCAGGAGTCTGTCTCTGGCCAGAAGAACATAGGAATTAGTTCAGTGCCAGAGATGTTCTGTTAAAAACCCTCCTGTGATAGAAGGTATTTAATACCTTTGCTTTCGGCATTTTTTGTTCATTCAAAGACACAGCAGAATACAAGGAATTAACACTCAGTTTGAGGCTTATGTACTTACATACTGTTTGTAAGGAGTGCAAAGGCAAGTCCCTCTCTCCTATCAAGTCTTGTGGAGTCCTCACCAATAGGGGCGGGGCCCGCAGCAGGGATGGTGTGTGTGTGTGGGGGGCACTCCTGAAACACTTCCAGAGCTTCTGTAGAAACATGAGTGCATGGAGAGGCCCCCACAGCCTGCTGACATCCAAAGGGACACCTGACAAACCTTAACAAGCACAGGGACTTTTTTTTCCCTTAAGGGTAAGGGTGGGGTAAGGGAAAAGAATCCAGGACATTATCCAGCAGAGTAAGTTAGAACAATCTGGCAGGCATTCCCTTGGCAAGAACAAAGGGACTGAGGGCTGGGTCCCTGCCCTCACCTCCCTCATTCCTTGTGTCCAAGCCTCCTGGAGAGAAGCCAACCTTCTGACTAACCAGTGCTTAAGGAATCTGCTCCTGATTCAGGAATAAACACAGGCTGGGGTCAGTGGCCCTTGAACCCCCAAAGGGCCCTTAAAAAAAAAAAAAAGAAATTTTGATGCCACAGATATCTCACGACTGTGGCAGTTATAAGGTTGCCACTGGCAACTCAGCTGTTGGCTACAACTGGGCTCCCTGCCTGCATACTTCAGCCAGCTTATTTTGTCCACTTTGGGGGTGGGGGGTTGGCAAGCTTCAAGGCAACTGCCAATTAGGGGAATGCTAGGCAATCTGCCTCTCAGTCATGTCTGCCATGAGTGTGGAGTACAGGAAACGTGGTGTGTACTTCTAATACTCCAAAGATATGGCTCTCACCACCAATCAGAGCAGAGAGTGGGAGTAGGAGATGAGGCTTCTCTTTTGAGGTCTGATGCACAGAACTGGTGGTTGCGGGGTGATCAGATTGCAAAAAGCACCCATTATAATTTTCCTTGGGGGCCTCAAATGATGGGACTTTTCTACTGAAAGTTGCCATCTGGAAGTGCCAGGGGCCACCGAGGAAGGAGAGACTTGAGTGCTGCCCCAAGGGGGCTCCCCAGAGCTAAGACTTGTTTCCAGAAGTCCTATCCCCAGTCCAACTGCTGATAGTGAGGACATGGCTGCAACTGGATGGAGTGAGGTATGAGGGGAGAGTGGTATCTTAGGTGCTACCGCAGGAAGGGCACCGTTAGGTGGCCCAAATACTCTGTCTTCTCCCCAGCCGTTCCCAGTACAGAAATTCTAATGCTCTCACAGTTCAAACACAAGTGCAAGGACTGGGGTAGGGCAGGGTGGGGTTTGTTCTATAGCAAGAAGGAAAGAGGTGTGCATGCTTTCAGGAGAGCTAGGCCAGGGGGCTAATGCTGAGTTGGTAGGGAGATCTGTTGTTCTTATGGGGCTTCTATCTAACCTTGTGCCAGAGCCAGGGGAAGAACTGACCTGGCCAGATCTTGGTATTAAAAGAAACAAAGAGGGGTGAGGGTGGGGGAGGGGATGAGGGAAGGTGGTACACAATGGGACCTTAGTGAACAGGAAGTGGATCCAGGTGGCCCCACGCTAACATGCTCATTATCTATCACCACAGAATAAACAGCTGCGCCAGAGCTGACAGACAAATGGGGGGGCATGGAGAGGGAGGAAACCAGGATGGGGTAGAAGACAAGAGTCCGGCTGCCAGGAGCCCGAGTGTTACCTGGAGCAGAGGGGAAAGCGCTGGGAAGTACCCCGACCATCCTGGGGCTCGGCCTGATCCAATCTTTTGCTTTTCTCCCACCTTATTTGGCAAAACCTCCATTTTCAGAGTTCAAAGAGTACTGAACAAAAGGGAAGAAGAGCCGGATCTAGGAGACAGCTTTAAACCATGCTGCATCCTGCTATTGAATAAGAGTCAGTGCTCAGAAACCGCTGCCAGTTTCACTAGGCAGGCATGTGTGTGCTTGGGTGTCAGAAGGCTCCCTCCCTCGGGCAGAAACCACTGCTCCTTAGTGTTCACTGGGGCTGAGCTGAGAGGCCTTCGACGTGGCCTGAGCAGGGCGGCAGCCACCCCACGACGTTCCCTTGTTCTGGTTTCCTTGGGCAGAGCCAAAAAGTTGGTACTTTCCGGAAAGGGCTTGGAGGAGTGAGGCAGTGGTGACAGGAAGAAATGGCCTGGACAACAGTGCCATTTTGGCCAAACAAGTCTCACCCTGACTGACTTCTGGATATGGCAAATAAGTCAAGCCTCCCCTCATGATTCAAAAAGTCCTTTTCCATTTTTAGAGTCAAACCTTAGTAACTGCCTTCCTCATCCCATGTGCCACTGCGATTAAGAACAAGGACCAGGAACATACACCCTGAAATCGGAAGCCCGACTCGGCGCTCATACATACATACATACATATATAGAATATATAGAGAATATATACAGCATACAGAGGCTTGGAATCCTAGGACAGTTAAAGCAGACTGGAAGAAGGGAGGCTCAGAGAGTGGCCACCCCGCTCATGGCTGAGACACAAGGCATCCTTGCCATAGAGCCAGACTGATTCCTTCCCAAGACCTGGCTGGGAATTTTACTTGTACCAAACTGTTCGGGGAGGGGAAAATAGGGCAGGCCCAAAGGATGGGGGAGGGGGAAATAGGGCAGGCCCAAAGGATGGGGGAGGGGATCAGGGTTTCTATTCCACAGGAGCCGACCCAGACGGCTCAGGAAGTCCCAACTGTCAAACCTGGGCCCCCGACGTGAACAACCTCCCTAGAGCTGAGCAAAGGTAGCTGCTGCTTTGGGGGATGGTCGTGAGGTCAGGTGAAGAAACCGTTTGCTGTGGCGCCAGTCAAGTTCTTCCTATCTCAAAAGGAGACCCGATGTGTTTCTTGACACAAAAGCAGTTTTCAAGGTAAAACCGAACACAATGACTCTCTGTGGGGGAGGGATGCTCGGCTCCTCTTGCTCTGCTCAGACCTGTGCCCAGGACTCTTCCCGTAGCTAAGGGGAGAGGCCTGTCGAGCTGGGCGTTCAGAGAGCGTGGCTGTTCGCTAAGGCAGTGCTGCGGGTGAATTGAGAGAGTAAGGTCTACTTGTGGGGACTGGTTTCCTGGTACTGGGAGACTGGCCTGACGGTTTCCCAAGGCGCCCGCCGTCTGGACCCAGTGTCATGTGGCCCCGGCCTCGAGGTAACTCTGCAGCTTGCGGACGGTGGTCTCATCCAGAGAGAAAAGGTCAAAGTCAAAGGTGGTGTTGGTGACATTAAAGTGTCCGGTCTCCTCGATAAGGTTGACAATCTAAAAGAGAGGAGGCAGGGGAGCTTACTTAGGGAAAGATGGGAGAGGGAGCCAAGGCCACAAGAGGACATCCATTCTCTAGAGGCATCACCATGAGAACCAGGAGGGAGGCATGAGACAGGGAGGGAATGGGCAACCAGGCTTAATGCCAAGAGCCCCTGGGGCTAGGTGAGAAGATAGCCCGGCCACTGAGAGCCAGCCCGAGAACCCAAGGACACTGGTCTTGTCACCCCATCGAAGCACGTAAGTTAGGAACACTACGGGCAACTCAAGTACGGGATCATGGGTGGGACTGTGAAGAAATCCTTGCTGGCGAGGGCTTCCCCACTAAGATCTAGTTCTTCAGGTAACTTTGGAGGAGTTAAGGCCCTGCAGTCCAAAACCTACCCTCTGCACAGGTAACTGAAGAAGCAGTATGTGGTACATAAAGCTAGTCCTCAGGGGACCACTAGAACTGCCCCATATCTCCAGGGCAGAGGAGGGCCCAAGTCGCTTCCTTGTGGGTCACCCCAGGATCCAATCGTCACTCACAGGGACACTGTCTGCCTCTTCTTGATGGCCAGACTCTGGTCCCGCAGGTGAAGTCTCACCGTGTCTAAGGGATCTGGATCAAAGGGACCATAGAGAAAGGGAATGACCGATACCTGCTGCAGCACATTGCGTTCACGTAGGGCCATGAGCCGCCGGTGCAGCTCCACCAACTCATCTGTGTAGGCCTGCAGTGGAAAACTTGGGTGAACTCAGGCACTTACCCAGGCTACGTCCCCTTCTACCCCACCTCCCCCAACTCCTTCCTTCTGTGAGACGGCTGGGGGCAGCAGGGACGAAACTAAGGGGAAATTATCGGTAGGACTATCCCAAGGCAGGAAGGTAACTGAGGGCTCCTGACTCACATCTGGGTATTTCAGGCACAGAGGCTACATTCACTACTGAGGAAGTTCAAGTGGAGTCATTAAGTAACCCAGGAGAGGTAGCGTCAGAGTACAGACACCCAAAGGTTCCAGTTAACTAAGTCCTCCCTTCTGGAAATCTGCAACAGCCTGAATGGGTCAGCTCCATTGCTGACTCTGCCGGTGAAGGAAAGTGAGAAGGCCAGAAGATCCGGGCCCTAAGACTAACTTCACCTGGGAGAGACATTTAAAGCCCAGGGAAGTAGAAGGAAAGCTCTAACACGGAATCTTTCTGCACCCTTGCAGTGTTTAGACAGGTGATGTTCCTCACCTCTCTGGCCCTTTTCATGACACTTTCCGTGTGACCCAGCCCCAATCCCAGTTCACCTTGTCATATGTTCCCTTCTTCAGAATTTTTTCTGGTTTGCTGCAAGATTCTGGACTCTTCCTTCCAGATGCCTAGAGGATTTAAAAAAGAAAATTTCACCTTTATTAAAAGTTTCAGGGGCAGCTAGGTGGCACAGTGGATAGTGCACCAGCCCTGGATTCAGGAGGACTTGAGTTCAAATCTGGCCTCAGATACTTGACACTTACTAGCTGTGTGACCCTGGGCAAGTTACTTAACCCCGATTGCCTCAGGGAAAAAAAAGAAAGAAAGAAAAGTTTCAGGTAATATATCCAAAGGTTGGAGAATGTCTCAACACACTGTGTTCCTATAGGAACATAATTATATTAATGCACTATTAATGTTTGTTTGTTTTTTGGTTTTTGGTTTTTTTTGGCAAGGAGGCAATTGGGGTTAAGATTTGCCTAGGGTCACAGAGCTAGCAAGGAAGGGTCTGAGGCTGCATTTGAACTCAGGTCCTCCTGACCCCAGAGCCACTATTAATGTTAACACACTAAAATGACACATACGAAAGCTACAAAGAAATACTGGGAAGACTGCTGCAGAATGAATCCAGCAGCACTACGACACTAACTAAGCTACGTAAACACAGTATTAATCAATCCCTTTAGTCTCCCTTACTCAAGTCTGTCCCCACTTCAAATGATCCTCCCCACAGTTACGAAAGTGATTTTCTTAAAGCAAAGTTCTGATAAGGTCACCCTGTACTCCCCCCTGCCCCACATACCCCATGGTTCCCTAATGAAACTCTAGGATCAAATACAGGTATTCTCAAAGTCCTAGTGCAATTTTAAGCTTCAATCTTATTCAGTAATAATATAGAATTCTGTGGCATTTGGAACTCTAATTCCCTTTTCCTCTTCCCCTTTTCTTCAGGTCTTCTTTGGTTAGCCAGACTAGACTGTCTCCCACCTCTGGGTCTTGGTGCTGGCTGTAGTCCATGCCTGGGATCCTTGCCCTCCTTACTTCTTCCTCTGAGAACCTTTGCCTTGTGTCCGCCTCAGTTCAGACCATCTTTGGCAGGAGGCCTTTCACTTCTAAGGTTCCTGTAACCATTCTGGAGGTACATATTTTTGCCCACGCTGTCTCCCTCATTAGACCGTAAGCTCCTTCAGGGCAGAGATGATGTTTCTGCCCAAAGAAGAGTCCACAAAGACTACCAACCGGTTGCCTTGCCCTTGGCATCTTGTTTCTATCACTGCAGGCTAAAATGATATTACCTTTTTTGAACCCTTCATTCTTGGGACTCAGATGGAGCTTGGAGTCCACTAAAATCTTTTTTCTTATGAACTGAGGGATAGTTAATGTCTTCCCAATTCTGTACTTGGAATCACAACATTTCCTAAGAAAAAATTTTGTAAGATACGTCTCAAAGAAGTCAAACTCATTACCTCCAGGCAAATGAAGTCCATTAAACTGTGACTAAACTCCCCACTAGGGAGAGCCCTGAAATTCTGCTGCAGAGGAGCCCTGGTACAATGCCAAGGCACTATAAAAATAAATCCACTCTGATCACAAGTTCATCCTGGTTCCTAGGACTTAACTGCCTAGAGACATCTAAGAGAGGCTTCCCAATGAACACATCTATCAGAGACCTTTATCCCTGATGAAAATGCTATAAGGAATGGATGTAAAGGGCAGGGCTGAAAAGATGAAAAGTTCAGCACTATGTGTGTCCCTGCTCTTCCCTCTTTCCTTTCCTCCCCAAATACCTTGCTGTTGGCTGGAGGCAGTTTCTGAGCAGGAGGGGGCTCTCGACTGGGCAGGCAAGAATCTGCACTGTTGTCACTATCACTGTCACTGAAACTCAACCTGAAAATGAGAGAGAAGGAAAGTATGTACAGGTAAGCAATCTATTTGCAGGCTCTTGTACTCCAGGCAGAGCCCCAGTATATTCAACGTGACATTGTTCCCATGCCAAGGGCTGGGCCACTGCTCTGTGGAGGCCTCTGTGACCAACTATTGGCTCAGCACTTTTAGTGAGACTCTTTCAAATCCAGACGGGCTCAGAAGGTCTGAGAATTACCAGACCAGGGGAATGAAACCCTTCCCAACTTTCAGGGCCCACAGTAATTATATGGTCACACAATCCTCACCATGAAGTACAGAATGACCTGCTGGGGCTCCAGCCTCACCTCATGGCCTGAAACAAACTAGAAACCTAGAGTGCTCTTAAGTTATTTTCTCTACATGGAATGCCCTTCCATCATGATGCCTTTCCTGATTTGTTCTGGGAGTTGATAATCCTGCTCCTCAGAAATCTGTTCTCAGACCTAGCTAATGCACTAATGCAATACTATATGTTATAATTATCTGTGTTTCCATCTCATCCTTCCTCCCTACTAAGCCACGAAATTTGGGGCTTGCAGTTAACTTTTGTCTTTCCCTAGTTTCTAATACAGGATTCTGCAGGTAGTAGGTACTTCATACATACTAGTTCCTGTTGGGGAAGGACGGCACGGTCCAAAAGGGACTTTGCAAACCAGAGTGCTTCAGCAGACCTCTTGACCAAGGTCACAAAAGCTGAGTGAGCTACCCCACATACAGCTGAGCCAACCCAAGTCGGAAAGCCACTTCCACCCAAAGCTTCCAGGGGTCAGCTTAGAGACCAAAGCCAACATTAGACTCAAGTGGTTGCTGTCTGTCAAGTGAGCATGTGTAAACAGACAAGCAAACTACTGATGTCATGGAACATGTTAAGGAGCCCGTCAGTATGGAGCCGGCAGGCTCACAGTAAAGAGATATGGACAGGCTGTTGTATTCTTAAGCAATCTGAGCAGTGTTCAAAAATAACAACCTCAGAGACAGCTCAGTTGCCCGCCGTCACTAAAGAGACATCAGACTGAGAAACTGGGAATTTGCTCCCTGACCATTTAGGATCACAGGACTGGGACGGATATTGCAGATCATTTAGTCATTTAACAAACTAGGAAACTGAGGCCCAAAGAGGGGGCATAGTAAGTAGCAGAGCCAAAATTCAAACTCAAGTCCTTGATTCCAAAATCCAGGGCTCTTTCCCTGGATTATCCAGCCCTCTCCTTCAAGGGTAGATTGTAAGGGTCAGGGAGAAATCACTTGAAAATGTTTTGTGCTTTGAAATTTAAGAAGGTCTATCTCCTGAATCTTGGGGGCCCAAAACCTACTTCAGGACTAGATCTCTCTTATTATGGTTGGATAGTTAGATGCACATCTCACTTCTGATTAAGGGAACTGAGAATGTCAAGTCCTAACACTGAGACTGATTCAGTGAGTGGACACGGACAAGTTCACCCTCTGCCCCCAGCCCTGCCATCAGTCAGTTTCCAGTCTAGAAAACAAGAAGAGTGACCTCCAAAGTCTCTCTCAGCTCAGCAGCTGGGTTCTAAGTTTTGTTCCAGCTCTAACATACTATGCCACATGATATCTTCTAGCTCTGGTGTTCTATGTCCCCAGGTCCCTTCCAACGATAACATTTTATGTTCTAAGTTGCTTCCCAGCTTCAGCATTTTATCTTTTAAGGTCCCTCCCAGACATAATATGACCTGCAGTAACTGCAAGGCCAAAGGGAAAGATTCTGCACTGATGACAGCAGGCTGATTCTAACTCTAGACTGCAGACAGGAAAAGGACAGTCTTGGAACTCATTTATCACCTGGAATCTCTGCCTGGATTTGTTTTGACAGCTGCCTCCTCACCAGAAGAGGAATCGTCTTCATCTGATTCCTCCGATTGCAGGTCTTCCACCATAGAACGCAAGGGGCCTGAGTTTTCAGGGGAAAATGGGAAAAGATAATAGTGAATATATTGTCCTTAACAGAATCACTATGACATAGAATCAAGAACTTGAAAGAATCTCTGACAGTGCAACAGATGTTCAACAGCCCACCAAAAATCCCACTCCCAAATAGCTTTACCCTGACAGGCAGAGCCTGTCATCATATTAAAAAACGAGATCAGAGGAAACCAAATGGACTCTCACATTCTTTTACTGCTTGACAGTCTGATAAAAATGAATATATGTGGTTCCCATAAGCTCATTTTGAAACTCAGGCCTCCTCAAGAGCTCCAGCCCCACTCAAGCTTCCCTTCCCTACCTTTTGACTATAAATTGAAGTTTCTGAGGCCAGCCAGAGCCCAGGCCCATGACGACACACTGTCTCCAGAGTTTGGAAAGATAATAAGAAAGCATTCCTCTTAGCTGAAGCATTCAGGCCAGAGACCTCAATCTGTGTCTTGAGGTTGACAGAAATGGCAAGCATCCCCACCTCCAAATTAGAGGGAACAGATAGCAATGCATCTCATAACCTGTCCCGTAGTGCTCTCACTCTGGGGCAACTTCCTTACTCTGATGGCAAATGGCATGTGACTCTCTTGGTTTCGGTCACTATTTACATCTCCACTAAGTGATCCCACCCACTCCCAGTTGAGCATTACCTCTTTTGAGAGGCAAATAGTTCCCCATTCCCTACAAACTGCATTTGGTTTATATTCTTGTTCCCATAGCAACAGAGGGACATAAAAGCCCTCATTTCACATGATCCTGTTTCAGCCTATCAAATAAGAGAGTTGGCTTAGATGGTCTCTAAGGTTCCCTCTATCTCGAAAATTCTATGACTTGATGTCTCCCCAACCCCTGATTCATAGCAACATACAAAAGACAAATCTATCAGGATTCTTAACCTAATAACTACTTTCAGCAGCATAAGTGACGGAATTACAAATGGAATCCTGAAAGCCAGGGAAGAGAAATCCTCAGCCAAACACATTAGAAAGAAGAGTTTCTCTAATCAGGTCTGACTTACATCCTGCCTAGAGGATCAGTCAAGAGGCTGACCAGATAAATGGATTAACTCCCAACTCTGAAACCTTAAGAATGAATGGAACTCTAAACTACTGTGGACTCCCGTAAGGGGGCCTGGCAATCAAGAAGTGGGAGCATGTCAGGAAGGCAACAACCCCTGTGGACCCCATGCCACAGGCTCCCCACTACACACCTGCTCATCTTGAGGGAATATTCTAGGTAACCTGGCACTCTTTGAACAAACTCTCGAGGAAATCTGTTCAAAGCTTTGGACCTCTCTTCTCCACATAGGAGGTCTGATAGAATATTATTATTATTGTTATTTTTAATAATATTTTATTTTTCCCCAATTACATGTAAAAACCATTTTTTAGTATTCTTTTTTTTTAAGAAAAAAGACATCTGTGTTCCAAATTCTATCCTTCTTTCCCCATTCCCCACTTCTTGAGACAAGCAATCTGATATAGGTTATATATGTGCAATCACGTAAAACATATTTCCATTAGTCATTTTGTGGAAGAAAATAGAGTATTATTTTCAACTAGCACCTCGTAATGAAAAACTCTTATTTTCTTGTGATCTGAATTTAGTGAGCTTTAAGGGGAGGCAGAAAATAAATGACAAATCTACAGGTCAGCATTATTATGTAAATGTCTCAAGAGAAGTGAACATTTCCCCCCAAATCACCAAACCATTTAAATTAAAATCTAGATTATTTCATGCTTGAATTACTGGTGTTTGTTGACAATAGTTTTAGGCAAGCAAGTAGGCAAATGTCTAGATAGCAGGCTTGGGCTGAAAACTGACAAGCCCAAAGAAGACAGTTTGGTCCTGGTGGCTCAATGGTAGGGACATATAGCAGAGCTGACCTTGGACAAGAAAGAAGCCACCCCACCACTCTAGCTGGCTAACAATGAAATAGGATTCAGGCTCACATCTGGCACCCGGCCCAATCACAACCAGAAGCATCAATTCAACAGGCCTCCATGCACAAGTGCTACTATAGCACAGGCTGGAGAAAGGGACACCTGTCCTCCACCCTGGGTGGTTCTACCACCCTGACTTCACCTCACTGTTCTTGGCAAGAACATAGAATGCAAAATCAGAATGCATTTTTAAGTGATCTGCTATACCTATGGTCATCTCCAGACTAGTGCTGTGGGAGCTCCCCTCTTGCATAATTCTGTTTACAAAGTTTAACGTGGACACATCACACACGGTACAATAAATCTGTTGGCAGTTTAGTCACTGGGGCTTGGCCTTCCTTCTTGAAACTTTGCCTACCACTTAGATATATCTGGTACACTAAAAACACTCCCCCAAAACCTTATGGCTTTGGTGGTGAATTTCCTTAGCGGGGGTATTTTTTTCCTTTGAACACTGAATCATTCTACTTGCCTGGAGACTTTTAGTTCATTCAAAGGGAACAGCTATTTTAAAACACACACACACACACAGACACACACACACACACACACACACACACACACACACACTGAGAGCTGACCCACTTGAGTAACATGCAAGGCTGTACCACATGTAATGCTCTGGTAGTTAACTTTGTAAAGTTACTTTCTGAACAACTTTTGTCTGAGTATCAAAACACAGCTCTCTTCTTCCTATCCTTTCCCATCTGGCCCTCTGCTGTGGTCAGGATGGAAGGAGAGGGTTTCCCCATGCTCTAGGCACAACAAGTAAATTCTGGATTTCAAGAACTCTTAAAAAACATTCACAATCATGTCTACTGATATTCCTTTCTTGTAACAGACCTTGACTGTGGTTCTGAGATGGCTCAAAATCCGAATCTGAACTGGAATCCGAACTGGAGCTGGAGTTGGAAGGGCTGGACTGGACAGACTTCACCCCCCATAAAAAGGAAAAAAAAAAGGAAAAAGAATCTTAATCTTTCAATCCACAGCAGAACAGGGAGACAACTGGAGTATACATAAAAGCACAGGCATTGGGGCAAGAATGCATCACATTTTATGGAGCAGACCTAGTTCCCTCAGGGTTAAGAAAAGCTAGAGACCCATGCTCCCCAGAAAGGATGACAACCCGCACTCCCATCCTATCTTTCTGAAAGCAAACAACCAAAGCACTCTGCTACTGCTGTCCTAAGCTGAGAAATTTCTGTCCTATGGGCTTTGGAGCAGTGCGAACCTTGAGACAACAGACTCAGCCATAGGCAAACCATCTGATCCTGGGCAAGTCACTTCCCCATTCTGGGTCAGCTTACCAAATTAAAAAACTATTTATGAAGTTTCTGTGACATACATGCATAGCACCATGATGGATGGACACTAGAAGGCAAGGTTAAAAAAAGACAGTGATAACTGTGTGACCCTGAAATAACTTCTCTAAGCCTCAGTCCTCATCTGTAAAATGGAGATAATAACTACACTCAAATCACAAGAGAATTGTATCAAAGGAGATAAGGTAAATAAAGTGCTTTGTGAATCTAAAATGATATGTAAATGTGAATTTTTATTAATACACAGACCCTGCTATCAAGAAGCTTGTAGAATATACCACCTACACAAAGGCAGAATGATCTATAAAGATAAAGTGTTGTTATAAGAGATTTGAGGAGAGACTGAGACTGCTTTTAGCTTTTCAGCTGGCTCAGAGCTAGAATCGATGAATGTTCCATAGGATCATAGATTTAAAGATAGAAGGGATCTCAGAACCTAGATAGCCCAATCCCCTTCAACTAGAGATGAAGAAAGTTAAGTGACTTGCCCAAGGTGACACAGAGAAAACAGTTGGGATCTGAACCTCCCAACCCAGTGCTTTTTCCAGGACAGGGTGACAACTGAGCTGAGGCTTGAAGGATTTCAACATGAAGAGGTGACAGCAGGGAGACCATTCCCAGGCATGGAGAACAACACATGCAAAGGTACACAGATTGGTAAGAGTGAGATGAGAAGTGGGGCCAGGGAATGACCAGTTTGGTTGGAATGTAGAATATACAAAAAGGAGCAGTGTGGCTTCCACAAGCCCAGTCACTGGGATCCATGCTTCACTTTCTTCTGCCAACTGTGACAAAAGCTTTAGCAACGGATGCCAAGTCTACTGACTTGGACACACACTTGACAACCAACTGATGTCCATGTGCCAAACAACTGACATCTAATGAGGCCTGAGGCTCTGCCTAGAGTTAGGCCTGGGACACACCCCTAGTCCAAAATACTTATGACCTTCCTTGACCTACAAGAGACATAAACTGGCATTCACTTTTCCTTATTCACTATCTTATAAAGGCACTATTTTCTATGTCAGTGAAAATAGCGTTTTATCCCAGAAAAGAACATGACTATAATTTTTAATTGCTAATGACCACCAGATGTCAGTAAGCATCTTTCAGAGTTCTTCCACGAGTGAATTCTGGGCCCTCAAGCAAGAATATAAGGAAAGGTCCCATTCCCCTTAGTAAACTGAAAAGCAGGATGAGGATCTTCCGGGAAAAGGGACCTCCTTCAACTCAGTATTTCCACCCACAGTGAGAGGCAAATATTCATGGTATTTAAGGACTTCAAACAGAGGTACATCATAAGCTATCACAAAGTGGCAGAATAAAATCTGAATAACAAATTATCAACTAGTGCTGACTTAGCAGCTACCTTGAGATTTTGGGCACAAAGGCCCTGCAGAGGGATCTGCTTAGCATCCACTCTTTGTGGTCACTCAAAGATTACTGACAGTGGCTGAACAATAACATCTACTAGTTCTTTCATTACCTAAAGAGTAGCTCATCTGGACCAGATAACCAGAATTCATCAAGGGGTAGCTGGGTTCTGTCTTACCATGGGGATCAATTCCCTATTAGTTTTATCTTACACATCCTAGTCCAAAGTTCCTTCTCCTTGGCAGAGAAAACAAAAGCAAAATAAGCTCTATATTCTTTCCATCATCCCCATTCAACCATTGAAGCAGTCCTAACCCTTCTTTGGTTCCCATTTACTAATGTAGTTAGGAAAAAAACGCCCTGATTTCTATTGACTTTAGCTTTCCTGGACAGTCTCTACTCATTCTGAGCTTCCATATTTCTGATATTGTTTTTAAAGAACTATGATACTTTTATATTCATCCATTGTTGCCAGTTCTTGCACCCATTTTCTGCACATCTTTAAAATCTAAATTGGCTGACTGGGACACCTAGGTCCCAAATCTAGTGGCCTGGGTAAGCACACATCTACATTTCCAGGGCAGTAGCCTGAACCTCAGCAAACCAGAACATGTCCTGAAAGATACTGACAAGCAGATCTTGATACTTGGTGAGTCACAAGGCCTTCTGGAATTTGGCAGACTAGCTGCCCAGTCACCCTAAGAATCTTGAAGAACAGCAAGGCTGCTTAACAGCACACAGGCACCTCCCTTCAGGGTCAAGTATATTCATTCCTGCTGAAGAGTAGGACGAATTTTCTCTACACATCATAAAGGATTATCACAGAATTGCAAGAAAATTCGTAGAGAAGCTAGTTGCAGTCCAGTCCTGACCTGAACAGGAATCTTTTCTAACATTTCAACTTGGTGGTCATCGAGCTTCCACCTGAATATCTCTAGGGATGGGCAGTATAGTACCTAGGTGGCACAATGGATAGAGCAGTGGACCTGGTGTCAGGAAGATCTAAGTTCATATATGGCCTCAAATACCTACTGTGTGATCCCAGGCAAGTCCTTTAAATGCTGTCTGCCTCAGTTTCCTCAATTGCAAAATAAGGAGAATAATAGCACCTGCCTCTCAGAGTTGTTGTGGGGATAAAGGGAGATAATATTTGGAGAGCATCTGTAAACCTTAAGGCACTACATATTTGTTAGCTACTTATTAAACAAATTAACCCATTCTGCTTTTGAATGCCTCTAATTTATTTATTTATTTTGAGGAGAAGGGAAGAGGAAGAAAGGAAGCTGAAATCTGCCTTGATGCAACATTCCTAAGTCATGAGAGGAAGTCCAATTCATTAATTTGGTCCTCATTCAACAACCATTTCTAAAATGCCTGCAGTGCTCCAGGTCCTGTGTCGAGTGCTATGGATAAAAAAACAAGAACAAGATAGTGCTTGTCTTCAAAAAGCTTACATGAAGGAAACAACATGTACAGTATAAAGGAAGACAAAATGTATAGGAATATCAGACCAAACTCAGTAACCCTCAGAGCTGTGCTCTTATGGAAAAGGCTGCCTCAGGAGTCCCTAGAGGGGTATAAGCAGAAGCTGGCTGAGCCCCTCCTGATCAGGGAAGCTGTTGAGGGGATTCCTGTAAGGGGTAGCAGCAAGGACCTAATGTCCTCTCAGGTTCCTTCCACTTCAAGAGCTCTAGCATAGCAGAAGGGGTTTTCTTGAATGTTAGGGAAATCATCTTCAAGAGGCTCTCCAGCTAGTCTGCAGGGGTTTAGACAGCATCTCTCTTTGATGCATCTCTGCTGGCTTCCATCTTTGCTTTTCCCCAGCAAATGACCAATGACAAAAGCAAAACTAGCAGGGAGGGGAGGTTCTTAGAGCAGTCAGATGTCACTCAAATCATAGCACAAGGATCACACTTTTCCAAATATAATTGCATAGGTCTATAGTACAAGAATCATAAGAGCTGTCCACTGATAGATGTCATGGTGGCCTGCATAATTTCCAGCTCTAGCTCTTGCCTGACATGAAGCAATCGCCTTTAAAGATCACCTACCATCTGGAGAAATCTCAGCTCTAAGTATACAAGGGTAAAAAACCCAGTCAATTAGTATCTCTCTGACTCAGCTTGGTTTTCAATGGCCCCACCATACAGTATGAACAGTGATGCACAATCACTTGTAAAGTAGTACTTCTGTGTGACCCAGGCATGTTACCTCCTTTCTTTGAGCCTTTGCTGATTTATCTGCTAGAGAGAAAGAGTGATTCCTGTACTGCTGTACAAGTACTGAGTACTGGTTCTTGTGAGGAAAACACTTTGTAAATCTAAAAATGCTACAGAAACTACTGCTACTACTATAATTATTACTTGCTCAAAGTGTAGGTAATCCTTTCACAGAGACACCGCAGCACAGCCTCAAAGACCAATTAGTCCAACTCCACAATTTTAAAGATGAGGACACCAAGGCTCAGAGATGTCAGGTAATCTGCCCAGGATCACACAGCTAGTGTCATGGGTAGCATTTGAACCCAGGTCTTCCTGACTCCCGCACTCTACCCACTACACTGCATGCCATCCACACCTTAGTAAAGATACTGATGAGGCTTCAACAAAATACCAAAGGGGTCCATTACACAAAAAAGATTAGGGACCTCTATGCTAGAAAGTTCCCATTCCACTTTTTCCAAACAACGTTTAGATAAAGCATTGATTCTTTCAACTTGGAAAAGGAAATCTCCAGGTGAGGTTCCCAACAGAATCCTTAAGAAAATAGCAACTGGAGTTTGGCTGGTAACTGAATATAATCGAGCCATTTCTAGCCTAGCACCCCACCAAATCTACATGGTAAAAAGGAACGAAAATGGATTTCAGTTCAGACATGCAGACACCAGAAGCCATTCAAGAAGCAGTTTTACAACTCTACCTCCCCCTTGCTACCTCCACTGCTGGCCTGGTAAAGCATGGGGTGGTAACCATGGGGCTCTAAGTCAGACTGCACATTCAGCCCTCTCTAATGGTGCTTCACAGTACAACCTCTGTAAGCTGTACCACTGTAAGCCTAGGCACTGGAGGCAATGCTCCTCAAGGTCCCACCATACATCTTCATTACCAAAGCCAAAAGTACCAACTTGGCACCCAATTGTGGCATACTGTGTATACAGGGCAATTAAAGTTCAATATACAATATAAAGTCATATGGCTACTTTTGCTCCCCCTCATCAGACCTTATTAACACTTCCTAATGAGCACCAATCCTTTCAAAAGTTAACCTGTTAACCTCAGTTAACCTGAGGGTCAGCTAGGTAGCATGGTGGATAGAGCACCAGCCCTAGATTCAGGAGGACCTGAGTTCAAATCTGGCCTCAGACACGTAACATTTACTAGCTGTGTTACCCTAGGCAAGTCACTTAACCCCACTGCCTAGCCCAAAAAAAAGTCAACCTGGGATGCTGTATGATTAGTCCAATAAGGATGTCAACTGCTCAACACTTGGCAGGCATCTCTTAGAAAGGGAATTTGGTACCTGTGAGTAATGCTTTTAAACAGCCTCTATAGGTGCAATAGATAGAGCTCCGGCCTTGGAGTCAGGAGGACCCGAGTTCAAATCCGGCCTCAGACACATGACACTTACTAGCTGTGTGACCCTGGGCAAGTCACTTAACCCCGACTGATTCACCAAAGAGCAAAAAAAATTAGAAAACAACAACAAAAAAACCCCAGAGTCACAAAGAACCAAGAATGGTGAAGAAGGCAGGTGATGATGCATTCATTCATTCATTCACTAAGTGGTTATGACATGTAAGGAGATTGGAAACCAGAAATGGGCAGAATTAAAGACTTTGGAGACTTGGATCTAGTTCTGCTCTGTTGCTCACTTAATCAATGTGAACGTGGACAGTCACTTCTCCTCTGAGCCTCAATTTCCTCATGTGAAAGTTAAGGAGGTAATCACATCTTCCTCACTTGAACTTTGTGAAAATTATTGGGGAAATGTATGTAAAACCCCCCTGGACCCTACAGAGTACTATAGCAAAAGGTTTATCAGTAGATAATACTGTTTGGTCATAAAAAATTAAGTAGAAGTACAACATAAAAAATTGCAAGTGATTTAAATGATGATGGGGAGACCCTGGTTGGTGCTAAGGAAGATGCCAGATATTACCAACGTAACTACTTGCGTGCAGGGAATGTATGAACACATACATTCTGATCATACAAAATCTAATGTATAATTGAGAAAAGAAAGTAAATCAGTCTTGTAGCAAGAGTGAAGTTACAGTAGTATTAATCTGTACTAGCGTCCAGTAAATGTTAAAAAAGATGCAGAAAAAAAGGAGGCTTCCATAATACTGGAAAGATCCTTTACAAAGGATGTATGGGAAAATTCAGGATTTACAAGGCTCTCCAAGGTCTCCCTGTCAAAGGTTATACAGTAAAGTGTCTAAGCAGCTGAGCCAGGATATTCCCTGATTCCATATTCAGTGAGTGTGCACTTTCTCACACAAGAAGATAAACACATCTCACCCGATGAGGATGTGCACGGCTTACAGTTAACACCATGGGAGAAAGTATGGACACTGAAGAGAGAATGGACTGACAGAACTCCCAAGCAGGACCTAGCCATCATTCCAGCTCAAAGATGGGAGGGACCAGGGAGGTTCAGAGCGATGGGCCCTCAGTGTACCCGACCTTTGGCAATTACTTATCTTTTTGTGTGTACGTCCTGTCTCCCCAGCCAGGCTGGGAGAACCCTGCCCTAGAGGGCAGGGATGTCTTCATCCTCTTTGAAAGCCCCAGTGCCTGGCCCAGTCTGAGCAATGGCAATCTTGTTTTAATAGGCACATGCCAGCCAAAGTGTCAGCTCTGAAGGCTGTATGAGTTCTGGTGTTTGTTAGCCATTAGTCACATGACTTTATAGTCCCACCTCATCCAAGATGTATCCAACTATAAGAGTGATGGAGACAAGTATTTTAGATCAACCATCAAGTTCACAAAACACCTGAGAATATCTTGGTTTCCTCCCATCATTAGGAAAGATCATTTGGAGATCATTTAGTCCAAGGGTTGGCAGACTATGGCCCCTTCCTGTTTTTGGTACTGCTCCCAAGGAATGGCTTTTGCACTTTTAAATAAAGCTTTACTGTATTTAAAAATGTAAAGACCACCCCCTTTCATTGTAGAGAGGAGGAAACTAAGTCCAGAGAAGGAAGATTACTTGACCATTGTCACACAGGCCCAAGAGAACTGAGATCTGAACCTAGGTCTTCTAGACTCCAAATCCGGTGCCTTTTCTATCATACTAGAATCTTGGAAGTGGAAAGCATAATGCGCAGACCAACTGGTGGTTTCGATTTCATGGCAAGACAACTAAAGAAGTTTCCAAGCAGTGGAAAGGAGATAAAGGGTCAGGTTTTGAATACTGGCTCTGCTTCCCACTTATGTGAGCTTAGTCAAGTCAACTCTTTTTGGATCTCCAATCTGTGAAATGGGAAGTTTGGGCTTACTAGGTTCCTTCAAGTGTTAAATCTTACGGCAGGCCAAGCCTGTGTAAAGGTTAGAAGAAAGCATAACAAGCAGCTGGTAACTCAGGGAATTTTTAGAATATGATATAAGCACTCATTTAGCATCTTCGCTTATTTCCTTTTCCCCAAAATCACACAGGACATGATAATTTAATCTAGGTTATGATATGATTTCATCCTCCTATCTCCCATTTAATTAACATTAAGAGCATCTGGACACCCAGGAAACAAATTGGAAGGAATGTGCCCCTCTGCCCAAATGGAAGAGTTTACTCTCTCTTATTCTGTGCCTGTACCCAGTGAGAACACTATGTCCCTGGGCCTGCTCTATGCATGGCGCTGGTTGTGAGAGCCATTCTTTGCTGGCAGAGTATTCAGGAGATAACTGGCTAAAGGAAGGAAAGAAGCCATCCTCACCTCGGACTTGAAGGAAGCTTCATCTTCAGAATTAGATTCTTCCAGATCCACAGGTTTTTTGATCTCCTTGGGCTCACTCTCTGACTTCACTTTCTCAGCTTTGGCATTCATCTTCTCCTTAGTTGGCTTCTTGTCTGGATACGAGGAAGACGAGGTCCGGGGAGAGGTCGCCAAGATGTTCTTTGCCCCTTTGGAGCTGCTTTTTTTTTGTTTTTTGGCGCTGGGCTTTGGTGAGTCCACATTGGCAGGGCGCTTGCTGGAAGGCTTAGGCTCAGGCTGGGGCCCACCCTTTGGAGACATATTTTCCAATTTGGTCTCCTTTACTGCCAGTTTTGGTTCCTTGAAAGCTGCTTTTGGAGGCACCTTCTCCTCCTTAGGCAATTTGTTCTCAGGTGGTTTCCGGGAGCTGTCCTTCGGTGGCTTAGTCTGTTCACGATCCAGGTCTTTGGAGGAGCCTTTGCTTTCAGAGTCTTTCCTTGGCTTCTCTCGGTGTTCCTTGGTTACTTTATGGGGCTTGGAGGCCTTACCACTTTCCTTATTTGCATCCTGAAATATAGGGAGAAAAACAAAGTCAAATGATGTCTCCTGGAAAGAAATTGCCTAAGGAGAAGAGTACCTTTTACTTTTACCACCCTTCCTCCTCCCTAACACTCCCAAGAAAATTATAGCCTGTTTAGTTTAGGATTGGTAAGAGAACATTTTCCTCAAAGTGTAAAAGCCAGTCAGCAAATTAAATTATAAAGAAGTCTTAGCAGACCTCAGAAGGCCTCTGGCTAAGACTTCCATATATGCTACAATGACATTTCCTGAAGATTTCAAGGAGTGCAAATATTATGTCAGATATTTTAAAGGCCTACTTTATAAAGCCACATACATACCACCAACCCCCCTTGCTCAAAAACTTTCAGTGGCTTTCCACTGTCCAGAGGAAAAAGTTGACACCTCGTGGCCCTCCGTGATTTGACCCCAACCTACCTTTCCAGCTTTCTCCCTCACAGCTCCTCCTTACAGGCTGACTGCTCCTGCCAAGCTCCAGCCTACACCATGCACATTTGCTCCTTAGCTCAATTATGCTGTGTGGCCCCGCAGAAATGATCCCCCCCCCCCCCGCCCGCCACTCTTTTTGGCAGACCCAAGTCTTACTCTTATCTCAAAACCACCTCCTCCTGAAATCGGCTCCACCAGCCCTCGGGGGTGTTCTTCTTCTACTCTAGAATCCATTCAATCAATAAACCTCTTAAGGAATACTTCAGTACAGACAAATGTTTAGTGCTTGGTGCTGAGACAAAGATGAGGGATATGAAGAAATCTAAGTCTCAGTCCTTGACCCACAGGTGTTCTAACTTGGCTCTCTGTTCATTCTCCTCCCAGTACTGTTATTTATCATTTATGGGCATGTGTCCTTGCTCCTCAGTCATGCTGCTAGCCTCAAGAAGGACAGACTACATCTTAGTCCTCTCCGTAGCCTTAGCAACCGGCACAGTGTCTATACGCAGCAGGTATGTAATATGTTTGAGCTGAGCTGAAATGATGATAATGATGACAATTCCTTATTAGCTCTGTAAGTTATAGCCAATCGATTACATCAACGATCAATTCTTTGTTATTTTCCTGAAAGCGCTATCCATACTAGATGACAAATAGAGAGACAGTCAAGGCCAAAATCTCCTCCAATTAACTTGGGCAGGAAGGCTGGAAGTACTGGGAAAATCATTTTTATTATTACGCTGGGCCCAAGCTAAAGAAAGGAAATACTTCAATGAAGGTGTCATCCACCAGTTCCTGGGGTTGGGGAAGAGTGCTCTGATAAAGAGAAGAAAAAGAAAAGCAGGAAGGTTCATCTGAATAATAAAGCAGTATGACCTCTACACTCACTCAAGGGCCTAGTCAATCTGACCATCCTTGCAATCTACCTAAGGCTGATGAAAATTACCATAGGGAAGGACAGAGTAGAAGGAGCAGTCTATTTCTCTCTTGAAGGACTTCCACTTAAACACCCCCAAATTCCCACATTCAGATCTAAACAATTGCTAATCATTCAAGTCCAGTACTTGGGCTTCCAAGCGAAAGTAGTGGGAAAGGAAGCATTGCGTAGAGAGTATTGGACTCTGAGTCAGGAAACCTGAGTTCAAAATCTGGCTATGAGATAATGAGCAGGTAGGTAGTTTAATCATTTCTGTACTTGTTCTGTAAAATGGGACTATTACAAACTAAATGTGTATTATTATTATTATTACCAATAATAATGATCTATTTTAAAAACTCATTCTCCCCCTTAACCCCCCTTTTTTTTCAATCCATAGGCTTTAAGCTAATACGGGTACTTCCACTTATCTGAGGTTTCCCAAGATATTTCTGCCTAAGTCAGGGAACCAATGGCTCTGGGTTTACTGGTCCCAATCCCATGAAAATAGCCCCAGTTCTGGAGGGAAGAGAAAGACCAGCATGCAACAGGATAAACAGTACCTCCATCCTTGGCTCAATCTATATATACTTCATTCCCCGTAATCTTCCGTTGTGCTAATCTCCCAAAACAACCCTGTACATGTTAACAACTCTTACGTCACTCAACACAATCCACTGGAATCCGATCAACGAGTCTTCACTTGAGAATTCTGAAGACTCATCCATTAACAGCTTGGGCTGCAGTCACCAGGTGGAATTCTTGGCCACAAAGAGGTCAACGAAGAGAGGTCCTGTTGTTGGTTTACCAGGAAGGTTACCAGGCCAGTGGCCAGGAATCATTTGTAACCAGACTAGTGTCTACTTTACACCTTCCATAATGAAAAGAAACAATGGACTACAGAAACAAAGAGCGCTCTACCATTGTTTTAATAAACACTACCAATTTAGCTTCTTTCATCATGAGAGCAGCACAGCTTTTTTGAGCAGAAAGGAGCCTCAGAGGTCATCCAGTACAATCCTTTACTTTTAAGAAGGAGAAAACCAAGGCCCAGTGAGTCATGAAGGTCCAGGATTCGCTGGTGGTGACACAGGGTAAATCTGCTAACTAACTAGATTAGCCTAGGATAATGATGACAGAATCCCATAGTCCACACAGGATTCAAGTTCACCTCTCAGTTTATCCAATTGAATGGACTATGCCAAATTCCTGCCTGCTGTGCAGCCTTCTCAAGGTTTGCCTGGGATGGATCTTGAGGGAGACAAAAGCCACTTAGTTGACCACGGATTTTAGTCACTGGGTTTCTCCTTCCCTTGCCTACTTATAGCTCAAAGAGATATAGGGAGCTCAGCCACTAAATTCCTGTAGTTGTCTAACGGATTGGAAATAGGAAAGGAAAGATAAGAAGAGCTACAGAAAGGCAGCTCTTAAGCCTTCTCCTCACCCATTATCTCCTGCAATGACCCCTCAACCCTGCTTGGCTCCATTTGTAGGAAAAGAATAAGCACTGCAAGAAGCCAGAAGAAATTAAGGTTTTTCTCTTGTATAAAGCCTGTGGGCTCACAAAGAGACAGTCTAAGAGAGTTCTAAGGACTAATGATTCCTGACAAGATAGAGAGATGGTTATAATCAGCGCTTGACTTAAAATGCCATTACTGAAGAAAGCCAGGTCAAGAGGGAAAGTTTTTCATAGAAGTAGTACATGTGAGCTTGCTTCATTTCTGAATTTTCCTTCTGCTGATTGAAAACCTAAATGAATTTGCACCAAGCAGGCGACCTCTTCCCTCAAGGGCAAGGGATTCTGGAAGGAGGTACATCATGACACGTGGTCACCCTCCTGGACAATGCAGGTATGGCTAAATGATAACCACAGATCCAACTATCTAGGTAGGCTGTTTCTTCCTGGGCTCAGGACCAGAAACTTTTCAACACAGACATCCTGGGTGACCTCAGAATGATCAATTAGCCACTGCATATGTTACAGGAATGTGGGGGCAGACTTTAGTGGGAAAATAAAAATGACATATAGAAAATCCTCAAATGACAAGAACCTTGATGAGAGAAGAATTCCCTCTCTTCTACAGTTATGCCATGGGGACAAAGATGAATCACTAGAGTCCATAGTACAGAAAATTTCAGATATGTGCATCTATTCCTGCCCACTGATGCTCTATCAAAACATCCCTCAAGTGTTTAATACAGAGGCATATCCTGTTTTCTTTCAAATATTCTCCAGATTGGAAGTGACTTCAGTTATTATCTGCTCTAATCTTTATCTGGAGGAGAAATTTCTTTCTACAACGAAATGTTTATTTCAGAGACACATGACTGACATCTCAGGCGGAAAAAAACCCAAATAAGACACCAAGAAGTTCCCACTGACTCAGATCAGTGTAGTTCTTTTGTACAAATAGCGTCTTCTTTAGGATAAGGGACCATAACCTCTTTTATGTTGGCTCTTTCATTTTTCTAACTACTCAAAAGGTCAAAGACATAAGACAACTAGAAAGAAGTTAAATATACTAGCTTGTTAGCTGTTGTGACAAGGAGAGAAATAGTTGCTTCAAAGCCTGAATGTACCTCAGCCACTAGGGAGGGTTTAAATGAGGGGAAAATGGGGGCACCAGACTGTGGATGACAAATGAACATTAAGAAGTTTGTATTTATATAGTAACAGCCAGCAGCTTTTCAAAGGGTTGATCTCATAAGCTTGCCTTATATGTTTATTCAGACAGGGATGATTTGGGAAGATAGAAGGGAATCCAAGTGGACCTGGAACAAGCCATGGGACTCTATCAACTACACTTTGTATATCCCCAAGGGTAAGGAATTAAGTGGGATATGTTGTATTCTACTCTTTATCTACCCAATCCCGACAGTCTTTTGTGACAAGTTTTCAGTCATTACTGAAAAAGCAATGCTGCAGAAGCATCCCTAATACCACATATGATAACTCATAGGCTTGGCATTAAAGTACTGATCTAACAACTGTGTGTATGTAGCTCAGGAGATTTGAGAAGTCCTGCAGAGATACTTCAGAAGGAAAAAGAACCCCTGTACACTGAAGATGATGAAAGATGCCAGCCCAAGGTTCGTCATGCAGGAATGAGCAGCACCGCTGATTTTAAGCTGAGCACAGTAAAAGGAGCATTTACTACTCTGTCCAGTCATTCTTCCAAATACAGGAAAGCCTGTTACTCTGGGTAGAGGAACTACTCAAAGATAAGTACAGCCCAAGCCAGGGAGAGAGCAAAGAGGGAAGATGCCAAGGGGAGGGCATTCCAGAAACTCAGAATCAGACTACACCTAAGGGAATTGCACTTAATACAGGAACCCTCCAGCAGCTGGGCCACAACGCTCCCAAATGACTGTGTCTCCAGCCTCACTAACCTTGGAGCCATGGGATGGTTTGGTCTTCTTGGGATCTGAGAAGGCAGAGAGTGGTATTGTGGGCAACATGGGGTAGTCAGGACTGGGCCTGGATACCGTTTCTGCTCCTTCTGGCATTACCATCACCTAGTAATAAAGAAGAGACAGATATTATCAATGAGCAAGGAGAAGAGTGGAAACCCAAATGGGAGGAGATAGGTGCTGGATCAGCTACAGCCAAAAGCACCCGGAAGTCTCCTTCATAGGCAAGGGAAAGGGTAGTTTATGGGCTACTTTTCCCTAATAAGTCAGACATCTCTGCTAATGTCATTAACTTAATTCTCAGCACTTAAAATGAAGGGTGATGAGGTGTACTGCTACATGCCAGTCCTACCTGGAGAAACAGAAGGATTGTTGTGACTAGGAAATAGGCAACATGACCTCTGAGATACACTGAAGTACAATGTGCAGCACATTTTGAAACAGATGTTCCAGAAAGAGTGCTATGGGAATTTTGAAGAATTAAGGATTTCGAAGAATTAATATGACTTTTGCTTTGTTTCTGCAACTGAAAACACAATTTGGGAAGACAATAAGAAGCTAGATAAATACTAGCAATAAGCAGTCTTATAATGCCTTCTGCTAAACGGGAACAGATGAATAACAATCTCTGAAGTCCCACATATCCCTGACCTAACTTAGGTGACAAGCAACCTGATTTGTCAGGTAGATGGTGATGATTGAGAAACAAAGAAATTGTTAAGTGACTTGTCCAAGAACATAAAGCAAAAGTTTGAGAAAGAATCAGGAGAGAGGAATCAAGATCCTCAGATTTAAGAAGGACACTTCAGCTCTTCTCTTTGCAAATGCAATTCCTCAATACAGTGTTGGGACAGAAAAGCTCTTCAATGCTCTCTTTGTTGGAAAGGTACAAGAAATTAAAGGATCCAGGGCAACCACACCAGCATGAGCTCCCAGGGGATCCATCCCATAAACTCCTCCCCAACTGAAAGAAAGTTTGCCAAGTCAGCTATTATGGGCAGAGAAAGCCAAACAGGGAAGGGGCTAGCTACCTGAATGCTGAAAGATAACATGTTGCTCACTCCAGAATCTGGGTCACAGCAAGATGCACAATAAAAAGACTGGAACAAGCCTTTTCAGAACTTGATTCAGCCAAAGAAGCATTAATTACACAGTCTATCACCTTTAATTCCATGGTGAACAAAATTAGTAAATTTAACCTAAGAAGCTAAACTGAAGGAGAAAGTTCCTTCACAGCACTTATGAGGAGGGCACCTGCCCAGAGGAATGTTTGGAAAGAAGGCATGTGTATGGCCTCTCACACCAACCACTTTGAACCTGTAGAGCATGAGGCGAAAGTGGGTCATCAGGACATGTCTTGCTGTAAAATTCATGATAATATCCCTAAAAAGGTGACTGAAAGAAATTGATCCATTTGCTAGTCCTACCAGAATGACTACAGTGAGCTGAAAATAAAATGTGGAGTTAAGTCCCCCCCGCCACATACAGGCTCCCAGAACAGAGAAACAGTAAGCAAGCACAGGGAGAAGATGCAAGGGGAGCCCACGATGCACCTGAGAAGCCCCAGTTAAATAGCCGGGCCTCTGTTTCATCCACAGGTTTCCTTGAGGCTCCTGAACTCCTCCATCACCGGTCTTTCCCTTTCACTTAGAGTTGGACTCAATTTTCTCTCTTCAAACTGACTGCCTTACCCCTCCTATATTCTGACATCTTATGGTAAATTGTTTTTTGTTTTATTTTTTTCACTTTTTTTAACAAAGGTAAAATTCTTAAAAAAAAAAAAAAGAAAAAAGAAAATCAATTGAGTTAATCAAACAAACCCCACAGCTTGAGAAGGCATCACTAATCATGTATTTCAGACTCCATTAACTTAGTGGAGCCACAGGGCTGGTGATATCTCCACTGGAATGGTCAATATTCGGTCTAATTCTACTTCGGGCTGAGCCTCATATACCAACAAGGCTAATAACCAGGCCTGAAGGACACGCACAAATAAGTCAATTATTGGCTTAATATTTAGCTTCATTCTTTTTGGCAGAGATTTAAGGGGAAGCAACTAGTCTGCTCAATTCTGACAAGTTCCTGAGAAGTGAATGATTATGCACAACAAGAAGCTGCTAAAGGCAAAGCTATCCAACAAGGAGAAAATGAAGTCTCCCCTATAGGTTTCAACAGGATAAGTGCCAACTAGGAGCAAGGTACTGTGCTAGGTCTGAAGACTCATTCTTCCCAGGTTGTAAGTCTTGAGAGAGGATACAACTAGACCCCCTTCATAGGATGCTGGCTTTGGTGGTACTAGACTTCAAAGCAAGTCGAACAGCCAATGCCATCACTCTTGGGGTACCAGTGGCTACTTAGCTTGCCTGACTGGCTTTAGATGAAAACAGCTGCATGGACACCACTGGTTACAACACTACCTCCATCCCCCCACCCCCAGTCCGCAGCATTTAAGGGCCTTGTTAGAGATAATTCAAACCAGCTCCTAACGAGGCTTTCCTCTCTTTCTCAGCAGCACCCAGGACAAAGACCACTACGGCTAATGCTCTGTATTCTACTAATGCTCTGTATTCCATAGCCCAGGCTCCTTCCTTACTGATGGAATAATATCCTCCTAAGAGTTGGCCTGTAGATTAGCTAAGCTATGGCTTATTTCTTCCCCTCCCATCTTTCTTTCTTCTTTCTCTGTTTTTCTGATGCTATTACTACTTCCTACCTCTTTCTCTCCTATTAGAAGAGGTAGCACATCAGGGCCCTGAAGCACTTTGAAGAAAAGGTTGTAAAGATCGACTGTGAAAACACATCCAGACTCATTCAGTCCCGGACTTTGGCCTTCTTTGCAGAGATCCCCACAGCCAGTAGGAGGAGACTTATTAACCAATGAACTTGGCCCCCTTCCCTTTCCTCCCCTCTTTTTAAGGTAAAAAAATTGACAGCACTGGACAACTATGAAAGGAGGACTCTTTGCTCTCCATCAGTGGTGAACATGAGGAATTGTCATTCTCAAGCCCCAGTGCCTTCTTCGGCACCCCCAAATTACCAGAAAAGCTAGTTTTAGTTTTTTTTAGTTGGTGGGAACTCTGGGGGCGCATAGGGGATTAGAGATGGTACTAGACTTTTTATGATTCTTGTTTTATATATTTTACAAAATAAAAAGTACAGTTATCTTAATCTCCATTTTTCTCCATCACTCTATTCTCTACTCACAGTCTCTTTTCCCCTTGCCCCTCCATCATTTTATCCCTCCCTCTCTACTCTTCCATCCAACCCCTCTTCTACTCTCTCCTCTACCAAGCCTTTTAGCATGTGCTGGGTTTGAAACATTTCGCATAATACTCTATAATTAAATCCCAAAGAAAATGAAGACAAAAAAAGAGCAGTGTGAACAATCTTCTAAAAGTCCAGAGGCTTCATTTCATTCCAATTCCTAGACATTCACTTTGGGCACTGCTTTTTCCATTTCGCCCTTCAATGTTCAAACCCCCAAATACCTTCTGGGCTCGTCAGCTAGAGCCAAACAAGGCCTCTAAGACTTTTGTCCTTTCATGACTTCTAAACTTGTAGCCTGAAGATCTAAAACCCCTGGAAACACAGCATACCTCTCTTTCAACATTTCCCTTCCCCACAGCAGCATCATCAACTCTTCCATGCAGGGCAGAGGCGTGCAAACTAAGAAAGACAAGCCAAAGCAATCATAACACTTCTCACAGCTCACCAATATAAAACACAGCTGTCACTAGAAGCTTTTGACACAGTCTAAGGACATGGAAAACTCAGCAAAACACACAAAAAAGCCACTTAGAACATCCTAAAACTGAACACAGATCCAGGAACCTGCCTCACCAGGAACCTCTAAACCAATGGGCTTAGGAAAGTGACTGACAGGCCTCTCACCTTCTCTCTCTTCATCCATCCCATTCATTGGCAGTAATTTAACAGCAGGCAGCCAGAAAGGTGAGGGGGAGACAAAGAGCATCAATAATCCACCAATTAGATAATCAGCTCCTAAAAAAATCCAGAGTTGACTATACTAACATTTGGGCCTGACACCTAGGGACTGTCCTAGAAAAGTCTTGCGTTGTCATTAGGATCTCCCATTAACTTGGCAAATAACCTGTTCTTTTCTCAGTCTCACCTTCTCTATCGATAAACTGGGAAGGGGGAAAGGGGTCCAATGATGTGATTTTTAAGGTTTTTCTAGCTCTAAAATCTAGAGCTAAAATTCTGAGAGGAGCCAGCTAGCTAAGAGGAATGTAGATGGCACCATCTGCCAGTCAGAAAAGGCAGGGTTTTAATATCAACAGAAAACCACCTTTATTATGTAGCATGCATACACTTCAGCCTTATGAGAGTTTCTATTCCACAGAGAACCAGGTGCCTCCTCCCTGGCAAACTGAAAAAGTTTCAGCCCCTTGGGCACTCACCCCTCCTGCCCTCAGAAGCTTGGATCTGAATTCCTTGGTGGGGTTGTTGAAAGTTAGTTTCTCACAACGAAGATGATTCACAGGCGGATTTCCCTCCAGATTCAGGAACAGGTCATATGTGAAGCAAACCTTCTTCGGCTCCTCCTTAAACCAAGAAAACATAGGAAACCAGTTTTAGAGGATCAGACTTGAGATTGCAGAGATATCAGTGATACATGCTGCACACCCAAAAGAATTTGCAAGCATGGCTTAATAAACAGTTTTCCAGACATATTCACTGAGAGCCATTATAGCCTACCAATTTTCTCTACATTCTCAATTCACTTACCTTTTTTCCCCTCTCTTCTATCCCCTTCCTTCTCAGAAAACCAAACTACCATAACCACGCCTGTGCCCAGCTGTACACTTCCTGAGCAAGTAGCTGCCTGGAGCCATACTTGGACTGCCCCCAACTCAAGTTGCTATGGAAAGTTCATAGCCCAGCTTGAATGGGGTATAATGGAAAGAATGCTAGACCTGAAGTCAGGAGACCTAGGTCCTAATCCTAGTTTTGACACTTAAAAACTGTAAGATCATGGAAAAATCCCTTCACTTTCCTTGAATTGAGTTTCTTCTTCTGTAAAATGGAGGTAATATTATTACTACCCATCTCAATGGTTGTTGTGAGAATCAAATGCAATAGACTTAAAACACTTTATATAGTGCCATAAATCGGTTATCATGCTTAGGCTGTCAGAACTGGGGAGAGAATTGGGGGGGGGGACGACAGGGAGAGGGGTGCCAAATACCAAAAGGGTTGGGAGAAGAGCCAAAGGGAAAAGGGCAGCCAGCACAGTTGGCCCTCAGGGGAGTTCAGAGCATTGCTTCCCTCATATGCTCTCTGAGTCTCCTGTCCATATTCATCAGAAGGGCTAAATAGATGAGATAAATGAGTAAAACAGTTGGTTGGACCAGGGAGTCCAGAAAGATTCCTTTTGGCAATCGAGGCAACTAAAACCTGTTTGAGGGGCAGAGAACAGCATGGTATAGCGGAAAAGAACACTAGATTTGGAGAAGATCCAAGTTAGGAGACTTAGGCATAAATCCCAACCCTCACACTTACTAACTGATGACCTTGAGAAAATCACTACCCTTAGTGGATCCTTATCTCATCTGTAAAATGTAAGAGCAGGATGATTTTTGAGGTCTCTTTCAGCTCTAAAGTCGTATTAACTCTTCCATAGGCAAGAAGTAAAATACCAAGCATAAGAGACAGAAATTAATAACAAGAACAACAGCTAATATTTACATAGTGCTTGCCATATTCCAGGCACTGTGCTAAGCACTTTGCATATATTATCTTATTATTATCCCCCTTTTACAGATAAGGCAACTGAAGCAAACAGAGATTAAATGACTTGTTCAGGGTCACATAGCTAGTAAATGTCTGAGGCCAAATTTGAACTTAGATCTTCCAGACTCCAGGTCTGATGCTCTATCCTCTGTACTACCTAGCCCTGAAAAATTAAGCCCAGTGGCTCAATTTCACCCAAAGTTTCTGAGTTCTGGGTTATAAAATATACTGAATTTATTCATGTCATGCTACGTAAACTCATCCTTGGAATGCAGACTTAGATCCATCATTCATTTACTTATTAAAAGTGCTGGCAAGTCTAAATGTGGTGCCAGCAATAGTAGCTCAGCAGCAGTTTCAGAAGCTCTCAATCCAGATAAGGTAAGGGGATTGGAAAACTGGTCACATAGAGATTACAGGGGACTCTTTGCTGGCACTCAGTACAGCTGGCACTGACTGGCAACTTGATTGTCCACAAGCCATTTTGGGTTGCAGTTCGATGGTGGAGAAGAGCACTAGTGGTTGGTCAGAAGCTGAGCGGGGGCCCTGGTTACAGTTTCCAAGGCAAAGAAAGCACTAGCACTTGTGGCTGCAAGAGACCAGGGGCCCTTCGGGGGTAAAGACCCGAGTGCAGTGACCACACCTCTCCCAGGCACACATCACCTTGGAAGCATTCAAAACTTGTAGACCCCCAGAACTAGCTCCGAAAACAGCAGCACAATAAAGCCTGAAGCTTGAGACAGTGCTTCCCCACCCTCAGGTGAACAGAGCCCAAGTTTAGCATAAAATTCAAAGTCAAGAAATAGGCTGGAAAAATGAGCAAACAACAAAAAAATAATTTAACCATAAAAAGCTACTACAATGGCAGGGAAAACCAAGACAAACTCAGAAGAAGACAACAACAGGAAAACAGCAACAAATAAAGCCTCAAAGAAAAATGGCAATTGGAAGCAAGCCCAACAAAAATTCCTGGAAGAGTTAAAGAAAGAGATGAGTGGAAGAGGAAAAGCTGGGAAAACAAATGAGATTGATGTAAGAGAATTATGAAAAGAGAATTAACAGCTTGATAAAACAGGTGCAAAAAATATTGAAGAAAATAACACTTTAACACTAAAAAAACAGAATTGGCCTACTGATAAAAGAGTCACAAAAAATTCACTGGAGAGAACTCCTTAAAAAGTAGAATTGGCCAAATGGGAAAAAAAAGTACAAAAATTCACTGAAGAAAAGAAATCCTTTAAAATTAGAATTGGGTGAGTGGAAGCTAATGACTCCATGTGACATCAAGAAATAATAAAACAAAGTCAAGAGAATGAAAATTAGAAGAAAATGTGAACCATCAATGGAAAAACAAATGACCTGGAAAACAGATCAAAGAGAGAGAATTTAAGAATTACTGAACTACCTGAAAACCATGATCAAAAACAGAGCCTAGACATATTTCAAGAAATTATTAAGGAAAACAATTCCAAAATCTTAGATCCAGAAAACTGTCCCAATATCTTAGATACAGAGGATAAAACAGAAAAAGGCAGAATCCACCAATAATATCCTGAAAGAGATCCCAAAATGAAAACTCCCAGGAATATTATAGCCAAATTCCAGAGCTCCCAGGTCAAAGAGAAAATACTTCAAGCAGTCACGAAGAAACAATTCAAATACTGTGGAGCTACAGCCTGAATTACACAAAATTTAGCAGCTTTCACATTGAAAGAGCAGAGGATTTAGAATATGATATTCCAGAAGGGAAAGGAACTAGCATTACAACCAAGAATCACCTACACAGAAAAAAATAAGTATAATCCTTCAGGGGGGAAAATAGACATCTAATGAAATAGAGGACTTTCAAGAATTCCTGATGAAAAAACCAGAGCTGAATAGAAAATCTGACATTCAAACAGAAGACTCAACAGAAGCCATAAAAAGGTTAACATGAAAGATCTTGAAATTGTTAAGGGTCTCAATTTACATTCCTATATGGAAAGATATACCTGTAACTCCTAAGAACTTTATCACTATTAGGGCAGTTAAAA
The DNA here is from genome assembly GCF_900497805.2 of Vombatus ursinus. NCBI lineage: Eukaryota > Metazoa > Chordata > Mammalia > Diprotodontia > Vombatidae > Vombatus > Vombatus ursinus. Next base: position 4,151,709 of record NW_020948951.1, on the reverse strand, counting down.
GGAATTTACATAGACAGAAGTCATGGATGTGAGCTAATTATACTGGAATTATCTCCTGCAAAAAAAGAAGGGGTGAGAAAGAGGAATGCACTCAAAGAAGGGGGAAGGGAGAGAAAGAATGGGGAAATTTTCTCACATAAAAGAGGAGAGCAAAAAAGAGCTTTTACAGTGAAAGGAAAATTGGGGGTGGCAAGAAATGTTTAAACCTTATTCTCATTGGAATTGCTTCAAAGAGGGAAGAAAAAAATATACACATATATTCATTTGTGTACAGAAACATAACTTATCCAATAGGGAAACAGGAAGGGCAAGGGATAAGAAAAGGGATGACGACAATAAAAGAAAAGGCAAATTAAATGAGGTAGTGATTAGAAGCAAAACTGACTTTTGAGGAGGGACAGGATAAAAAGAGAGAGATTAGAAACAGAAGAAAATGGGATGGAGGAAATACTGTTAGTAATCATAACTGTGAATGTGAATGGGATGAGCTCACCCATAAAATGGAAGGAGACAGCAGAATGGATTAGAATCAAAATCCAACAACATGTTGTTTACAAAAGACAAACTTGAAACAGAAAGACAAAGAGTTAAAATAAAAGGCTGGAGCAGAATCTAATATGCTTCAGCTGAACTTAAAAAACAAAACAAACAAAAAAAATAAAACAGGCAGGAGTAGCAATCATGATCTCAGACAAAGCAAAAAGCTAAAACAGACCTAATTAAAAGAGATAATCAGGGAAACTACATTTTGCTAAAAGGTAGCAGAGACAACAAACTAATACAAAAAAATTTGACATCAAGTTTGATAAAGTCCTCATTTTCTGAATATATGCTGAATACAAATCTGAGTCATATTTATAAAAAATAAGAGCCATTCCCTAATTGATAAATGGTCAAAGGATATAAACGGGCAGTTTTCAGAATAAGAAATCAAACTTATAATATCATCATAAGAAAAACTGCTCTAAATTACTATTTATTAGAGAAAGACAAATGAAAGTAACTCTTAATCACCACCTCTTACCTGAGGGAAAAATAGGTACACTAAGGAACTACCAGTAGAGTAGTGAACTGGTCTGATCATTCTGGAGAACAATTTGGAACCATACCCAAAGGGCCATAACACTGTGCATACCCTTTGATCCAGCAATACCACTACTAGGTCTATTTCCCAAAGATATCAAAGAAAAAGGAAAAGGACCAATATAGCATTTACAAAAACATTTATAGCAGCTCTTTTTGTGCTAGCAAAGAACTGGAAATTGAGAGGATGCACATCAACTGGGGAATGGCTGAAAAAGTCAGGGTATACAAGTGTGATGGAGTACCACTGTACTATAAGAAATGACAAAGGGGGTGGTTTCAGAAAAAAACCTGGAAAGACCTATATGAACTGTTGTAAAGTGAAGTGAGAAGAACTGGGAGATCATTGTGCATAGCAACAGCAATGTTGTAACAATGACTAACTGTGAAAGGCTTGGCTATTCTTATCAATACAATGATCCAAGACAATTCCAAAGGACTCATGATGAAAAAAAAATCTATCTCTAGAGAGAGAACTGATGAACTGAGTGCAAACTGAAGTATAATTTTCTCACTTTATTTTTCTTGCTTTTTAAAATAATATGGCTAATATGGAAATGTTGTGCATGATTTCACAGATATGACTAATATATCAACTGCCTTCTCAGTGGTGGAGGAAGGAAAGAATTTGGACTCAGAATTTAAAAAGAAAAGAATGCTAAAAATAAATAATAATTTTTAAAAGTATTTTAAAAACTGAGAAGTTGAATTTCTGGACTCAGACCATAAACAGGGGCATGCATTCCTGTGATTACACAAAGTTTATGATGTATGAATTCTAAGTTTCTTCCATCTCTGCTACTCTCATCTGCGCTTACACTGTTAACTATGCCATGATGGAAGTTCTCTCTAAAGGCTATGACATTTACATAGATCAGCTACTCTCAAATTTAGGTATGTTGAAAAAACCAGAGGCTGAATCTGGTTTTCTCACAGAAGCAATGACACAAAAGAAGGGTTACATTCTTGATTAAAAAACTTATGCCTGATTTTGAGTAGAGGACCATGTTTAGTCAACCCTATAAATGATAAGCCTATCTTCACTGAGTAGCATAAAGCCTTCTATATAAATCAACTAAGACAGGATATTCAATACAAAACATATGAAGTATTGGCTTACTTAACAGCACCTCAGAAGGGCATTCAGGCTTCAAGGAAATACCTGGAAGAACACTGCATGAGGGGCTATGTCTGACACCAGGAAGAGGGTTACTTACTAAGATCTAGAACTAGAGAGGATGTACTTACTCATGCATATCAAGAAGGATGCTGAATGGACTTTTCCCTGTTACAGGCACTGAAAATACTAACACAGATATAAATTTGGTAGAGGGCTGAAATTTCAGAATGGCTTGAATGCCTTTCTGACGGGAAGAAATTCAAACACCTGCAAGCTAACTAATATAATAGGATTTAGAGTGAGGCAATAATAATTCAGGTGTTACAAAAAATCATTTAATCCAATCTCTTCATACTAAAGATGTGGAAACTGAGGTCCAGGGGTGAACTGACTTACCCAGGGTTATAAAGGTAATAGCACTAGTGATAACAGCCCGCTTACACTTACTTACATAGCACTTTAAGGTTCACAAAGCACTTCATATGAATCACCTTATTTAGTCCTTACAACAATCTTGTAAGGTAGGTGCTATTATTATCCCCATTTTGAAGAGGAAGAAACTGAGGCTCAGAAAGGCTGTGACTTGCCCAGGATCCCACAACAAGTAAATGTCTGAGCCAGGGTTTGGAATCAGATCTAGGTTTAAATCCAGATCTTTATCTGCTAAGCCAGTTAAGTAGCAAAGCCTGTGGGTTCCAGCAAGCACAGCTCTTGTTGTTCAGTCATTTCAGTTGCTCTTTGTAGAGTGGTTTGCCATTTCCTTCTCCAGCTCATTATACAGATGAAAAAACTGAGGCAAACAGGGCTAAGTGACTTGCGGAGGTTCACAGAGCTAGTAAATGTCTGAGGCCAGATTTGAACTCAGGAAGATGAGTCTTCAGGCCTTTCTGACTTCAGACATATCTATCCACTTTACCACTTAGCTGTCCCAAGCATAGCTTCTCTGACTCTTACATCCTCTGCTCTTTCCAGCACATCAGACAAGTGAAAGAAGAAAGAGAAAGGCAATCTCACTTAGTATAATACAGCACTGCCAAATACGACTATCAGAAAAAAGAATAAGGGCATTCCTGAACAGCTCATTATATACATGAAGTGATATTAGTACAATAAATGTCGGTGCCAGCTGGCAAACACAAATGTAACAGTGAGTGGACTCAAACTCTTGATGTCATGCTTCCTCTAATATGCCACTTAAAGTTATACCTTTGAATCTAGAATTGCAAATGTTCCTCAGAGCCCAGAGCCCAGCCTCATATTGGAATCTACTCCCCAATATTTCTGGCTACAAGCCAGCTTCCCTCTCACTGTAAACAGACCAAAGCCCTGAGGTTACTGGACAAACCAGTTCAAGTTCCCAAAACAATATATATAACTGAACACACAAATCCAGCCTTGCTCTTCAATTTCTTTCCTCTGAATACTAGGAGAGACAGAAAGGTCTAGATCTTCCTGGTGAGTGCACAAGTCAGGCAAATGCACTTGCCAAGGACTACTCCTTGTGCTGCTCCAAAATCAGACTCAGAACCATAACCATTGAACAAGAGACTCCCACACACCCAAAACAGTTCAAGTAAGATTTCTTCCATCTAGCCTGGCCCCCAGAACAGAAAGTATGTCTATAACTCCCCTTGTCTCAAGTTCCAAGGAAACTAAGGATAGCTCTGGATAGGAATTGAATTAGCACTAACAGTTTCCAAATGTGCATCCTGGGCCCCTGACAACTGGTCCAACAAACTGTGGTGTGTAAGCCTCCCTAATCTTTTCTTGTAAGCATGGAGGAACCACAAGCTCACAGGGGTACCCAAATATTTCTAAAGTTCCTAAATCCACCCTTCACCTTATAACATCATCTTCTTTACATTCCACTTATACAATATCATTAATACTATCACTTTATCATTAATACTATCACCTTCTTATAGAAGCCCTTTTGTGTTTGTGAATCCAAAGCATTCAGTCAGTCAAAAACAAAGCTCTTTTTTCAAGAAGTTATATAATTGATGAGGGAAAGAACTAATGATGTAGGGGAACGAGCAATGGTTTTAGAACTGTGATATGGGTTCAAATCCTAGTCCTGCTCAGTTTCTGGTAGCAGTGGCTTGCCCACTGGAAGTGCTTCAGGAATGTTTGCTGAACTGATTACTACCTATGTGACTAGAAGAAAGTTACCAAATCTTTGGGTCTTACTTTCCTCTTCTACAAAAAGGTTATGATTTCTAACATGCCTTCTAGTTCTGAATCAAATGAATCCTATAGATTCATGAAAGACAGATATTGGTACAGATTTTTTTTTTAAACAAATGTATGGTCTCTCTTTCAGGATCCTTTTTTACTCCTTGGCATTCTTCTTATCTACTTATCCAGAGGACACTTTAGCAACTTGGAACTCAGTGAAAATCCAGGAAAAGCAAAAATGACCACTAAGTAGCCCTAAATAGATGCAACATACATTCAACAGACATTTATTAAATGCCTAGCTCTTATAATGATAAAGATAAAAACAAGGCACAGCTTTCCTCCAAGGAAATTACATTCTAATAGGAAAACCACAATGAATACATGGAAGTAAACACCAAATACGTGGGAGTGGGGGGAGAAGGGGATGGGATCAAGCATTTATTAATCACCTACTATGTTCCAGGCACTGTACTAAGCATTTTACAAATATTATCTTATTTGATATAGGAATATCAGAATGAAATTAGTAATAATCAGAGTTGTTCTCTTGTGGAAGAGGCTGCCTCAGCACTCCTGGTTATCAGAGTTGTATAAGCAGAAACTGGCTCAGCCCCTTCTGTTCAGGGAAGCTGCTGAGGGGATTCCTGCAGGGGTGGCCAGCAAGGACCAAATGTCCGCTCAGGTCCCTCCCACTTCAAAAGCTCTAGCATAGCAGAAGCTATTTTCTTGAATATTAGAGAAATAATTTCCAAGTGGCTCTCCAGCCAGTCTGCAGGGGTTTGGACAGCATTTTGGCATCTCTCTCTTGACTTTCATCTTTGCTTTCCCCAGCATGTACAAGAACCCCAAATGGCCAGTGACAAAAGCAAAACTACCAGGGAGGGGAGGTTCTCAGAGTGGCCAGATGTCATTAAATCACAGCACACCAAATCCTAATGGACGGGACTATAGTGCAAGAATCACAAGAGCTATCCACTGACAGATGTCACAGTGACCTTCATAATTTCCAGCTCTAGCTTTTGCCCTGACATGAAGCAACAGCCTTTAAATTATCACCTCCCACCTGAAGAAATTTCAGCTTTAAGTATATGAGGATAAAAACAACAACAACAAACCAATCAGTCAGCATCTCTGTGACTCAGGCCAGTTTCTGGCGGTCCCACCAAACAATACCAACTGTGCTGCAAAACCACTTGCAAAGTAGGCAAGTACTCTAGGCACATCGATATCTTATCTGAGCCTCCTATTGCTGAAATTTATGCACTCCACTCATAAAACCCCTTGAGCACTAGGAAACCCTTAAATCAATATATGAATAAATGTATCTATATTTATACTTATTTTTATTTTGTCACCAATAAATATTAAGCATGTGACAGGAACTATGCTAGGAGCTGGAGATACAAGTGTAAAAATGAGAATCCCTGTGCTCAAGAAGGGGGAAAGATGAATCTTCATCGATTAAGTAAATACATGTATAGATATAATATCTACATATATATATAGTGATTAGCTGGTGGCAGAGGACAACTGACAACTGACAACTAGGTGAATCAAGAAAGGTCTTTTGAGGGAAGTAGTGCTTGAGCTGAGCCTTGAAGAAAGCAAAGAGTTCTGTGGTGACGTGAGAAGGCAGAACATTCCAGGCATAAGGGACAGACTGTACTAAGACACAGAGGCAGGAAATGGAGTAGTGTATACAAAAAATTCCAAGTAGACCAGTTTGTCTGAATTGTAGCATACAAGGGGGAAAGGAAAGTGTAATCAAAGTGAAAAGACAGGCTGAAGCCAGATTGTGAAGTGTGTTAAATACCAAAGAGAGTAAGTTTATTTTATCCCAGAGGGAATGGAGAACTATTAAAGATTCTTGAGCTAAGAAGTGACAGGGTCAAATCTGTACTTTTTTAGCTGTGTAGAAAACAGATTGGAGAGGGTAAAGGAATGGATGCAGAGAGACCATTTCTACCCAAACAGTTTCAACAAGTTTAGTTACCTGACTTCTCAGTTCATGGATAATTAAAAGAAGAGGACTACTTCAGGCAGGCACATTAACAGCAACAAGTTAACAGCTGGCAATGTAGGAAGAATCCCCCAGCCTCCCAAAACCCTATTAAAAACAAACCCAAGAATTCAAAAAATTCAATAGTATAGTATTAATGAAGGGATTAGTCCTATGTAATTCAGTAGACCAAATGACATTACTACTCTGAACAACTGACGACAGAATCACAGAAAGGTAGAGTTAGACTTTTTGGAGTCATGACCAACTGGAAACAATCCCAACTGATTGGGGGACTGTTAAATAAACTACTGTTCATGAACATAATTAATGGGATTTTACTGCGCTATAAGCAATTATTAAAGTGAAGAACAGAGATGCTTGGGAGGTTGTCTAATATGAACTGATGAAAAGTAAAGTAAACAGAATCAGGAAAACAACATAGACAATGACTGCAATGCAAACTGAAAGAATAAAAGCAGCAACAAAAAATGAAACAAAACATTTGTGTAATTATGATAACCATAGGAAACCATTGGCTCCAGAAAAGAGAAGAAGAAAACACTGTCTTCCCTTTTTTACAGACATGGGGGACTACAGAATACTACATAATCTGTTCAAATCAACTGGGTTGGCTACTTTTACCGAAACTGCCCCACCCCTTTATTCTTTGTGATAAAAGATGGGATTCATGAATGGGGATAGGGGCAAAGGGGATATCATGGGGATAGAATGGAATTGGGCTCATGATTTTATTGGGTATGGAACTCCCAGTAAGGAAACTCTTGGGCAATGATTACAGTCAAAATATATCAATAAAAATTAAAGGGGAGTCGGAGCCAAGATGGCAGAGGGAAAGCAGTGACTGTCTTGAGCTCTCTCCCAAAGCCCTCCAAATATCTAAAAAAATGGCTCTAAATAAAAATTAAAGGGAGAAAGAAGATTAGAGCTGGAAGAAAATTTAGAGATATACCAACCTTCTCATTTTAAAATTGTGGAAATTGAGTTGGAATTGACTTGCCTAAGATCACAGAGCTAGTAAGTGGTGGGTCTTGGGACCAGGGCTCAGACACGGAATTTCAGAGTTAGAAAGGGCCTAAGCAGTTTTCTTTTCCAACCCAATACATTAAAAAAGAATGCCCTATACAACATATACAGCAAATAGTCAGTCATCCAACCTTGGCCTAAAGACATGTAATAATAGGAGTTTTTTTTCCTTTCATCAAATTTAAACTTACCTCTTCCCACCTCTAGGATGAAATAGAACAAATCCAATCTCTCTTTCACGTGAGAGACCTTAGTATATGACAGCTATGAATATTCTTCCCCTGCCCAGAGTCTTTTTTCTATGCTAAATATTCTCATTTCATTCAATTTAGCCTCATATGACATGGACTCAAGGCCCTTCACCATACTGATTTTTCCTGATGTTCTTCAGCTTATAAATGTCCTCTCTAAATTGCGTTGCCCAGAACTGAACACAATAATCCAGATGTGGTCTGATCAAAATACAGTAGTATTATGACTACCTCATTTCAATGGGAATGATTATAACAGCACCTACCTCACAGGGCTGTAATGAAGATCAAATGAGATATTTGTAGAAGCCTGGCACATAACAGGCGTGTTATGCCAGTCTTGTCCAACTCTTTGCGACCTCATTTGGGGTTTTCTTGGCAAAGATACTGGAGTGGTTTGTCATTTCCTTCTCCAGCTCATTATACAGATGAGGAACTCAGGCAAACAGGGTTAAGTGACCCGTCCAGAGTCACATAGCTACTAAATGTTTGAGGCCAGATTTGAGCTCAGGAAAATGAGTTTTCCTGACTTCAGGATCAACAGTCCAACCACTGTGCCACCTAACTGCTCCATTACTACTTTAGGTACTTGTATTTTATTGGGGGATACACAATGTACACCAAGTAGTATTGTGCAAAAAAAAGAGAGAGAGAGAGAGAGGGAGAGCATTAACAAAGCAAAGGGTTATTGACAGTGAAGGCTGCAAGGAAGAGGTGGTACCTAAGAAGAGCCTTGGTATAACACAAGGATCCTCAGGAGCCCAGGAGAGGTCTGAGTTAGGAGGAAGAGTGTTGGATTCAGGGGAATAGCTAGTAGTCCAGTTTGCCTGGAATGCAAAATTTGTGAAAAGGAATAGTATGAAAATAAGCCTAGGAAGATAGCATAGAGGGCCTTAAATGCCAAGCTAAGAAATTTTTATTTTTTCCGTTGATAATGGAGAGCCCCCTAAAAAGCCTATTTTTAGGAAGATTATTTTGGTAGCTGTATGAAGGATGGATTGGAGAGGCAAGAGAATGGAAACAGGGAAACCAATTAGGCTATTTTCAGGAGTACTTAGAAGTAGCAGTAATGCCTGAACTGGTATAGCGGTCATGTGAATGAAGGTAAGGTGGGAAAACTGACACAATTTGGTTAGGGGAGAGGGAAGGATGATTTCAAGGTTGCAAACCTGGATGATTGGAAGGATAGTGGTATCTTTAATAGAAATTACTAAGTGTAGAGGAAGGGTGGCTTTTGGGGAAAAGTACATGTTCAAAACAGTACTTATTATGAGTTTGAGATGCTTATAGGATATATCCAGTAGGAGACAGTCTGCAAGAAGTCGATATGCATGATTAGAGTTCAGCAGAGAAATCTTAACAATTGTGTTGAAGTCTGAACTCTATGCAATTTAAAATACATTTTTTTCGACCTTCCCAAACTGGCTACAATGCCCTCTAAAAATACATCCCCCCACCAAAAACACCTAAAGCAACTGATCAGAAGATTTTAAAAGTTAAAAAAAACAAAAACACCACAGGTTGCACATTAAGGACAAATTCATACTGCCCTGTCACAACTGTACTGCCCTTTGACCTTTACCCAAGTCTAGTCACACAATATCCCCTCTGTTCTAGTCCATTAGTTAGCTTAAAGAGGGGGGAAAAATCCTATTCGAATCTCTGGGTAATGACATTCTTCCTCAGCTACATAAAAACCAGCCAATTGTCCACACATCACATAGCAACCATCAGAAGCCAGCACCCTGGAGGGGATGAGAGGCTGAAAGAGACAGGCCTGCCCGCCTTCTCAACTTCAGAATGCTCTTAGGAGGGAAAGAGGGGGAGTATGCCCCAAGTTGGCAATTTGGGAGGCCCTCATCTTCCAAGGATAAAGGAGGAAGAGATAACAGCTTGAGAACTAGTCTAAAACAGAGCCCAAAAGATAAAATTAATTAGGAGGAACTGAATTACCAGTTTGAATAATAAATTTGTTCAAGTCCAGCCCTAACTGACTTGTATTTTAAAAAGCCAAGCAGGACCAATCAACTAAGCCTAAAGTTTCAGACACTGGCAGAAAAGGCTTTTGACCCTGTCCCATTTCAGCCACAAAATCTGTGTGCAAAGAAAAGGGGTGGAGTATGGATTTTATTCTCTGGATACTTCGGTCTGATCTTTCAGCCAGGAACTAATTAGCATGTCCAAAATTCCAACAACAGAAGGGGTCATTGTGTTCAGGTGGCTGACACTAGTCAGCAAGCTCAGGTCAGTAGAAGGGATCATAAGTATTTACAGTCTCTTAGGAAATTCCTGCACTTGTTTGTTTTTTGGGGGTAAATTTATATTTTTTTTTTCAAAAATAAAATGTTCAAAATTAATCCAACAAAATGTACAAGTAGCTCTTTAAAAAGTACAGACAACTGCTGACAGAGTAGCCAGGTTAGCAGCAGCTAACTTGCAGCTTGGGTGTGAACTTGGACAAGCAGCAACCTCTTGTGCCCTTAGTCTCTTCATCTGCAGAACGAAAAGAGTTGACCTGGATGATCTTTAAGGTTTCTTCCAACTCCAGACCCTATGTTTCTAAATTCATAGTTGTGGCTAATGTCCAAACTCAAGTTAATGGTAAACATTATTTGAGTTTTCCAATTTAATAAATGTTTAAGGTGAACAACGGAAAGCAACTGTTACATCTTCTTGGGCACTGCTGTGGTTATCAGCAAAGTCAATTAGAAGAAAAAATGTTCCCAACTCATGGACCTTTTCTGCTTGTAGTTTTCATTGTCTAAATACTTAAACCAGTTTAACTTCAAAAACTGGTCCAATGCTAGACATCAGACCCGACAAGCGATTATTTTGTCTCTATCATCTAACAGTTGTTATAACTCATTTATGTTTGACAGAACCTTAGTTCCAAAAACTTAATTCTTAATTTAAAAAAGCATGACCACTAGAATATCATTGGTTTTTCATATTATACACATATAATTGTTTGAACACATATCATGTACACACACAACAATTCACATGGGAAGGGATTTAAGTTTTACACAGCACCCACTACATGCTAGGCACTGTTCTAAGCACTTTTTACAAATATCTCATTTGATCCTCACAGTAACCCTGCAAGGTAGGTGCTATTATGATCCCCATTTTACAGTTGAGGAAACTGAGTCAAACAGGTTAAATTATTTCCTCAGGGTCACAGCTATTAAGTGTCTGAGGTCATATCTGAACTCAGACCTTTCTGATTCCAGATCCAGTGTTCTAGCGACTGTGCCACCAAGTGGCACTAACTCACATATAGGGCTTTCCTCACTACAACCCTAGGGATAAGATAAGTATTGTTTCCCTCTCCTCTCTGCCCCCTTCCCTTCTGACAGATGAGGAAACAGGCTCTGAGCAACCAAGTGACTTGCCCAGGATCATCCAGCTTAGGTCTGAGGCAGGATTCAAACACAAGTTTACTATGGCACGCTGCCTTACACACACACACACACACACACACACACACACACACACACACACACACCCCCCTCCATTCCCCGATGGGGAAATTAAGTCTCAGCAAGGGAAGTGATCTGCTCAAGGTCAAAGAGGGTATTTATAGTATGCTCAGGACTAAAACTCATTTTGTTTAATTTGTTACACTTTATTCAAAGATAAATTACAGCTCTAAGTTAAGAGTATTCAAAAAAAGGCCAACTTCAAAGCTGTCCTGAAGCCAGCCCTGGGTCACAGCCCTGGGTCACCTCCTTTTCCTTTCTGAGGTATTCTGAGTGCAGATTCGAGGAGGACTTCACTCAGCAACAAATAACCTCAGGACGTGAGCAACTACTTCCTGTTTGGCACTATCACAGGGTTATTTACTCAAAATGTCAAGATAAGGTCTAAAATGTTTTATATAATAATCCTGCCACACAGTGTAGTTTGAAGGGCCAACATGAAAGAGGGATGTAGGCAATAATTGAGGGGAAGCCCCATTCAAAATAACTACCAAATGCCTAAAATATCTGGGAAGTCAATCTACCAAAGCACCCACAATACTTTTATAGATACAATTACAAAATGCTCTTTAAAGCAATAAAGAATAACTTAAATGACTGAAGGAATATTCAAGTGCTTGTGTTTGGACTGTCCCAATATAATAAAGATAGCAATACTACCAAAGTTAATTTAGAGATTTAGTACTATGCCAATTAAACTTCAACAGGAATATTTCCACAGATCCAAAATAACAACAAAACTCATTTGAAGGAACAAAAGAGCTAAAATATCAAAAGAAAAAAAGGAGGAAAAAAGATAAGAATAGAGGACAATAGCATTCCCAGACCTCATACTATATGATTGAGCAGAAATCTTCCATCAAAATCATCTGGCATTGGTTAAAAAACTGTAAAGTAGATCAGTAGAACAGATTAGACAAGGAAAAATCAGAAATAAATGATCTCAATAACTGTGTTCAATAAACTCAAAAATATAAATTACCTAAGAAAGAACTTCCCATTTGACAAGAAGTGCTGAGAGAACTGAAAAGTAGTGTGGCAGAAATTAGGTTCAGATCTTATACCATATTAAATAATAAATTCAAAACAAATATGTGACCTGAATCATACCATAAAAACTTGAGATCATTAACCTTTCACAACCATGAACAGGGAGTTAATTCTTTAAAAACATTTCTTATTCTGATCTTAAACACTAAAAAGTGAGAGTTTCCAAATACAGAACAGAACTACATACAAAACTGAAATTTTCTAGTATGTACAGCTAGTTTTTCCTTTTAACACAATAAATTCGACATGAAACCTTCAAAGCTGCCCAGCTTCGTGTTTACTTCTGGCTTTCCTTTGGTTCTTTTCTGTGCATTTAAAATAATGCATCGGTGACTCTTGTCTATTTGTTTTGTTCTTGGCAACCTGTAACTAATCCTTTTTCCCTTCTACTTCCCTCTGCCCCTCACAGATAAAAGAAAATCCTTGAAGTAAATAAACGGTTAAACAAAATGAAGTCCCACGGTGAAGATGTTCAAAAACGGAACCCTTTGCTAGAAAGGTAAGGAAGAAGCATGCTTCTTCATTGGCACTCTGGAATTGTACCAAACCTACTTCTCTTCATTATTCGGGATCTGTATCCTAATTTTCTGAGATCTCAAAAGGAATACTCAGGATTAAAAACAACAACAAAAAACCACCAAAAACGCCAACTTTTCTTCTGCATGCATAAAATTAATGTGTCTAGGATAAGAATGGAAGAAAGCTGGGGGGGGGGGAATCTCTGCATCACATTCTCAGATAAAGATTTGGTATTTAAGATACAGAGGAAAACTAATAGAAATATATAAGATCAAAGCCAATAGATAAGTGGTCAAAGGATATGAAGAAATATTATGAAAAGAATTGTAAACTATTAGCAACCACATGCAAGAATGCTTCAATCACTAACAATAAGAGAAACGCAGATCAAAACAACCCTGAAGTTTCACCTCATACTCAGCACATTGGCAAAGATGTTTAATTAAAAAAAAAAAAAAAGAGCGAGAACAGTTAATGTTGAGGGGGTGTGGAAAGAAAAGAACACTAATGCATTGTCACTGGGGGTGTGAATTAATAAAATCACTTTAGAAAGCAACTTGGTATCATGCAAGTACAATGTCCATACCTTTGACCCAGAGATTCCACTTATAAGCATAAGTCACTAATAAAAAGACAGGCAAAATATTTACAGCAGCACTTTGTGTCAGCAAAAAATTAGAAACAAAATATATGTCATTGATGGAGAAATGGCAAAATACTGTATTATATCAATGTAATGGAATATTAATATGTGGCAAACAATGAATATGATGAATACAGAGAAATGAAAAATCATTAATAGAGAAAAAAATGAAAGACATAAAATGATACAGAATGAAGCATGGCTAAGAAAACAAAATACACAACGACTACAGGGTAAATGGAAACAACCACAAAAGTGAATGGCGCAAAGGAACACATGGCCCAGAAAAAGAGAAATGCAAAGACAACTCCCCCAAATCCTTTGCAGAGGTGGGAGGCCCATAGGTGTGGAACAATATATATAGTTTCAGGTCTCTTTGAAGTATTGAGTAGTTTTACTGATTGCTTTTTTCCTTTTCTGCCATTTTTCTTTCTAAAAAAATTTTGGACTACTTGGTACTGGCTAAGAAATAGAGTGGTGGATCAGTGGAATAGGTTAGGTATGCAAGACACAGTAGTCAATGACTATAGTAATCTACTATTTGATAAACCCAAAGACCCCAGCTTCTCAGATATGAACTCACTATTTGACTAAAACTGCTGGGAAAACTGAAAAAGAGTGTGACAGAAACTAGACATAGACCAAAATCTCACACCATATACCAAAATAAAAGTCAAAATGGGTACACAATTTAGATATACTAAATGTACTATAAGCAAACTGGAAGAGCAAGGAATAGTTTACCTGTCAGATTTATGGAGAACAGAATTCACGACCAAACAGGAAATAGAGAATATTATGAAATACAAAATGGATAATTTTGATTACATTAAATTGAAAAGGTTTTATACAAACAAAGCCAATGCATCCAAGATTAGGAGGGAAGTAGAAAACTGGGAAAGAATTTTTACCATCAGTGTCTCTGTTAAGCGCCTCATTTCTAAAATATATAGAGAATTAAGTCAAATTTGTAAGAATACAAGTCATTACCCAATTGCTATTTAGCAAAGGATATAAACAGGCAGTTCTCAGATGAAGAAATTAAAGACTATTTTCATATAATCATATGAAAAAATGCTCTAAATCACTACTGATTAGAGAAATGCAAATCAAAACAACTCTGAGCTACCACATCACACCTATCAGATTGGCCAACATGACAAAACTGAAAAATCATAAATGTTGGAGAAGATGTGGGAAAACTGGAACACTAATGCATTGTGGTAGAGTTGTGAAATGATCTGAGCAATTTGGAACTACGCCCAAAGGGCTATAAAAATGTGCATACCCTTTGACCCAGCAATAGCACTTCTAGGGCTATATCCCAAAGAGATCGTAAAACTGGAAAAAGGATCCACATGTACAAAAATATTTATAGCAGCTCTTTTCGTGGTGGCAAAGAATTAGAAACTGAGGGGATGCCTATCAATTGCTGAATAAGTTGTGGTATATGAATGTAATGGAATAGTATTGTGCTATAACAAATGATGAGCAGGCAGACTTCAGAAAAACCTGGAAAGACTTGTAAGGACTGATGCTGAATGAAGTGAGCAGAATTAGGAGAATGTTGTATACAGTAACAGCAACATTGTGCGATGAATAACGTTGATAGACTTAGCCCTTCTCAACAATGCAAGGATCAAAGACATCTCCAAAAGTCTCATGATGGAAAATGCTATCCACATCCAAGATGGGATAGGGAGTTTGAATGCAGATAGAAACATACTATTTGCTCTTTTTTTTCCTTCTGTTTTGTTTTGTTTCCTCTTTCTTGTGTTTCCTTCTATTGGTTCTAATTCTTCCTTACAACATGACTAATGTGAAAATATGTTTAATAGGAATGTAAACATATAGCCTATATCGGATTGCATGCTGTCTTGGGGAGGGAGGTGGAGAGGGAGGGAGAGAAAAATTTAAAACTCAAAAGCTTATGGAAATGACTGTTGATAAATCCAAATAAATTAATTAATAAAAAAAGAGGCTCAAAAAAAAGAAATTAGAAAAAAAAGAAAAAAATTTTGGGATGACTGAGACAAGGGAAGGAGGAAGATTCAGGGGAAAATTATTAGGCAACATAAAAACAAAATACATCAATAAAATTTATTTTTATAAATCCATTTTATTTTTATTCTGAACTTAAGAAAAAAAAGAACATTTCCATATATACAGAACACAAAAATAAGATTGTATATAAAACAGTGATCTCTGATTTTATACCATTTGCTTTTTTTAAAGCATGCATTAAATTCCACACGTTATTTTTAGAACTGTCCTCTTTGTACTTTCTTCTGAACTTCCTTCTGTTCTTTTCTGTGCCCTTAAAAAATGTTACAATGGACTTTCTTCATTGGGAATAGCCCCCACCTGGCCCAATTAAAAAGAGAGAGAAAGAAGAAAATAACCCTTATAACTAGCATAGTCAAGCAAAACAAATCCATGCAATAGCCATGGCCAAAAATATATATATTTCATTTTATGCACCTTGAGTCCATCACCTCTGTGTATGTGTGTGTGTGGGGGGAATGGGGACGAGGGCAGGTAGGGGAAGGTGGGGGGGTGTTAACATGCTTCATAGGAATTTGGTAGACAAAGATGGTCATTGTATTTATCAATTCTTTAAGTCTTTCAAAGATGTTTTTCTTTATAATGTCCTTATATAAAATGTTTATCCGGTTCTGCTCATTTCACTCTGGATCACTGCATGCTACCCAAGATTTTCTGAAATTATCTCTATCATTTCTTTATGGCACAATAATATTCCACTAAATTCATATACACTGTACTAAAATTTGTTTAGCCATTCTCCTCCTGATAGGTGTACCCTTAGATTCTAGGTTTTTTTTTTTTTTTTAACTTTTCTTTGAAATCCACCCTTCAGGAACAGGAAGTTTAGGGGAAGGTTTTGTGTTGTTTTTTTCTCACTATTCCCTCCCTCTTAATCTGACATCTTCATCCCTATACGTTTTCATGGTGAGTCTGATATATTTCTACACCAAACTGTGGGTACCTCCTTCCTTAGACAGAAAAAAGTGAAGTTCATCAGATCATCAGGGGCCCTTCTTCCCCTTTCTCTGTGTTCACGTACTTTTTCTCATGTACCCTAATAATGAGAAAAATCAAGTTCTACCTTCTTCTTCCTCCTTTCTAAACTACTGTATTTCTTTTATCCTTCTCACTCCCCTCCCTTAAAGCCCTCAGAATAAAACCAATTCATCCCCAGGTTCTCTGTTTTTCTTAAATAAGTCTCTCAATACCCTTTGAAGACATTAAGATTCTGAAGAGACACTTATTTTTCATCCCACTATTGGAATATTAGCACTATATCACCATACAGTCTCTTACAATTGCTTAAATAAATTAATTTGTCTTAATTTCACTTGTCTTTTCTGTTTGTATTTCAAAGTTCCTATTCAGTTCTGGACTTTGCTTTCTTTTCCTTTTACTCTCCCCCTGAGAGAATTTAAAGTCATCTATTGCATCAAAGATCTATTTTTCCTCCTGTAGAGATTGCAATCAACTTTGCAGGGTAAATTATTCTTGGTTGTCTCTATCTTTTGTCTTTTGGAATACTATACTCCAAGATCTCTTGTTAAGAGAAGCTGACAGGTCTTGTGTGATCCTGACTGTGGTTCCTTTCTATTTAAAGTGTTTCTTTCTGGATGTCTGAAGTATTTTTTCTTTGACATGGGAGCTCTGGATTTTGACTATGACATTTCTAGGACTTTTATTTTTGATATTTCTTTCAGGAGGCCATGAGTAGATTCTTTCTATCTTCACTCTGCCCCTCTGGTTCCAATAGATTTGGGTAGTGGTTTTCATTTATGATTTCTTGAAATATAGACTCCAGGCTTTGGGTAGGGGATGGCAGAGTAGCAGGGGATGGAAACCATGGTTTTCAGGAGTCCAATCATTCTTAAATTAATTTGCCTTGACCTGTTTTCTAGGCCAGTTGCTTTTGATATCAGATATCTTAAATTTTCTTCCATTTTCAAAAATCCTTTGATTTTGTTCTAATATTTCTTACCTCATGGAGTTGTTTTATTTAGTTTTTTGGGGGGAGTAAGTCACTTGGGTAAAACTTACCACCTTCTCTCCTAAGCTATTCTCCTTCCAATTCTTTCTTCTAGAGCTTTTATTTCATTTTTTAATGTCCTATTTCATTTTTTTTTTTGTACTACTCATGCAGTCCTTATGGAAAATCCATTTTCCCTCTGAGTCACTGTTTGCAATTGTTTCCTACTTAACCCTCCCTTGTTTGTCTGTGTATGTATGAGATCTTTAGAGCTACAATATGTATTTTAAAAAATGTGTTTTGGTGTGTTCTTTGGTTTATTCATCTCTCTAGATGTAATTCCTGAACTGGGGCTTTGTGCCAGAACCAGGTTCTGTCCCCTGCTATGATTTTTGATAGGGTGCTTGGCTTTGTTTTTTTTTTTTCCCCTCACTCATCTGGGTTCCTGTACTGACCTCTACCTGGGGTTGGGTTCCCCTGGATGGCTCAGGTTCAGAACACTGGACCTTCAGGGCTCTCCTTCAAGTGTCTCAGGACAGAGTGCTAAGGACCTTGGAGCCCCTGGGACTGAGATGTCCTAGTCTAAGCCCTATGTTACACTGGTCACTGCTGCTCCCCAGGGCTTCCATGGTTCCCTCTGTCCCTTCACACTGTGCCAACAACCCTAAGGCATTCTCAGGGGAGCCCTCCCTGTCTTGTTTGCCTATACTTGTGCTAGCTTTGATGGAGGCTACCTGTACTGTTGCCTATGGACTTCTGGCTGACTTTTTATAGGATTCTGGGGCAGAAGTAGCCACTTAACTGTATTTTCTCATTGAGTTTCTTGATCACTATTTGATCTAGTGGGAATTTCAGGGTTTTGCTGGCAGAGTTTTGTGGGAAATAAGCAGTTTGCCTCCCTTTCAGGCAGCCATCTTGGGCAGAAGTGGTAAGAATTTTTAACCAAACAAGGGATAAAGCCAACTGCGAAACAAAAAACAGATAATTTTGATTACATTAAATTGAAAATCTTGTTACAAACAAAATTAATACAACTAGGATAGAGAAGAAAAGTATCAACTAGAGGGAAAAAAATCTTTGAATCAATTATCATAAAATCATGGACAGAACAGGAAGGGAATTTAAAGGCCAAGTCCTAACCTTTTATTTTATAGATGAGGAAACTGATCCTTGGAGAGGTTAAATGACTTGCCCAGGGTCATAGTGATATTAAATGTATGAGGTGGGATTTGAATCCAGATCTTCTTTACTTCATGTCCACTACTTCACGTTAACTTTGATACTTGATGACCAGTATGGACAACTACCAAAAATATAAATGGCAAAAAAAAAAAACCAAACCATTCCCCAGTAGAAAAGTTATCAAAAGATATGAACAAATGCTCCAAATGACTAAGAATAAAAGAAAGAACAATGAAAACAACCCTGAAATTTCACCTCACACCCAGCAATTTGACCGAGATGACAATAGCCAATGTTGGAGGAGCTATGAAATGCTCTGACCAATCTGGAAAGCAACTTAAAATTATGTGGAAAAAAAAAATCTAAAAGTTCTCTCCTTTTGTCCACTGCCAGGGATATACTTCAAGGAGGTCAATGATCAAGAACAAAGTTCAGATATACACAAAAATGATTACAGCCACACTTTTTCTGGTAGCAAAGAACTGGAAATTAATGTCCATTGATGCCCATAAATGAGGAAGGACTTAATAAATTGTAGCATATAATTACAATGGAATATTATTGTAAGAAATTATGAATTTGATAACTATAGTGAAATATGAAAACATTTAAACAAATAGATGCCAAATAGAATAAGCAGAACCAGGAAGACAACTTATAAGAGGACCATAACAATGTAAATGGAAAGAACAACAAAAACAATTAAAATTGGATGCCATGAAATTATAATGACCACATGTGACCAAAAGAGAAATAAGAAAATACCTCCCACTGTTTCTTTTTTTGCAGAGGTGGGGGACCATGGGTTGGAACATTCACTATGACACTTGACTTTTTTTACATGTTGTTTAATTTTACTGACTTCTAAAAAATTATTCTATATCATATGATTTAGCTCACTGAATGAAGGTAAAGGAAGAAATACAATGGAAAATATAGGTCATGTGAAAACAAAAGATAACAATAAAATTGTTAGGGAAAAAAAGAAGGTAATTGGAAATTTTAAAATAATTACATGAAAGTTCTGAATCCCAACAGCAGCAAAGGTAACCAAAAGGTCTGGCACTATGCCTTGGAAGACTTAAAAGATGAGTAGATTATGACTCTTGACCATTTGATTTCTGATCTTCAAATCATTCCAAAGTCAGAAAGAAGAAGGTCCAAACTGGGCCATACTGAAGTTTTGAGTCTATGAACCCAGCCAAACTGTCAATGAGGTGCTGAATTAGTGTGTCAGCAATTTAAGTTGAGCAAAAGTAGTATATTTATTGCTCATCCAACTTAGAAATTCAACTGCAAAGGCTCAAAAAGAAGGTTGTTGACTAATGATAGCCATTTGCCTTTTAGACAAATACACTCCTATCACCTGTTTCCTTCTATCTGATCAACTGGCCTTCCTAATGCAGTGTTTCTAACTCATGTCACCTGAATGAAAACAATGAAAACATGATTTTTGAGACATTACTGGCCCATGCCCAAATGACAGGTTATGCCCAAGCATCCATTTGACCACAAGACAATTAATTTCAAAGCACAATAAAAATCTGTGTTCCTTGAATACTTCAGCCAAGAAGTTTTCCAGTTTCTTTGAGGCAAAAAAATTCAAACCATTAATTGTGACCTGTCCATAGAACATTTTTCCTAGCTAAGAGAGACTCAAGAGAACCCCAGGAAAAGACAAAGCTGAGATTTGTTTCTGAAACAAAACACCAAGACTACTACTCATTTTTGTAACCAAAGCTTTCCTTTTTTTTTCTGAATGTTCTTTCAATTCTGATTACATCAGGGAGAAAAGTCTCAATTTGGTATTGATGATCTTTTACTTCAAGGATAGCTGTCAACCTAGGGCTGGATAAAAGGAACTAGAATAAATGAAATGGAGATTTATACATCTTCCAATGAGCACGAATGATTCCTATCAATTCACCTCCACACAACCTCATATTCCTGCTCTTCTCATCAATTCCTTATTTGACCTAATGTCTATATAAAGCCTGGGTATGTCACTTAAATTATCTAGGCCTCAGTTTCCTCATTTGTAAAATGAGGGGGTTGGACTAGATAGCCTCTAAAGTCCCTTCCATTTCTCAGTGTATAATCTATACTCTTTCAAATCTCTTACACCTCCTTTCCCTTCATTTACTTATCACTGTCACCATAATCAAATCCTTTCATCATCAGTGGTTTGTCCTACTGCTCTGCTAGATTTAAGAAGATTTTTGGAGGTAGCAGGTTCCATCAGCTACCTTCCACTAAAGACTGAATGACCACTGATTGGGATGTTGTAAAGAAGATTTCAGGTAAAGGTCAGATGGTCTCAAAATCCCTTCAAACATGGATTCTGTGGTTTTGTCTCCATCTTTAAAAAGCCATCACTGAATCCTACCTCTCTTCCTCAATCTCCTGCTGTCTCATCCCTTCAATATCTAGATATGCAGACTTAAAATTTAATCTCTTTCTCTTGGTCTTCACCATTTCAGTTTGGTAATTCCACAAAATCTCTCAAACTCCTCTTAATATTCTTGACGAAGTTTTAAAATTTACTTGTGGAGTATGAATCTGCCTGACTTTTCACTTTCCATTGCTGACACCACTATCAATTTTCCTCTTCATCTAGCCTTTCACGAATACTTGATTTCCTTAACTCTGACCATGAACATTTTTTCCTTCTTTTCTTTCTTCTTTTAAAGAAGTGCTTCCTTCCTCTCTGACCTGTCTCACGCTGCTTTTTTCCCTCCCTCAAACTCATCTACTGTTACCTATTTATAAGTCCTATATGTCTTCTCACAACACTTACATCACACTTCTTCAGCTTCAATAAATGAACAGGTTAAAACCCTTGCTCCCACTCACCATCAAACTGACAACTTCTGCCAGGGCTGTTTGAGAGTTAGTATAACACGTCTAAGTAAGCACATCTACTTTGGCCTACAGTTCTACAAAGGCTACCTGCATGTACTTGCCAGCATAGGCTTTTCCATGGCTACTCTAAGTTCTTGGCCTCTTTCTACCTGTCTATTCTGCTCTGGCAGCAAAGAACTACAGGAAATACATGACAGTCAAATTATGGAAAATGCCACCAGAGACCAGGATGATACCCAACCCCCTTCTCTCATCCTCAGCTCTACACCAGAACATCCATCCCAGGTGCTAATATCCAAACTATCAAAAGAGAAAGAAGTAGTTTCAAGCATCCAAGATCAATATAATGAAAATGTCTCAAGTTCAAATGAGTGCCTTAATAAAATATAGCAAAGGGATTTTACCAGACTGCCCCAAAATCCCAAGGCACTAGGTAACAAAAGTTCTTTGAAACTCTTAACACTTAACAGCTTTTACTTTAGAACACTTCTAATTCTGAATGGAATTAAAGGTTATGTTCCAACAATCACCCTTTCCTTAACTGGGTTAATACTTGTAAGAGTGGCCTAAGGATCAATTTTTTTTTCCTCTTAAAGTGCTATTCTTACCAGTAGAGGATACAAAGCAAGCATAAGAAAGTCTCTCAAACACCAATTTCTGCTTTATTAACCAGGTCACAACCTAAGCCAAAGTTTATTTTTAAGAGAAAACTACAAGTCAGGACACACAATGGCATCTATATTTACAAGCAACATAAAGCCCTATCAACTGGTCAAGAAGGCAATTATGCAAATACCTCTAGATTAGTTCATGTTCTTTCAAGTGGGTACAAGAACTGAAGTTTATAAAAATCTTATTTAATTAACATGATACTTAAGGAATTCAAAGAGGAGGCAGCTCTGTATACCAGTTGTATATAAGATGCAGCTACTTAACTTTAATTTAACAGCACCTCCTTTTAGAGATTCAAATTGCTTCATCAGCTGAAAAAATCAGTTAAATTACTTTGTTAAAAAGAAAAACAAAACTTCCATCTCTTTAGCTTTAACTATGCAAAATTTAAGTAATTAATAATGTCCACGTTTCATTTTTCTCCTTCATAAAATCAGTACTCTGGCTTAGATAATCATAGCATTATATTTTTGGAATTGTAAAGAACCTTAAAAGCCATCTAACTCAACTTCATCTTACCAATGAGGAAACTGAAGCCAAGGGGTTAAATGACTTACCCAATGTCACCCAGGTAAATAAAAGAGGAAGGATTTGAACCCATGTCCTTTCACTCCAAAACCAAGTGATCTTTCCACTGTACCAAAATGCCTCTCAGCTCAAAGCTTACTTTCTCATTCTAAGGCTCCAATATCTTCAGACTATGAAGCAGTACATACTAGTAATCTGAACTGATGATGGGGGTACTCCCTTCATCAAGGTTAATTACATGGTTGCTCTATGACTTTATTGTTTTGGCTAAAAAATTCATCACAAACATAGTAAGTTAGAAGGGATCTCAGAAACCACCGAGTCCAAGCATAAGAATGGCCTGCACAAATGACCTAACAAGTGGTCACAACTTTTAGACTTCTTTCTAATTAGGTCTTCAGACCCACTCACTTCTTAAGCCAGCCTATTCCCCAAATCTGTCTCTATTCAACTTCTACTGACTGCTCCTCCATCTGCCCACTGGGGTCAAGCAGATAAAGTCTATGAGATTAACCTTTCCATATGACAGCCCTTCAAATACTTGATCACACCTATAAGTCTCTCTCTTCTCTAGGCTAAATGCTATTAATTAAGTAATCCTCATATGGCAGGATTTCCAGGCTCTTCATCATACTGGTCACAGTTCTGAAAGGAGTACAAGATTCTGAAAGTGTTCTAACTAGGGCAGAGTAGAACAGGATTATAGTAACTTCAATAGTCCTGAACACTATGTTCCCCTTATTGTATTCTAAGACTGTTAGCTCTTTTGGCTGACCTACCATACTAGTGACTAACTTTATACTTGAAGTCCACCAAAGACCCAAGATCTTTCTCAGACAAAGTAATGTCCAGCTACACCTTCTCTACCTTGTAGCTATGAAAGTGGTTTTCTGAATACAAGTGTAACTTGACTTCACATTTGTTCCTATTCAATTTCCTTTTCTTTATGCCTAATGAAATATTTTTGCATTCCAATTCTGTCAACCACTGTGTTAGCTATCTTTCTGAGCTGTGTCACCTACAAATGCAACAAGCGTGCCATCTATACTATACCTTCACCCAAGTCACTGACAATATTAAACAGGATGGGGCCAAAGAGAGGCTTGTTAAAAATCTTGGAAACCTTCTTTCAAAATGACATGGAACCATTAACGACTATTTTGAAGGTATGGTCATTTAACCACTTCAGAATTCATCTAACTATATTATTCACTACTGCATTTCTCTTCTCTCTCACCATGTCTTCCATAAGAGGAGCATAACGGCCTTTGCCAAACACTTTGATAGAGAGTAGGAAAACTATCTATAGTATTTCCCTGACCTACCAATATAATACTCCTGTCAAAAAGTAGCACTCCCTGTTCTCGATAAAAGCAAGCTGGATGTTTGGGATGACCACTTTCCTTTCCAAATATTCATTGACCACTTCTTTAATAATTCATTACATTTTTTAATGGATATTTTTTGTTTTTATATCATCTTCACTTTCAAATATATCCCTCCTCTTTTTCCTCCCCAACAGGCTACCCTTTGTAACAAAGATTAAAAAAGAAAAAAGCAGTTCAGCAAAACTAATCATTATCAATTCAGTGTAATCATATATTGATGCTGATTTACACTCAAAGCCCCCACTCCCTACAAAGAAAAGACAGAGGTATATTTTCTCCTCTTGTCTTTGAGGGTAAGCTAGATCATTATAATTATGGAGAGTTTAGTTTCATTTTTGGGTTCCACTTACATTTTTGTGGTCACTTCACCAGTCCAGATTCCACCATGATCTTCCCTTCCAGACAATGTTAACTTAAAGATCTCTGGACCTTGTCATTATCACTGCCACTGAACTGTAAGGACTACCAGGCTTTTCTACCAGCCCTGCTGTTCACCTCTCCTATAAGTACTGTCTCTCTAATTAAAAGCAAAAACTATCTGTTTATTTGCATTCCTAAAGTTTGGTACACAATATTCTATCACATTTCATATTCTACAATCTATTAAGTCCTTCCCTTATTGATGGACATTAACTTAGTTTCTTAATAATCCATTTTAGAATTTTGACAAAAATCAAAGTCAAACTCAGTGATCTATAATTTGCAGGGTCCATTCTCTTTCTTTTTTGAAAATGGGAACAACTGCCCTTCTCCAATTCTGAAATATTTCTCTTGTTCACCACTATTTTTTCAAATAGTATAGACAGTAGCTCAGTAATCATATCTACCAGGTATTTCAATACCCTGGGATATATTCTTTTTTTAAAGGTCTTTGCCAATTTTTAAAAAAATTATTTTTATTTATTTCATTAAATATTTTCCAATTACATGTAAAAACAAAATTTTAACAATCATTTCTTAAAATTTTGAGTTCCAAATTCTTTCTCTTCCTTCTATCCCTCCCTTCATTTTGAGAAGGCAAATAATTTTATATTGATTATACAGATGAAGTCATGCAAAACATATTTCCATATTAGCTGTGCTGCAAAAGAAAACAAACAAAATAAAACAAATAAAGCAAAAAAAATGTATTTCACTCTGCATTTTCGAGTTCATAAATTCTCTCTCTGGAAGTGGATAGCGTCTTTCATCATGGATACTTTGAACAGTCTTAGATCATTATCAAGTTCAGATTAGTTAAGTCTTTCACAGTTGATCATCTTGGAACATATTTCACTAATGCTTGATAATCTGAACTCAGCATGGGCAGCGGGGTGATATTATACTATCTCCTTATTTATCTTGGGTATCAACTCCCTATTAACCATTTTGTTTTGTGTTTTCCAGTCCAAAGGCCACTGTCCTTGGCAGAGAAAATAGAAGCAAAGTAAATGTTAAGTAATACTACTTTCTCTTCATCATCTGTTATCATCTTATCAACCCCTAGTAGTGGTCATAGCCTTCTCTTCCTACCTTCAGCTAGAAAACACAGGCAAAATACACTGGTGTGCAAAACATATTCCTGGGCTAAGCTACCCAGTAGAATTTTAGTCCAAAGAATGCTACCTATACTTTTGCTAAACCCTTTGAAATAGTGTTCTCCAAATCCAGGGCACAGCCTAATCAGTTTTCCTCTCTCCTCTATCACAAATTCTAAGATGGAACAGACACTTCTCAAAGTTATCATTTCGACCCCAGAAACCAGTTCTTCCATGTTACTTTTCCCATTATTTGAAGGTTGAAATTATCATTTATGTAAACCAAGAAATTATGGAGCTGCTTTGATCTATCTAAGAGACAGAGACCACTAACAAATTATCTGGATGACTGAAGTCCTCTATCATTACTAAATAATGCTTTCTACAATGTTTCTCTCTCTCTTTTTAAAAAGGCAATCGAAGTTAAGGGACTTGCCCAGGGTCACTAGTAAGTTTCTGGCAACTCAGGTCCTCCTAACTCCAGGGCTGGTGCTCTACTAGATGCCCTATGTGTTTTCTCAAACTTGTTTATTTACAGGTGACCTGTAGTATACCTGTTGATATCACTTTCATTTCTATCCCTGCGGATCTTTACCAAATGTCTTCTACTATACATACCCCTTCTGGTCTCTCAAATAAAGGCATCTTCTTAGCATATAATTTACTCCCATATCTCCAAATTCATCATTTTACCTATCCTGTTCCTTTTCAATGAGATATTAACATTCAAGAAGCATTTCAGTCAAGGATCCTCATTCTACCAAGTCTCAATTATACCTATGAGGACAAATTTGCCTGTTAGCATTAGGATCTCAAGTTCACTTTGTTACCAATATTTTCTGAAAGCTAATGATGAGCCTTTTCAAACTTAGCTGTGTTGTTCCTCTAATAGATTACAATTCAACACAAGCTTTTGCTCCAATATCAAAAGCAAGAGTTTAGGGTGATCTCAATGTCACTATAAAGATTTGAACATGTAATACAGTACTTAGAAATTACAAATTCATACTTATATAGTATAGCAGGGCAAAAATGGTACTTTAGGAGTACCAAGCAGTAAATGCTTGTAGATAATTAAATAAATATAGTGTGATTCTTAGTACATGTTGCCCTCTTTTTAGATACTGTCAATCTGGAAGGAGATTACTTAGGACTAAGGCCTCATCACAGTCCATTTCATGGCTAACTGGACAAAAAAAAATAACCTAGTACTAAGCCTTTTTGAAGTCAAATAAATGTTTATATTACTAGATGATATGAACATTCATTCTGACATTCTTTTTATAAATGAGACCAGACACATATAAACAGAAAAGTAGATCTCCTCTGTGTTTTTGGTCTAGACCAGCATTTCATTGTTGTTGTTGTTCCTGCTATGCTGAACTCTTTGTGACCTTATATGGGGTTTTCGTGGCAAAGATATACTGGAATAGCTTGCTATTTCCTTTTCCAGTTCATTTTACAGATGAGGAAACTGAGGCAAATAGGATTAAATCACAGCTAGTCTGAGGCCAGATTTGAACTCAGGAAAATGAGTTCCTGACTCCAGGCCTATCACTCTATTCACTGTGCCAACTAGCTGGCACTACATATTAACAGTGCAGCCAATTCTCCAAGCGTCATACTAATCCAAATACTAAATAAACCATGAACTAGTTTAAAAAGAAGAATTAAAATAAATAAACCTAGCTGCCCCTACCCATCTTTGTTTTCTTCCATGCCATTTTCATTTCCTCATGTAACACATCTGGGGATATGATGCCAGAGTACAAATGTAGTAATTCCACTGTTACTTATGGTGAAAGGAATTATTTATTTTAAAAATTTACAGATATCCATGTCTTACCTGTTTTGTCTTCTTTCCAGTTTCATCCTTGTAAATCCTCGGGATGACTTTGCTTAGTTGGCTCCATTGTTAGCTTTCTATAATTTGTTTTTCCTTTCCTTAAAATTTGTTTCTTAACTTTTTGAGGTAACACTTGAGGTAAAATTTTCTACCACCATCCACTAGGATTTCACAAACCATTTTATCTTCTAAACGAGTGGTGTCCTAACCTCTCATTTCCTCAATTTCCTCAGTTCCCAGAACCTACTCTTCCATTCCACTCAACCTACACACAGGGATGGTCACATCCTTGATCTTGCCAACACACCCTTAAGTGTTCCATTTCCTTGATCAAGAAGTCTGAAATTCCTTTATCCTCATTTCATACTTTACTGAGAAAAATCAAGAGTATTCGCTGTCAGTTCCTTTTTCCTCTTCTCATTTCAAAAACCCTTGACAACATTTACTCTGCATATTCTCTTATGAAAATTCAATATATACGTTAAAAGCAGATAGTTGTTTGCATGTTGTCTCTCCCATTGAATGTGAGTTCTTTGAGGGTAGGGGCCATTTTTGCCCTTTTTTATATTCCCACAGTGCCTAGCACATAGAAAAAGCTTAATAAATGCTTGTTGATTTGACTTGATGTCACTTTACTGCTGCTTCTGATGCTGGCCCTTCTTTTAGGTAGGATCAACTCATCTATATGTAACCTTGATCCCATCACCCTCTGTCTTCTCTAGCAGAATGCCCACACTATCATTCCATCTCTCTTATTCTAATCTTCAATCTTTCCATCCCACTACAAACATAACCAAATATCTTACATCCTTTAAAAAAAAACCCCAAAACAAAACACATTAGATTCTATCATCCTATAGTTTTCCTTCCTTTCTCAGTCAAGCTCCTTGGTAAACACAACTAAACTCAGTTTCTTGTTTCTTCTCTTACCTTCTTCTAAACCATTTGTAATTTGGCTTCATGTATCATCAATCAATTGAAACAGCTATCTTCAGAGACACTAATGCTGACTTTATTGCCAAATCTAATGGCCTTTTGGCAATCCTTATTCTTCTTGATGTCCTGGTTGCATGTAACACTGATGACCACCTATCTGCTCCAGGATACCCTTTCCTTTCCAGGTTTTCATGACACCTATATATAACTGCACCCCCAGGTACTAAGAATTCTTAGACTTTCTTCTATGTTCTCTCTACATTCTATTACTGTGTGACCTCATTAGTTCTCATTAATCATAATTATTTCATAACTCTATATAAATGACTCATAGATATATGAAGTCTAAGGTTCTCTCCCTGCCTTACATCACCAATATTGATTCTATATTTCAAAATGACTATTTCACAGACATCTCAAACTCAACACATCCAAAACAGAATTCATCATCTTTCCTTCCAAACCTATCCTTCTTTTGAAATTTCTTATTTCTGTCATGAACACGACTACCTTTCCACTCACCTAGGCTTATAACCTTGGTGTCATTTATACTCTTACTCATCTGACTTAGCCAGTCAGTTGCCAAAACTTATGATTTCCCTCTACAAAACATCTCTTGCATGTATCCCCTTCTCTATTTACACAGCCATCACCTGAGTTCATTCAGGCCCTACCCACTTCTTTCCTGGACTACTGAAATAGTCTTCCTGCCTCAAGTCTTTCCCTACTCCAAATGATCCTCCACCAAGTTACCAGTCATTTTTACTCAGCAAATTCCATTGGTTCCCTAATGCCTCTAGGATGAGATATAAACTTCTGTTTATCATTTAAAGCTCTTCACAACCTAGCCTGCCTACCTTTCCAGCCTTCTAACATATTACTTCCCTTCAAGCATCCCATGGTCCACATAAACTAGGTATTTAATTGTTCTGTACTCGTGACACTCCCTCCCCTATGTCTGTGCTTCTGCACTGGTCATCCCCCATGCTCGTCAACTTTGCCTCTTGGAATCCCAGGTTTCCTTCAGTACTCAGTTCAAATACCACATTCTACATTAGGATTCTCTTAGTCTTCACAGATGCTCCCTTCCTCTTCATCTCCAAGGTTATCTGCATCTGCCATGCCTTCGCATGTACGTGTATCTATATAATAGACCAATAGATGTGTTTGTTGTCTCCCCCATTAAAACACTAGCATCTTTGTACTCTCAATACTTTGAGTAGTTCCTGGAACACAGAAGGTGCTTAATAAATGCTTGTTTTGGGGGCAGCTAGGTGGCGCAGTGGATAGAACACCGGCCCTGAAGTCAGGAAGACCTGAATTCAAATCCGGCCTCAGACCAAACACTTGACACTTGCTAGCTGTGTGACCCTGGGCAAGTCACTTAACCCCAGTTGCCTTAAAAAAATAAAAAATAAATGCTTGTTTTGATTTGACTATCCATAGCTGTAATCTCTTGCCAACTGGCAAGGTGATCAAATATTTCTGCTGCAGTAGTTTCCAGGGTTTTTTGGTCTCTTTGTTATGATGATTTATTTATACTAAACATTTTCAAGAAATAGTGTCAGTGTCTGTTCTTTTATCCATTTCCCATTTTTTGGTTGTCAGCATCCCACTGAAATAGGTCAAGCTGGAGATGCCTCACTTTCAACACTTTATCTTCTCACGTTTATTCTTTTTGCTATTTGCTATTTTTGCTAAATTGCTATTTTTTTCTTTAATAAGTCAGTGATATCAGTAACCAGTTGTTTCCTGTCATAATAAAATAAATTTTTGTATGTGTTCACCATGATCAATAATGCTTGAATTTTCTCAAGTAAAAGATTTATTATACCTCAGTATAAGACTTTTGAATAGCCTACAAGACTTTGGCCTTTTTGGTTCTTATTGCTAAACTGTACTGACATTTTTTGGCCATCCTTTCATATGCCCACCTCTGCAATAAAGTTACTATTAATTATATACTGATTTAATTTGGAGAGTCCTATTAAGTTTGTCATAGATTCTCCACACTTTCTCATACTCTGCAACAAATGTTGATGCATAAGCTACAATTATATTTGTGGTAGTTTTTCTGCACATACTTACTAATGACCAATATAAGAAGTCCAAATGTTCCAAGAAATGTTTCTTGTTGCCACTGGACATAGGAAAAAAATCAATTCCAAATGTTCCATGAAATGTTTCTTGTTGCCACTGGACATAGGAAAAAAATCAATTCTGCTAGGCATTTTATTTGCCTTTCAAAGAACTTGTAAGCCACCCTTCCATTGGGGTGCAACTTTCTTCTGTCTTCTTGTTACACATATTCAGAATGTTGGCACAATACGGTTCAGTTCTTCCAGTAGTATGGCCGTGCTTTGGTCACTGGACAAGAATGTCACATTTACAGTGTCAACAGTTAAACTAGTATTTAGAGAATGTGAAGAAATTGTGTGATTCTCAACACCTTCTGCTTTCTTTTCTGCTACCACAGAAGTGAAAAGGGTAAGGACTATGGGACACTCTGCATATTTATTTGTTTCAGTAACATGGGGTCAACTTCACATTAGGATGAAGTTTCTATATCAGATTTAGTCAGTATTTTAAAAACACACTAGGGGCCAAATCTCTGACTTTCGCCTGAGGCTATAATCTTATCAACTGGCCTTTCATTGTGGCTACACCCAATCTCCCCTCCATTGCCTTACCTTCCTACGTATGGCCCCTGGCCATTTCCCACCCTTAATCCTAGCTGGGCTCCATTCTCCCTTGGCCATGAGGTCCAGGTCCCAGGAGTTCTGTTCACCCCAGCCTACTTGGCCACTCCTAGATCCCTCCCACAGTCTTTCTGTATATAAGGTTCATCTTGTCTGCTCTGATTCTTAATAATCTAACCACTGCTTAGATTCTTATAATCTAGCCAAAAGCTTACTAATGTTCAGACTCCTTAAGAGTCTGCCCAATATGATGGATGTTCTAATAAACCTTGTCTTTGGCTGAAAAAAATAAAAACAAAAAACAAAAAACAAACACATTAGGATGCATCATCATCTAAATAACTGCTATTGCCTTCAAAGTTGTCACATGCTGGAAGGCCCAGGAAATAAGCATCATCTTAATGAAATATATTCCACCACTGCAAATTGCTTTCAGAGTCTAAATCAAATGCTTTTCAATAGCCTTGATGGTAGAAAATCTTTGTACTTTTGATAATGGATTTGATTTTTTGAAATGGCTAAAAAATTCAGAGTGCAGTCTGGTGAATAAAATGGATAAACACCATTTGGAGTCAATAAGCAACACCTTCACTTTCCTTGTTGCCCTGAAGGCAATTTCCATGGAGGAACTACTAAAATACTCTGAGCAAAGGTAGTGCCATTGGAATAAATGCGCATCCTCTGAGGTAATGTTCTGAAAGATAGTTCCTACTTGAATGTGTAAGTTCTGGTATATTCTGGTTAATAATCAATTTCATTACTTTATATTCACAACTTATATTTGGAGACCAATAATGCATTAGCTAAAAAATTCTCAGGAATAACTATATTTGAAAACCTGAATCTGAGATGGTAGTTTGTCTGTTCTTAGTTGAGGGTAATGTTTTTTGTTCTCATAACATTTCAGGTATCTTTTTAAATAAGAAGATTAAACACATTCTCCTTGATCCCTGTTGATCTGATTTGACCCAATACAGCAGGACTAGGACCAATTACAGGGAATTAGTTGTGGGAAAGAAATTATTTCAGTTCACTATAAGAAACAATTAACAATACCTCAAAACAGAAGGGAGACTTAAAGAACAATGCACTTTCCAATATTTGTTGTCTTCAGATTAAGGACTCATTGATGGTATAGGAAAACAAGTTTCTATTTCTGGACTACAGCTTGAAATATAGGAAGGATAGACAAGAGATGGAATGCACCTAACAAAGGTTGATAAAAGTCTATTTGCCTAGCTGGTCTTGCAAATTTAACTGCATTTAAAAAGGGAAAAGAAAAAAATGACATGTGTATATTCAATAAGCTTGATATCCTAGAAGGCAGCTATGAGGTAAGAACAATAGCAATAAAGATGCTCAACAGAAAAAATCCATGAAAGCAATGAACTGATGTCCACGTACAAACAACAAAATATGGCAAAGAGTCAAGTTCAACTAGAGAACCTAATTCACAAGCGCAAGAAGATAAATTCTCCATTTGATTTCACTCTCCATTCTCTCACATATCTAATCAGTTGCCAAATCTTGCTTGTACCTTCCAAACGTCTCTCCCGCCTGTCTCCTTCTCCGCACGCACTTACACGGTCACCACATAAATTCAGACTCTCATTATCTCTTGACTGGACTATTACAATAGCCTCCTAATTGGTCACCTGCCTCGAGCTCTCCCCTTTCCAAGCCATCCTTCTCACAGCTGCCAAAGTGATACTTTGACAATTTGAGGCAGATATCACCTCCTGCTAAAAAGCTCCTGTGGCTTCCGAGAGCCTCGAGGACCACATCCAAACTCCTGTGTGGCACTTAAAACCTTTTGCCACCCTTCTAGCCTTGTTGCACATTACTCTTCATGCCATCCACATTCCAGTCAAATTGGCCTCCTTGTTGTTCGCCACATATGACATTCTTTCTCCCAGCTCTATGCCTTTTCTTTCACAAGCCCCTGCATGCCTGGAATACGCTCCCCTCTCCTTCCTGTCTCTAGAATCTCTAGTTTCCTTCAGAACTCAGCAAAAGGGCCACTTTTCATATAAGGTCTTTCCTGATCTGCCCTACTAGCATTCTGCAAATATTACAGTCAATTCTTGTCATGAGGTAATTATACTCTATAAAGTCATTGTGAGCACTGAACTAAGGAACACTGATTCATTGCTACCAGGGGAATACAAGGTTGGGTTCCTGTGAGCCTCTGGTCACAACAATGACTTTAGCACCTTCTGGAGCCGTCTCACATGCAGAGCAGTAAACTTCTTCCTTTTTCTGGATGCACGGTATTGTTGATTGATTAACAGAACTCACAGCCAACAGCCCTAGCACTCATACCTGAAGGAAGCACAGTCTTCTTGTGCTTAGGAACACTAGACTGAACCTCATTTGGAAGTAATTTTAAACATTGAAATCACCAATAAAAAGCACAAAAATGTGAAAAATGTGACACTAAGTAGATTGAGAAAAGAACCCTTGTTTATAGTATGAGAGCTGAAACTAGAAGGTAGAATATCACCTTGTTCAACCTCAGCTAGGAACACGCCTGAGAAAACATTTTTGTGTGTTCATACTGTTTCCCCCCAATAGAATATAAGTTCCTTGAGAACTAGGACAGAACAAAAATTGGCGAAAAAAGACTTGATATCTAAGGTAAATAAGGTGGTAGTAAGACAACACCTATCTGTCTTTGATGAATGCAAGTCACCAGAGTCCAGTAAACTAGATCCCAGACTACAAAGAGATGTAAACAATTGAGACAATTAATGACCTCTGAAAGACCACGGAGAACATAGAAGTTTGGAAAAAGGCAAATGTTCCAATTGTCAAAAAGGAACAGACTTTGGAAGCAAAGGCCCAACGCACTTGACTTTACTTCCTTACAACATTCTGAAATATATTGTTCAAGGGACAGCTAGTGAATTATCTAGAAAGGGATGCGGTACTAGTTTAGTTTCATCAAGAACAGGGCATGCTAAATTGGTCCCATTCCCTTTGAGGTGTGGAATTGAGGAGAATGTCATAATTAGAGATTTAGCAGAGCATTTAACACAATCTCTTATGTCACTTTGAGGGGAAGAAAAGAGTGAGCTACATGATAGTACAGTCAGCTGGATTTAAAGATAGTTAAATTAAATGACTTGACCCAAACAATCATTATTGGATCTACATCAACTTGGAGGGTCTCCACTGGGATACCCTTGCTATCTATGCTTAGCTTTATGATGTTTAACATTATCAATGACATGTTTATCAAATCTGCAGATGACACAAAGCAGCTAAATAGGAGAGAGCAGAGTCGTGAATACCCATAGAAGAGACAGTATATACAAGTACCAAAGTGGTCAATAATATCAGATGCTGTAGAAAAGTCAGAAAAGATGAGAACTAAAGAGAGAGCAGTAGACTCAGCTATTAAGTGATCATTAGTAAACTTGGAAGAAAAAGTTTCAATTTAGTAATAAGGTCAAAATCCAGAATGCAAAGGGGTCATTAAGGAAAAGAGAGAAAGTAGGAGGAGCTTTTTCAGGTGCTTGGCTGAAAAAAGGAGGAGCAATACAGGACAACAACATATGAGCACAGTATGGTCAAGTGAAGGTTTTTTAAAGGGTAGAACAGATCAAGAAACATTTTTAGGTGGAAAGGGCCAACACCATATAGCGAAAGCTTTCAAATGAGAATAGGCTTGATTAAGGGGACAAGCTACCAGAGGAAGATAGGATCAGGAGAATAGGTAGAACAGCTAACATTGGCAAGAAAGGCCACCTCTTCATCAGAGACTGGAGCAGAGGAGTAGAGCACAGTGAATGATGTCAGTGGGTTTTGAGATGCAAAACAGGAAATAAAAGGAAACTCAAAATGCATAGCTTCTTTTTCAGAAACGTATGAAGTGTCTTGTTCCGAAAAGAAAGATAGGGAAAGGTGTAGGAGATTTAAAAGAGAAGTAAAGTTTTGCAACAACTGCTGTGGGAAGTGATACTTTTCTTTCTATACTAAGGGCTCATTTGAAAATAGATAACAAATCTGTCACAGAACCATTTGGCATGGTTCTGTGACTTCTTTTAGCAGCACATTAGTATGACCAAAGAAACAACTGATAAGGATAATCCAGAGTTAGAATTTGGCAAGTCATGAGTACTCAAGAGGACAAGGCAAGAAATTCAAGCCCAATAGGGGAAGAATGGTTAGACATCAGTCTGACTAAAAAAGACCTCAGCATTTTGGTGGACTGCAGGCTCAATGAATCAAGAGCATAAGAGGTCAGCCAAAAAAGCTAATGCATGGGGCAGAGCCAAGATGGCAGAGGGAAAGCAGTGATTGCCTTGAGCTCTCCCCCAAACCCCTCCAA
Organism: Vombatus ursinus; assembly: GCF_900497805.2. Taxonomy (NCBI): domain Eukaryota; kingdom Metazoa; phylum Chordata; class Mammalia; order Diprotodontia; family Vombatidae; genus Vombatus; species Vombatus ursinus. The sequence continues at coordinate 4,116,359 of NW_020948951.1, read as the reverse complement.
ATACCTAAAAAAATGGCTCTAAACAAATTCTAAAGCAGCAGAACCCACAAAAAGACAGAGTGAAACAAATTTCCAACCAAAGACAGCCTGGATGGTTGATCAGGAAGGTATTTCGCGCCAGGCCGGGAGAGGAGCACAGTTTGGTGTGCAGCGACCCTGGAACAGGCCTCAGAGGACTGAATCGAGGGCAGCTGTGGCAGTTTCCAGACTTCTCAACCCATGAACACGAAGGACAACGTGGAAGGTCAGTGGGAAAAGTCTGTGACTGTGGTGAGAGAGGAGCTAGGTCTCAGCTGCAAGTCTCGAGCGCGGCTTCTGGGGCAGCGACTGTTTCCTGAGCTTCTGGCCCACAGACTGAGGGGGAATGGAGTGGCTGATCAGAGGGGGATTGCAAGGATCTCTTTGCCAGAGCTGAGGCAGGAATCTCTTGCTTTACCAGTGCTTGGATCTGGGTCACAGTTCTGAGGGGCGGTTCTGGGGCGAGGAGGAGCTCTGGTGTGGTGGAGCTTGTGGCTGTGGAGAGGAAACACCTCGCCCCTTATCATACCCCCTTGGAAGAACTGAAAACTTACAGGTCCCTAGAAGTATCTCTGAAAACAGCTGTACAAACCCCCGAAGCTTGGGACAGTACACTCTTCACATTGGAAGCAGACTTTTACCTTAACAAAGAGTTTAAAACTCAAGTAATTGGCCGGGATCATGAGTAAGCAGCGCAAAAAGAGTCAGACTATATTATCTTACTTTGGTGACAAAGAAGATCAAAACATACAACCAGAAGAAGACAACAAAGTCAAAGATCCTACATCCAAAGCCTCCAAGAAAAATATGAATCAGTCCCAGGCCTTGGAAGAGCTCAAAAGGGATTTTGAGAAGCAAGTAAGAGAAGTAGAGGAAAAACTGAGAGTGATGCAAGAAAATCATGAAAAACAAGTCAACAGCTTGCTAAAGGAGACCCAAAAAAATACTGAAGAAAATAACACCTTAAAAAAATAGCCTAACCCAAATGGCAAAAGAGGTTCAAAAAGCCAATGAAGAAAAGAATGCCCTAAAGAGCAAAACTGGACAAATGGAAAAGGAAGTCCAAAAGATTACTGAAGAAAATACTTCCTTAAAAATTAGAATAGAGCAACTGGAAGCTAGTGACTTTATGAGAACTTAAGACACTGTAAAACAAATCCAAAAGAATGAAAAATTAGAAAACAATGTGAAATATTTCATTGGAAAAACAACTGACCTGGAAAATCGATCCAGGAGAGAGAATTTAAAAATTATTGGACTATCTGAGAGCCATGATCAAAAAAAGAGCCTAGATATCATCTTTCAAGAAATGATCAAGGAAAACTGTCCTGATATTTTAGAACCAGAGGGCAAAATAGAAATGGAAAGAATCCACCGACCTCCTCCTGAAAGAGATGCCCAAAGGAAAACTCCTAGGAATACTGTAGCCAAATTCCAGAGTTCCCAGGTCAAGGAGAAAATATTACAAGCAGCCAGAAAGAAACAATTCAAGTATTGTGGAAACACAATCAAGATAACACAAGATTTAGCTGCTTCTACATTAAGGGACCGCAGGGCATGGAATATAATAATCCGGAGAACAAAGGAGACAGGATTACAACCAAGGATTACAACCAAGAATCACCTACCCAGCAAAACTGAGTATAATCCTGCTGGGGAAAAAATGGTCATTCAGTGAAATAGAGGACTTTCAAGCATTGTTGATGAAAAGACCAGAGTTTAACAGAAAATTTGATTTTCAAAAACAAGACTCAAATGGAACATGAAGAGGTAAACAGGAAAGACAAAATCATAAGAGACAAAAAAGCTAATGCAGCATTAAGAAGAGGGACACTGTCTGGGACTAAGGAGAGAGTTCTATTGTACCCTGGCCTGGTCATATCAAATTCAAGGTAGAGAGTTCAATTAGGAGTACATTTTAGGAAATACGCTAAAAAGCTGCAGAGCATATAGAGAAGGGAAATCAGGATGGTAAAACGCTTCAAATAATCATGCCATGAAATGTTGTGCTGAAGGAATGTTTAACATGGAGAAAGGAAGACTTAAGAGGCATGTGACAGTAGTCTTCAAGTATCTGAAAAGTTGAGGCAGCTAGGTGGCACAGAGGATGGAGCTCCAGCCTTGCAGTCAGGAGGACCTGAGTTCAAATCCGACCTCAGAAACTTGACACTTACTAGTTGGGAAAGTCACTTAATCCTAATTGCCTCACCAAAAAAAAAAAGAAAACAAAAGAAAAAGAAAAAGGATCGGAAGGGTTATGACTTTGAAGAGGAATCAGACTTGTTTTGCTTTGTCCCAAAAGGTAAAACAAGGTGTAATGCCTTCACATTATGGAAAGGCAGATTTAAGCTTGACATAAAGATAAACTTCCTAACAATCAAAAGTTATCCAAAACCAAAATGGACCACTGATGGATAGTTGGTCCCCCTAAAATGGAGGTCTTAAAGCAAAGATTGGATGATTACAAGTCATTTATTATATGATGGAGAGAGGATTCTTGTGCAAGAATGGGTTGACTATGGTCTCTGTGGCACATTCTATCTCAGACTCCAAGATTCAAAATGGAGATTTCATAGATGCTCAGGTGAGGTTGGATCAGATAATGTCTCCAAGGATCTAGGATTCTATGCTATTGAGGGGATTTCTTGCTTCAGGTAAGGAGTAGAATTCAAGATTCTAGAGGCAGTATGGCACAGTGGACAAAGGGCAGACTTGGAGCTAGGAAGAAACAGGTTCAAAAACCACCTCAGATACTTACCAGCTGTTCAACCCAGGTCAATTACTTGACATCTCTTTGCCTCAATTTCCTCATCTGTAAGCACCTATTCTATTTTATCTATTTTCAAATAGACCCTAATAATAGCAAGGCAAGTCTCACTTCCCACAGCAACTGTTGCAAAACTTTACTTCTTTGTTTAAATCTCCTACACTAGACCCTGTCTCTCTTCTCAGCAAAGGACCTCACCTCACAATTTACTGAAAAATAGAAGCCATCCACCATAAGTCTTTTTCTTCCCTGCTCCATATCTTAAAACCATTGACTCCTCATCATTAAGCATGTGTCAGGCACTGTGCTAAGCATTTTACAAATAAATAAATAAATAAATAATTTTACAAAAATAAAATTTTGCAAATGATCTAACTTGATCCTTACAATAATCCCAGGAGGTAAAGGTGCTATTATCACCCCCATTTTACAGTTAGGAAAACTGAGGAAGACAGAGATTAAGTGATTTGCCATGGGTCTTAGAGCTAGTAAGTACTATTTACTTACTGAGTAAGTAAGGCCAGATTTAAACTCAGATCTTCCTGACTCCAGTCCAACCTGGACAGCTCCCCCTATCTCTATGGGAATAACACCTACCACAATGGGTTGTTGTGAGGATCAAATGAGATCATATATTTAAGTGCTTTATGAAACTTAAAAGTGCAAAACCAGGAAAAAATATATACAATGACAACAAAATAAATGGAAAGAACAACAAAAAGAAATTAAACATTACAATGACCAAGTTTGTTCCCAAGGAAGAAATGAGAAAATGCATCACCCCTTCCTTTGCAGAGGAAGAAGACTACTTCATATACTAAGACACAGTTCATGTGGTCAGTTTTGCTAAACTGCTCTTCCCCTCTTCCATTTTTATTCTCTGTCATAAGAGACATCTCTGAATAGGAGAAGAGACAGACATTTGGAAATTTTTAAAGTTACTCTGCATAACAGTACAGCTACACATTCTTTTAGGTCTACACCTATAATTTCCACGTAAGGAGTCCCGGGGGGGGGGGGGGAAATAAGCATTAATATATTAGTGCCTACTATGTGCTAGACACTGTGCTAAGCATTTTATAAATTTATAAATATCATTTCATTTGGTCTTCACAACAACCTTGGGAGGTAGGTGCTGTTATTATTCCCATTTTACAGTTTAGGAAACTGAGGCAGACAGGTTAAGTGACTTACCCAAGGTCATATAGCTATCAAGTGTCAGAGGCCAGATTTGAACTCAGGTCTTTCTGAGTCCAAACCTGGTGCTCTATCCACTGTACCATCTAACTGCCTCTTAGTGAAGAAACTGATCAATGCAAATGAGCAACTCTTCTACAATTTACAGACGTAGAAAGTTGTCTGAGGCATTGAGAGATTGAATGACTTGCCTAGGATCACAAAGCCCATCTATATCAAGAAGTGATACCTAAACCCAGATTACTTCAGGTCAGCCCTCTTATCTACTATACCAGGCTGCCTCTCTGACTTTGTACACTTTCTTTACTTATCTGTGTAATTTGGGGTTGGAGCAGATAACCTCAAAGGTCTCTGGCATCTTCTATCTGTAATCCTATGAGATATCTCCTCCACAACAGAATGATCAAAGGCAGGGATAATTTCTTTCTTGTCTCTGTAGACCCACTGCCAAATATAGTGCATAACACACAGAAGACAATTAATAAATGTTTGTTGAATTCAAACAAATAATTATATGTTCATGTCTTAACTCCCTACTCCACGAGGACAGGAATGTCTTATCTCAACTTTATACTTCCCCCTGTACACAGTATAATAAATGTTTTATGATTTTCAAAGTAGCACATGTGAAATGCTATGTGGAAATGGTGAAGGAGAACCAATAATGCAACATTCCTAATATGGGGCTAAAAGCCAAGAAAAAAGAATCCTTAAGCCACTTGTCATGAAAAAATCCAAATAGGAATTTAAAAATGGATCGAGACAAGTTCTGACTTCAAACAGCTCCAGCCTGGCATTTGGGCCATCAATTGAGACTTTCTACTTCTCTTCCAGATACACAGTTGGTCATTAGGAGCAGCCCTCCAAAAGCAAGATAAAACACTCACTATAATAAATGCATACCTTCAAGATCCTCAGGGACTCACAATTAAGTTTGAATATTACACACTGTGCAGCTGGGAGCTCTGAAAAAATGCTCCATGATGCTCGTGGTATTTTAAAGGACACAGCCCTAGAGTTCCACGTTCTACTCTTTTGGTCTGGATTCTAGGCAGCAAATGCTGTTGTTGGTGCAATGCCTGGACTCTTTGAAAGGAAAATGCTATATGTATTTATGACACAACTGGAAAAAGAGCTTCAGCTGCCCCAAACTCCCAGCCATAACAAAGACCCAAGGATTTTCATAGGGCAGTCAGAGATGGACCTGGGGAGACATATAAGCTCTTTAAGGGTAAGGATTATTTCATTTTTGTCTTTGTATTCTCAGTTCCTAGTAGTGCCTTCCACACAGATTGTTAATAATTTTTAAAATTAAATGGACTGATTCCTGAGCATGAGATTAACAAAGGGCAACTCTGTGCATTGCCCACAATAAGATAATGGATTGTGCTGCTAGTCAGTAAACATTTATTACGTGCCTACTAACATGCCAGGTATTGTGCTAAGTACTAGGGATACAAAGGCAAAAGGAAGTTCCTGATCTCAAAGCGCTCAGTCTGACGGAGGAGACAATATACAAATAACTAAATGTAAGTACACTATATAAACAACTACATATACATACCACATATACATATATGTGTATATATACATCTATATATTTGTGTGTGTACACACACCCAAACACACACACACACACACACACACACACACACACAGAGGCACGCACACGTGTGCAAGCTATATACAGGATAAACTGGAAATAATCAATAGAGGGAAGCCACTAGCATTAAGGCAGATTGGGAAACACTTTCTATCGAAGGTGGGATTTTAGCTGGGACTTGAAAGAAGTCAGAAAAGCCAGGAGGCAGAGATGAAGAAAGAGAGAATTCTAGGCATGGGAGATAGCCAACGAAAATGCTCCTAGCCTGGAGATGGAGTAGCTTACTCAAGGAAGAGCAAAAGAGACCAGTGTCACCGAATTGCAAAGTGAGTGTGAGTGTGTGTTAAGGTATAAAAACAATTGAAAAGATGGAGAAGGTTAAGAAGAACTTTAAATGCTTTATATTTGATCCTGGGGGTGACAGGAAATCACTGGAGTTTACTGAGTAGCTCAGACCTGTACTTAGGAAGATTACTTTGATGGCTGAATGGAATGGACTACAGTGGGGAGAAACATGTGGTAGGGAGACCAATCAGTACACTATTGTGACAGTCTGAAAGAACACAGGCCTAAAGGAATCGAAACTACGATCCTGCGTGAAACTTTTTATATTTCCATAGCACCACTACGTCTAGCCAATTTTTCAACTTAAAGCCTTTGGGAATTCAAATGAACAAAGATTTGTTGTTGTTTAGTTATGTTCAAATCGCTGTGACCCCATTTGGGGTTTTCTTGGCAAAGATACTAGAGTGGTTTGACATTTTCTTCTCCAGCTCATTTTACAGATGAGGAAAACAGGATTAAGTGACTTGCCCAGGTTCACACAGCTAGTAAGTGTCTGAGGCCAGATTTGAACTCAGGAAGAGGAGTCTTCCTAACTCTAGGCCTGGCACTCAATTCACTGCACCACCTAGCTGCCTGAACAAAGATTTACTATGCAACTATTATGTGCACTGTACAAGACCCTAGGAAGATAAGATGTTTTGGTAAAATATCATCCCTGCTCTCCTTCAGTCTTCTTTGGGGTATAAGGCACCTAAGAAAAATAACTATAACAGCTAAAATAACTTCCACTGAATACATTAAAGTCCAAAAAGACTGGGATCTCACTTAGAAGTATTAAATTCAATAAATGCACATTAAATGCTTACTATATTATATGTGTGTATGTATGTATATATAAAAATACTGTGCTAGGCACTGATGAGAGCTTGACTTCAGGGGGCTCAATTGCTCAATATAGGTGGTCTCCAATTTTCTTCACTAAGTGATACACATTTCATCTCACAAAAACTTTCAACTACTTATCCAATGACTTCTGCCAATGACATCAAACACTTACAAAAGGAGAAACACAACAGTAAGCAGTCTGTTTCACAATCTGCTTTTCTGCATAATTGTTACATGACCACCAGTACCAGGTACTTCTCTCTAAAGGTAAGTTAGGAGTTCAGAAACAGTTAGGTACTCAGAGCACATGGGTATGATGATTTCAAATCAGACCAGGGCTCAAATGAAGACAGCAAAGAGATGGAAATGTTTCCAAAGACCACGTGCTGTCCTTGGTCACTGGATGGAACTGACCTTGAGAGTTCCAAATTAAGAATCTGGTAGCCAATTTCAAAAACTTTAAAAATAAGGTTTGGCAGCCATCAAGCCTGACTGTTCAGTTTCCAAATGAAAATTACATGACTCTCTTTTCTATCATGTTCAAAGTGACAACATGAGACAGTCTATCAACCAACAAATCTAGTCTGTTAAATACTATGGTTTCTAACTAAGAAGATAAACAGGGACAAACATTTAGCTCTGACAAGTACTGTGAAAGGTGGATCACTCATAAAGGAATAGGCAAAGTAGGCATGTCTTTCTATCATAACTCACACTTTAATCACTAAAATTGTATCTCATATCCCTCTGAAAGTAATCTCTCCACATTATCTGATGTTCATGGACAGGACTAACAGAATCATCCCTGCCCAGAGGAAGAAGATGCTATTGCTAGTTGGAAATTCCAGCAAACCATGGAAAGAGAAATATAGGGTGGTAACAAGCTTGCAGACTTATTAGGCAAGACTGCGATAGACTGGTAGAAAGAACTTGTAGATTCCTGCCTCAGCATGCCATCTGAAATCATAAACCAACACATCTATACAGAAATATTAGTTCCAAAGTAAAACCCTGGCTGGAGAGGTAGAAGGAAGAAAACAAATACTTATTAAGCACCCACTATGTGCCAGGAACTGTGCTAAGCTACAAATATTATCTCATTTGATCTTCATAACAATTCCAGAAGGTAGGTGCTATTTTTACCCTTATTTTACAGTAGAGGGAACTGTGGCAGACAGAGGTAAAGTAACTTGCCCAGGGTTACACAGTCAGTAAGTGCCTAAGGCCAAATCTGAATATGGCGTTTCCTGACTCCAGGTTCAGTTTTCTATCCACTGTGCCACCTGGCTGACAGACAGTAAAGAAGTGACTGAGGAACAAAAAGTCAAATCTAACAATTAACAAAATTCAAAGAACCTAGTCGACATGACTTAAATCAGTTCCTTCACACAAAATAAACTTAACTCAAAGATAGTCACATTTTATTTTATCTGGGCAAACATTGTCCCTACCCCCAAAAAACAAGAAACAATGCCATTCCCTGGGTACAGATACATCTCTCCTGTTCCCCATCTGCCAACATTAAACAATATGGCTTAAGAAAAAAAATTTGAATAATGTCCAAAGTCTGAGTGAATGTTAATTTCAGAAAACATTTCATTGTTTTGTTACATATAGGAACTAATATTGCTCAATTATTTAATCCATAATAGTGACCAAGCCCGCTTCCGACCATGCAAAATGGACAGGAGTCTTTTCTAAACTCTTTCTTTTTTTAAAGGCAATTGGGGTTAAGTGACTTGCCCAGGTTCACACAGCTACTAAGTGTCAAGTATTTGGTCTGAGGCTGGATTTGAACTCAGGTCCTCCTGACTTCAGAGCCGATGCTCTATCCATTGCGACATCTAGCTGCCCCTCTAAACTCTTAAAAGTGACAATATGAACCTGGCCAGGTTCCCATAAAAGTCCTTAAAGCAGATGTTTTATGATGGAATGGATTAAGGCTCTTAAAGCAAGTGTTCTATGATGGAATGGATTCCTGCAAAAATAGCACACAGCTTCTACTCAGGCCAACCTCCAGCTGGGGTGAAATACCTGAGCTCTCTTCTTAAAAGTTCATTAATGTAAAAACTGTTTTGAGTTCACTCATCCTAACATAGTCACTATGGAAAGTTGCATGAACGACCAAGGTGGCAAGAAACTCTCTACTCTTCACCCAACACTAATAGTCAAGTACTAATTCCTTCAAGTCAAGTCCTTCACCAAGGCTTTCCTGTGGCATGGAGGTGATTCTGGGTTCCCCTCAGGTGATGCCACTGGAACTCAAACTTCAGGAAACCCTATCTAAGCCAAAAAGCAATCAAACACAAGTCAAGTAATAAGCTGTGTGCTCTGTCATCTGAGGACAGACTTAAGGTCAAAGAAGCTTCACACCAGAAGATTGACTAATGACCAGCAGAAGTATGTTTAGGATACAGCAATTCAGGAAGACACACCTACCACGGGACGAAATAAGGGGTTGTGCTGCTGAAGGGAATACCCAAAAGATCAGACTTGGGACTGAGTTCTATTTGTCAGAGGAAAAGAAAGCTAAACCTCGTCAAAGTCAGGAAACTCAAGGCAACTCCAAGCCCCTACCTAGCCTGGGAAGAAACAAAGTCAAAGGCAGCAAACTCTTTACCTTGTTCTTGAAGTGAACTTCAATGGGCATGATGAAACCCGCGTAGCCAGACTCCTCCACTTTGTAAGGGGGCTCTTTGCACACTAGGGAGGAAGAATTGGAAAATGTTAAATTCCCAAGAGTAACTATCTAGGCAGTATCAGCTTTATTTACCAAGCAACCTTATTCACTTACTGTTGGATGACTCAATAATTAGCTGCCTTTTCAATGATAAGGGGTTTTGGGTGTCTAAGCTTTCATTCAGAAATATCAAATTCCACATCCCCCTTTATGTCATGCCCCCCAAACACCAGATAGCTGTGAAGGGTAAAATTATGGCAGTCTAAAGGGGTAAAAAAACAAACAAACAAACAAACAAACAAAACACCAGAAAAGCAACTTAGTAGAATCACAGGAAACAAAGAATGTCAAGGAAACAAAGAATGTCAAAGTTGTAAGGATAGTTAGAAATCATCTGGTCTAAGGGTTCTTAACCTGGCTTCTGTGAACTTTTTCTTATAATAATAATATTTCAATATAATTAGTTTCCTTTCTAATCTTATGTTTTTTATATATAATACATTTAAAAACATTATTCTGAGAAGGGGTCCATTGACTTCCTCAGACTGCCAAAGGGTCCATGACACAAAAAGGGTTCAGAACTCCCGATCTAGTCCAATACCTTCCTCTTAAAGATAAGCAAGAAGAGGCCCAGGGAAAAGAATGGACTTGAACAAAGTCAGAGTCAGGGCAAACTGCAGAATGCAAGTCTCCTGCCCTTCTAGCCCCACTTGGGCCAAAGGCCCAGTTCACCACACCATGCAAGATTTATCTTTGGCATGAAGAACTCCTGGAACAAGCTCTCATTTCTTGACTTCCAGCATGTGGTGGAGTTGTGAACTGATACAACCATTCTGGAGAACAATCTGGAACTATGCCCAAAGGGCTATAAAACTGTTCATACCTTTTGATCCAGCAATACCACTACTAGGTGTGTATCCCAAAGATATTAAAAAAAAAAGAGAAAGGGACCTGTATGTACAAAAGTATTTAAAGTAGCTCTTTTAACAGAGGCAAAAAATGGGAAATGGAGGGGATGCCCATCAATTGATGTTTTTTTTTTAAAGAAACAAATTGTGGTATGCAATTGTAATGGAATATTACTGTGCTATAAGAAATGATGAACCAGCTGCTTTCAGAAAAACCTGGAACAAATTATATGAACTGATGCAAAGTGAACTGAGCAGAACCAGAAGAATATTGTATGTTGTAACAGCAATGATGTACTATGATCAACTGTGAATGACTTAGCTATCCTCAGCAATGATCCAAGACAATTCCAAAGGACCCATGATGAAAAATGCTATCCGCCTCCAGACAAAGAACTAATGGAGTCTGAATGCAGATTGAAGCTTTCTATTTTTACTTTCTGTAATTTTTTCATTGCATTTTTTTTTCCTTTGCGTCTGTGTCTTCTTTCACAACATGACTAACATAGTAATATATTTTGCATAATTGAACATGTATAACCTATATCAAATTGCTTACCATCTCAGGGAATGGGGAGGTGAGGGAGGAAGAGAGAGAGAGAAAATTTAGAACTCAAAATTTTTAAAAAAGGAAAGTTAAAAATTGTCTCTACATGTAACTGGGAAAAAATACATATTTTTTTCTTTAAGAAAAAAAAAAAAAAGGCCTTCCAACATGAAGCCTCTTCAGATTCTTCCCCTTGTTACTGGTTCCTCCCTCCCAAAATTACCCTGTATTCATTTTCCATGTTATATTATGTGATAATACACACACACACATATATATGCATATGCATCTATGTATATATAAACCAGATGCATGTTTTCTCCATTAGAATATAAGCTCCTCAAGAGGAAGGATTGGTTCATTTTTATCTTTGTATCCCTAGTGCTTAGCACAATACCTGCAACAGAGTAGGTACTTAAAAAATGCTTGTTGGTTGACTGACTTCTCTGTTAAGCTAAAATTCATTCTAACCCCCAAATTTGTAAACGAGACAAGTTTTGTCCATTGCTCTATATAAGGTAATTCCTAGAGAAGGCAGTTATATACTAAGATGAATGCTGGACTTAGAATCTGAGGATGGATCTATATGCAATTCCCCCAGATCCCAATACTAACTAGCTATGTCACCCTGATCAAGTCATGTCACTTCATGGTACCTCAGTTTCTGCATCTCAAAAATGCGAATAAAAATACCTGTACTATGTACCTCATAGGACTATCATGGGGAGCTGCAGTGAGAGAATATAAAATGCTTGATAAACTATTAAACAAAATTCACTGAGCTATTTTCATACTTGCTATAGAAAAGGACAAAGCTAAAGGACAACAGGGAGTTTCAACAAAAATGATGATTTCATATATTGCCAAATATTTCCAATTCCTCCTGCAAAGTCCCACTGGTCTTTCTAATTGATCATCTTGGACATCACGTAATCACATAAAGAACTGCCAGGCATACGGTTAAAGCAGATGGGAAACATGCATGACCAACAGAGTAGGATTCAGAGCTAGAAGAGGCCATAGAGGTTATCGAGGTTCAACTCCCTCATTTTTAGAGACAAAGAACTGAGGCCTGGAGAGGTTAAGTGACTTGCTCAGGTCATACAGATCATATGAAGCTGAGGCAGGATTTGAACCCAGGTTTACCTGACTCTGATTCCATATACTACACTACGTTGTTTCTGAGACAAAATACTGCATAAGCCTGGTAGAACATATTCTATCCCCTTCCTTACTTGAGGAAAGCAATACATTGCTAAAAAGGCTAACTCGCAAGGCCACAGCTGTGCATAACTGTGTTTCCTACTTCTCCGAAAACTAAGGCCAAGGTGGTCAATTTCCCTAAGACCCTGGAAGCTTTTCTAAACCAGTCAGTGAATTAAGTTTTTGGCAGGAGCAGTGAAGGGCCTCACTGAGCCATCTATACTCAAGTGCTCAGTCATCTTATATGTAAGTAGTAACGTAAAATATAAGTAAGGTCAAAAGCAGTAGAAATAAACCACGTCTAATCAATGCACTCACACCTGTTATGGAAGCTGTTGACGCAATCTGCTTCAAGTCCATAACTTATTATATATAAAAACTAAACTGGGGAACCAGTTCTCACACAAGCTTTCTTGGGAGACCGAAGCTTACTCTAAATTAATCATTGAATTATTCAACTGTTTTACTTTACTACTTATAATAACAGGTGAAATCTGTAGAGTATGTTAAATTTTATAAATCATTTCCCTTACTACAACCCTTTAAGGTAGACAAGATACCACTGCCTCCATCTGCAGAAGAGGGGCCTGAAACTGGGTATCTAAGTGATGTTATGAAACAAAGCAAGCAAAACCTGAAGCTAGCTTTCCTGACTCTCATGCCAGCCTCTAATGCCAGCCTCTAATACTTTCTCTATCAGGCCACTCTAACTTTTTCTAAGAGGGGAGGAGGGCGAGATACAGAGCAAAAATGGATTCTTACCATGTTAAACTAGCAGCCACCATAAAATCAAAAAGCAGACAATGAAAAGCTAGACGCTATAAAATCTGAGGAAGTCTTAAATGGCTTATACCTAGTTAATGGCACCTCAAAGGAAACAGGAGTGCCCGCTAAAATCACAAAGCTAGCAATGGCTTCACTTCTGGATATAATCATGAAAGGCTTCCAGTATCAGCCTCAGTTCAGCCCCATTTACTTGATGAAATCCACAGCAGCTTACTAAACATCACCAATACCACACCTCTTCAGAAGGGTAGAGACCGTGTCTTTTGATTCACTAGCATCCCCCTATGTTATCCACCAAAATGTTCTATATACATTGCAGAATCACCGAACTAGGAGAAATTAAATCCCTTCTCAACATCCTTGTAAAAGGTTAACCATACAATGAAGAGCTAAAGTGAGGAATTAAAAAGAAAAAAACAAGAAAAAGCAGAAACTGGAATCTAAGGCAATGCCTATCAACTGGGGAATTACTGAGCAAACTGTGATATACGAAGGCAGTGGATTACTGCACCATAAGAGTTTATGAAAGAGATAAATTCAAAGAGTAGTGAGTATAATGGACAGGTACAGAGTGAAAAGAACAGAACTAAGAGAATAACTTATAAGGACATAGCATTATAAAGAAAAACAATTCTGAAAGAGTTAAAAACTCTGATCAAAGAAATGACCAAATATGTCTCCAGAGGACAGAGGTTGATGTTATTTCAACTCCTGATAGGTGATGGACTCAAGATGTAGAAAGAGAAATACATTTTTGACCCATGGTCACTGTGTGGATTTGTTTTGTCTGATGATGTTTACTGATTACAGTTGTTTGTTTTTTAAAATATCTTAGTTTTTAATTGGAGAGGCAGTTTAGCAAAAATGATGCCTCCTCCCCCAAAATATTCACCGAAAAATTTTTTAAATGGAGAAAGAGAATGGAAGGAAGCATAGACAAAAAGGACAGTTTTGAAAGTAAAGTGTGTAAGTTACTATATATTTTCAAGGAAACAGGACTATCTTGCTTGCCTGTATTTTTTGCATGCAATTCCCTCATCAGTAAAATGTGCATAATAATAGCATCTACCTCCCAGGGTGGTTGTGAGGGTCAAATGAAATATTGTAAGGTACTTAGCGCAGTGCCAGACACATAGTCAGCACTATATAAATGTTAGCTATTATTATTATAGTATATATAATAATATTGCATAATGTTATAATTACATATTTATATATGTATGTATATATAATTTTTAAAAATTGTCCCCAGGAATTAGCAGAGTACCTAGCACATAGGAAGCACTTAACAAATGCTTAATCTGTCCAAAAACAAAAAAGAGCTCAAGTGAAGGAGAACCCACTAACTCCTGAGGCAGATCATTCCACCTTTGGATGTGTCTCATTGTTAGAACTTTTTTCTTACATTTAGCTTAAACTGTTCTCTCCAACTTCCACCTGTTGCTCACAGCTCTGCCCACTGGGGTCAAGCAGAATTCATTCATTTATTCATTTCAACAAGCATTTGTTAGGCACTTACTATGTGAAGCTTACTGTGCTAGATGCTAGGGATAAAACAAAACAGTCTCTGCCCTGAAGGAGCTTATAGTCAAGATCATGTGCCCAGGTAAGTCAATAAAAAATGTATACAAAGCAATTCCAGGGAGGAGAAAGCACAGGCAACTGGGGGGGAGGGGCGTGTCTGAGGGGCAGAAAAGGCAGAGATGAGAGATCAAGAAAGGTCTTGGGTAGGAAATGGCCTTTGAGCTGAACCTTGACGGGAACTACAGCCCACATTCTAGACAGAAGAAAAAATCCCTGACAAGGCATGGAGGTACAAAACAGAATGCCATCTACAGGAACAGCAAGTAGGCCAGTTTGGCTCCTACAAAGGATGCATGAGTAATATGAGTCGATTTGGAAAAATAGGTTGGAGTCAGATTGTGATGATTTTTAAATGACTTTTATCATAGAGGCAATAAGGAGGCACTGGAGCTTCTGAAGCAAGGGAGTTACACTGTAAGACCTCATGCTTTAGGAATATCATTTCAGAAATGTGTAGCAGATGGATTACAGAGGGGAAAGACTGAAAAGAGGGAGATCAATTAAGAGGCTACTGAAATAAACTAGGCAAAAAGTGGTAAGGGCCCAAATTAGGTTAATGACCAGTGAGTAGAAAAAAGGACAAAAATGAGATGTGTAGAGGGAGAATCAACAAGACTTGGTAATTACAGGCATAAGGGAGGTGAAAGAGTAAGGAGTTCCGAAGGACTTACTATACTGTGAATTCTGGTGACTATACAGACGGTGGTATCTGAAACAGCAAAGTGAGAAAGTATGGTGGATTTGGGGGGACAGATAAATTGTTTGGCACATGTTGAATGTGAGGTGTCTTTGATACTTTGGGAAATATCTTGTGTATACTCTGGTGAACATTGTTGTGTAGTAAGAAATAACAAATGAGAAATTGAGAAAATTTCTTCATGGGAAGAATTGTGTGACTTAATGCAGAATGAAAAAGGTAGAAACAAAGGATCCATACACATGATAACTAAACAATATAAATGAACGATCACTTGAAGGAGATGAAATTCTGAATGGATGTCTTCATATCCATTAGGACCCAGGTTCTAATTTGGACTCAGTCACTTACTACCTGTGTGTCCTGATTCCAAATCCAGCATTCTATTTCTACTTCACTATTAACATGTATATACTGATGTCCCTAAAGAAAAGAGAAGGAGTTAAGAGTATGGAGGGAGACTGAGCTAGATACTGAATTCCTTAAGAAAGAAGGGAAAATGACCTTGGGCTTGGTAGATATCTGCCAACAGAATCTTGACAGGGTGATACCTAGACAGAATGTACTTCAAAAGTTAGAAAGGTTGCTCAGTAATCAAGGCAAATGGAAGATCTAGAAGATGCAGTGAGAAACAAGGAGTATGCCTGCTCTTCTTCCTGCCTCAGTAGGTTGTTGGGTAGGAAAGATGGCATATCCACTTCCAGAAAAAGTCAGCATCCTGAAAATGCCAGAAAAATACTAACATAGAGAAAATGTTAATTATAAAACGAGGGCTCCAAAGAATACAATGGAAGGGGAGAAAAGAATTGGAGAAGGATTTGGGGAGGGTAGTGCTGAGGTAGATAGGGATGGGAGATGAGGGAAATAGTAGCGAGGGGCAGTAGCAATAGTACCAAGTCCCTCCTAAGCAGCCAGGGAGTCTGTTACCACCAGGATTAAAAGAGGAAGAAGTAGAAATTTGCTAATCTTAGAATGAGGCCCTTTTGAATAAGTCTACGCTCTCCTAAATAACAGCCCTTCAACTGCTTAAAAACAGCTATGATGCCTCTCTAAGTCTTCTATCTCTAAGCTAAACCAGTTCCTTCAACCAACCCTCATATGTCCTAGTCTCCTTTCCTCTTGCCATCTTGGTTGCCCTTCTCTATACAGGTTCCAATATGTTAATATCCTTCCGATGATGTGGTGTCTACTATATGTCAGTCAATAAACATTAAGAGTATATTATGAGGCAGCTCAGTGGCAACACTTAATAGCTACGTGACCCTGGGCAAGTCACTTAACCCGGATTGCCTCATCATAAAAAAAAAAAAGAGTATATTATGTGCCAGGCACTCTAGTAATCACTGAGGATATAAAAAGAGGCAAAGTATAGTTACTGCCCACAAAGAATTCACAATCTAAGGGGCAAGGGGACATGTAAACAACTATGTACAATGTTATTTCCTTTTTAACCTATAAGTAGGATGAAAAGGAAATAATTAAAAGAGGGAAGAAACTAGAATTAAGAATGTTTGGGAAAGGCTTCCTGAAGAAGCTGAGATTTTAGTTGGAACTTAAAGGAAGCCAGAGAAGCTAGTAGGCAGAGATGAGGAGGGAGAGCATTCCAGACATGGAAGACAGTCTGAAAAAAGGGAAGGAGCAGAGAGAAGCAGTGTTTTGTTCATGGAATAGCAAAGGGGCCAGTGTCATTAGATTGAAGAGTATATGATGGGAAGTAAGTTATATGAAAACTGGAAAGATGGGGTGAAGTCAAAGGATTTTATATTTGATCCTGGAGGCGACAAGGAGTCAATGGAGTTTGAATAAGGGGTGATGTGGTTGGACCTGCTATTAGCACTTTGGAAAATCGCTTTGGCAGCTGAATGGAGGATGGATTGGAGTTGGGAGAAAACTGAGGCAGACAGATCCATCAGCAGGTTACTCAAAAAGTCCAGGTGTGAGGTGATGAGGGCCTGCACTAGAATGGTGGCAGATGAATGGTCAGAGAAGCAAAGGGAGCACATTCAAGAGATGATGCAAAGGTGAAACTGGTAAGCTTTAGCAATAGATCGGATATGGCAGGGTGAGAGATGGTAAGAAATCAAGGATGACAGCTAGGCTGCAAGCCTAAGGGACTGGGAGGATGGTGGCGCTCTTTTAAAATAATAGGGAACTGGAGGTTGGGGGGGGAGGGGGAGGGAATGGCTTAAGAAGAAAGATGATAAGTGTACTTTTAGATATGTTGATTTTAAGTTGTCTACTGGACATTCAGTTTGAGATGTCTGAAAGACAGTTGGAGATGCAAGATTGGCAGTCAGAAAAGAGATTAAGGAAGGATAGGTATATTTGAGAATCATCAGCACAGAGATGGTAATTAAATCCGTAGGAACTGATGAGTTCATCAAGTGAAGTAGCATAAAAGAAGAATGGCTCCCCCTCCCCCAAAACATGAGAGACACCTATATTTACAGAGCATGATTTGGATGAGAATCCAATAAAAGAGACTGAAGAATGGGTCTGACAAGTAGGAGAGGAATCAGGAGAGAGTAGTGTCCTGAAAAACTAGAGAAAGCTGTAATATGTAGTTGAGGTGTGTGGTCTTGTCCAAGGCAGTTCCCTCCTTTCTCAAGAAAACTGCATTAACTTTTTTTGGCTGCCATGTCACACAGATAACATATATTGAGCTAGTAATTGACTATTTATCTCAGATTTTCACATGAATTGTTGTCTAGTCAGTTTCTTCAAACCTGTACATAGGAACACAGACTTTAGTGGTAGAATGAAGATTAGAGATAACCTACTCGAACTCCCTCCTTTTATACGTGAGGGAAGTGAGAAAAAAAGACATTAAACAATTTGCCCAAAGACAGAAAAGTATTAAGGGTAGAGCTAGAATACCTGTATAGTTGACTTTTTTAATCCAAAGAGAGAAATTTAGATTTATTTCTATTAGATTTCATCTTATTAACTGACCAATAAACACGCACATAGAACATGATTATAATCCATTTGTAACTGTTGTTGCTATTGCATTTATTAGACAAAGAGACTTCACAACAGTTTGGATTTGATGGATACGGTCCTCTAAGATGGCCCACTAAAAATGCCATATTACCTCTGCTACACCATTCTCAAGACTGCCCTCAAAAATGCCACCACAAAAGGGCAGAAGCCCTAGAAAAGGAAGTAAAGTCATCCTTAATTAACTGGGAAGCAATTTTCCATATTCTAAACCAATCCAGTCTTTCTTTTCCCCTTACTGACTACCTGTTAGCCTGCCTCATTTCTCCTTGAATAATAAGGAATAGTCGCTGGATTCATCTATGGTAGGGAATGAGTGCAGAATTCAATCCTGGCAAGTTTCCTTAACTGATCAATTGTAATCAATCGTAGGAAAGGAAAGGAAAAAGTAGTAAAGGGAGTTTTCCCAAGTATCCTGTCCCAGTTCTTACTGACTCTAGGAGAAGAAAATGAGGGAGGAGAGAAGAAAGTGTAGTATATAGGGAAAGTTACTGGACTTGGGTTCAAATTCCAACTTAATTACTATCTACATAACCTTAGGCAAGTCCCTTTCTTCACCTCTAAGAGCTTCAGTTTCCTTATCTGTAAATAAGAGGACTAGACTAGATGATGTCTCAAAATTCCTTCTACCTCTAATCTGAGTGAAAATGAAGGTCTCTGCTGTATATGTTAGTTTTTAACAGCTGATAACCTAGAATACAGCTGATTCAATGAATGGCACATGCTTCTATTGGGTTAGGTGTCTGAAGTGGGGGGAGGGAAGTGAAAATTGGGAGTGGTGGGAAAAGATGAGCAGGGAAAATCAAATGAGTTAGCAAGTAATTCATTTAAGTCAAATATTTATTAGTTACATACTATTTACAATGCACTATGTTAGGGCAGCCTCTGCCCTTATGGTAAAATTTAATATAAGAGAAACCATAACAGAAAAAAGAGGAAAAAGTTATCTGGCCACCACCAATCTATTTTGAGCTACACCTCGTGCTTTTCTCATCCCTAACTGCTACCCATGGCTACCCCCTGTTCTTGCTCAATTATTCAGGGATTATCCACATTGCTTTCATCTCTCTGTTGACATTACCACCTGTTCCATTTACTTCCTTATTGACATATCTGTTTACTCTTAAAATTCAATCAGCAGCTCAAGCTCAAAAGTAAAGAGGTTAGAGGTTCTCCCCTCACACTCAGGTTTAGCTATCAAGAAAGAACATTTAAATTAAATAATAATTACCATTACTGTCCCTTTATATCCAGTGAAAATGAGTCACACAGCAAGCTTAATAAAAAGATCGACTCCACTTGCTTCAGTTTTACATCATTCTGAGAGGTGATGCTTTCCATTTTCTAACAGTGAAGCTGAACACAAGAAAGCTAGTACAGGGTTAAAATAAGTTTTAATTTTATGGGCTTGTTTTCATTATTTTGTTTAAAATTTTGTCCAGTCTCAAAATAACCCCTCTGGAATTATAAAGTTATTTAAGTAAACAGAAATGATTTTGGACTATCTTGCTACTCTTCACTTTCATTAAAAAACTAAGGAACAAGTTCATTCACCACTCACTGTGTCCTTTTCTTTTTTCCTAGAATTAATTCAAACATTACAGAATGTATGTTCTAATGATCCAAATAAGAAAACGAGAAAAAGCATTTTATTCTTCAATGAAAGGTCATATCCTGTCTAATCTCCATCTAAATAAGAGTGCCCAGAGATAAGGCCTCTAAAGTGAATGTATAATATGTGTTCTACTGTTGCCTTGGAAAAAGTTGGAACAAAATTTAAAATATCTGAAGACTAAGGAGTTTGATGTTACATCCATTCCAGGCAAGATTATGAGAACCTGGATAGCACTCACCCCGTTTGGGTTTTGGAAAGCTATCATGTAGCCGAAACACCACTCTTTCCACGAAGTGTTGGATGTCACACTGCTCTGGACCTCGAACAAACACCATCCAGTCATGAGTGAATCCCTCAGTGGTGGGCTTCTTCCTCAGCTGGGCTCGGTGTCCCAGCTCTAGCTTCACCTGTACAGTGCACTAAAAAGGGGGGAAAAAAGTTTGACTGGGGCCAACACAAAACAACCAACAGAAGAATGTGGTAGGGAAGGGTTAACAAGCTCTAAAATGTCACACATGGTCTTCTATTACAGAGAGGTTAGCAAAAAAACTATACAAAAAGCCTCCTACATAATTCTAATATACCTTCAAACCATCTACTTTCTTGGATTAACTTATGCCTTTACACTCTCCTTCACCCCAAATAGAGAACAAAGAGTTACTTTTCAGGCATGCATATTATCAACAAAAATATCAGCTGTAAGTTTTCAAAGCAAAATTTTGATTACCCATGAGGATGTAAAGGCAAAAATGAACCAACTCATTTTCACATTATAGCTGCAATCAGCAGCATAGCTCTCACTTAACTATAGAGACCTGATTTATCACTTAAATATGAAGAAACCAAGTGTTTTTACAGTTATACTTAAAATTCCTATTTCAAAGGGTCATCACCACATCAGCCAATCAGCACCATTTATTAAAAGCCCACTGTATGCAAACCACTCCATTAAAAAACAAAACAGAAACAAATCTCCCCACAGCTCCTAAAAAGCTAACACCACAATTGGACAGCAAGCTGTAAGTACACCCAAGGAGGAAAAGCACAAAGCAACACAAAAACAAGTACAATGGGTAATTTAAGTGCAGGGAAGACAGACAGGATAATCAGTCAGTCAGCTTAATTCATTCACAGAACTGAAGTTTACTAAGCACCTACTATTCCACAATGCCCTGGGTGCTAAATGTTGTGGGGAACACAAAGATAAGTAAATCCCAACTCCTTGCCCTCATGAAGCTTAGTAACAGAACTAAAATAGGGACACACACAAAAATAATATAAAGCAGGATGTGTAAGTACATGAGTGTGATAAGTCATCAGGAAACTCTTTCTAGAGAGAGGCGACTGGGACAGTGTTGTGAAAGATAGGCAGTCTTCCTTATGATAGAAGAAAGGCAAACTATGACAAAATGTTGTAAAGCATGGTCAAATACAGTCACTATACTAGATTTTTTTTTTGCTTGGTTGTTTTTCTTCACCGCAGGGAAAAATGTTTCTTTTGGCTTTTCCTCCAGAAAATATTGGTGTGCAGAAGGCATCCATCCATCCATCCATCCATCCATCTATCTATCTTTTAAGATGGGAAGGAAGCTGACTGGCAGAAAGTACAGGGGCAGTCCACGTGTGGAAAAGCACTTGTGAGGTTTGGATCTGGGGAGAATGGGAACAGAACTACAGCTCCGTTGGCAAAAAAATAGTCCTATAGAGAAACAAAAAACAAGGGGAATGAGCTACAGAGATTCCATTTGGCAGAGGGACTCAAATTTTATATTTTTAGGCTTGATCTTGTAGAAATGGGAGTTGACTGGAAGCTTCCTGAATGATAGGATGGAAACAATATGTGACTGGGATTATTCTTGTAGTTCTATGTAGAATGCTTTCAAGGAGGAGCTTTAGGCTCCGAACTGGCAGAGAAAGTCAAACAGAACTCTGTCATATTTGGAAGGCTGAAAGAATCAGGAAGATGGTGGTGCTAAGGAGAGGATGAGGTTGGTTTACAATATGTTAAGTTCCTGGTGTTAGCAGACATCCAAGCGAAATGTCTAACACTCAATATGGAATGAAAGAAAGGATATAGATGGACAGGTAAATCTGAGAATCATCCATCACTATGAATCTATAGTGAACAAAAATATTATTCAGTGATTATAACAGCAAATAAGTCTTTGTACCTGGGTATGAGCCATAAAGATTACAAAGCTATGAGCCACTAGCTTTCTCTATGATCTGTTTTTCTCAACGAGGTTGCTAGAAAGGTTAGAGATAAAAATATGTATTTGCAAAATGGTTTGAATTCTTTGTAGACTGATAGTCTAGATATTAAGATTCTCAGAAAATCTCGTTGAAGGCAGGGACTATATTTTACTAATCCTTGTATTACCCACAGAGTTCTGCTTCAGAGCCTTGCACATACTAGGCACTTAATAAATGTTTCTAGAATTCATTCATTCAACACATAGTATTCAAACATCATACCACTGTTAGTATCCTTTGTTCACCCATTCACAACGCTTAACAAATTACCCATTGGTTTTCTGGTATTTGTGATTAAATTTGGGGTCCTCTACAGGACATACATGTTGCGATACAGTTACTGGAAAAGAATGGGAGAAAGCAATATAATCAGGAGGGAAAACATAAGAGCCAAAATGAGCCTCCCCAGCCAAAGTCAACAGGCAGCTTGGAGGCAGTGGCAGGCTATTATTTCAATTCATGTGCCAGAATGAAGGCATGGCATAAATGCCAGTCTCCTTTGCAACAGCAACCTAGTCCAACCCAGTCAATGTTGTCCAAAGGCTGGACATCAGATTCTGGCCAGAAATAATTTGGCCTTTAATTGCTTCTTGACCTGACCATGTTAGGAAAAAACACTGCTTCAGCCTGGAATGTGTGTCACTTATTCACCAAAGGGTAGGTGAGAAGAACCACACTGGTAACCATACCATAAAATAAAAGAACATGAGCCCAAAGACACTTCATCTCTTTCCTGCCATACAGAAGAAGGAATTAAGCAACGATGAAGCATTTAGTTGTTCAAAGCACATGATAGGTTAAGATGAGAAAATTGTCATTTATCAACCTGGTTAACTACAATTCATTTTCTAATTATAGTATGTTGTTGGCATGTGGCCAGATCATATATTGGGGGCAGGGAATGATTTAACCAATTCCATAACCCAGGAGGTAGAATATTCCGTTTATATCCCACCTCCTGATCTTTTGATCATTTCTTTGAATGTTAGAACAAAGAGGCAACATTACATAGTACACTGAGTGCTAGACCTGGAGCCAAGAGACCGGAGTTCTAATCCTACTTTGTACACTGTGATCACACACACATTCAATCTCTCTAAGCTTCAGTTTCCTTATCTATAAAAATGGGATTATACCTGAACTACCTATATCACATGGTTGTTGTTGGGAAAGTACTTTCAAAATCTCACATATACTTGTGATTTGGGTTATTGTTCAATCCATTTAGTTGTTTTCTTCCAGTTCTCATAAAGGGCAAAAGCAGTGAAACAAATGGTTAAGTAAAGCCTGGAAGGTCTGAGAATTTCATTTATTCATTAATATGGGAGTGGTTAAGGGAAGGATGGTAAAATTCTTTCCAGGTATTAACACCATCTGATAGAAATTACCATGCAAGGCCCTCACAACCATTAGCTGAAAATGACTTCCTATTTACTGCCTTCCCTCAGATTTTGTGAGGATCCCCTTTCCCTCAAAAGAAAAGAAAATAAATCAAACAGATTTTTGGGCCATTTCCAAACACTCCTGGTTATCCCATGCCAATGCCAAGAGCCACCTCAAGAATGGGACTCTGAAAGCAACAGGGGACAGGAAAATTAGCAGATCTTTTTTGCTTCAACATTGCAAATGCTGTATCCCCTAATCCTGAGCCCCACAGGGAGGTCTTTATCCACTAGTTTATATATAACACTTCCCATGAATTTCTAGTGGGAATTCTTTCCAACAGATGCACTTTCCTCTGGGATTCACACATTACCAAGTCATATAATTATCTCTTAAGTTTAGTTATTGCATCTAATTCCCTAGAATAAAACATTCCCTAGTAAGAGAAAGGACAGCATTATTCCCCTTTTGATTCTGCTTAATCCTACTGGATCTATAAATTGGGAGCAACATACCCTTGACAAGCTACCCATATGTGGACAATAAAGATGAGAAAAGTAATGCTTCAGTGACCCTTTAATGTCAGTACAAACCAAACTTCTCAGAATTGCCCTTTGGACCTTTGGATACAGTTAGGGGACCATACAGAAGAGCCATTTGATCATGCAGACAAAGACCATAGCTAGACAAACATCATCTACTCTTCTCAGCCAAATATGTAATACTAAGGAATGCTGACTCAGGGGCAGGGACAATGCAAAGGGTTAGGAACCTTTTGCTGACTGCCTTATAAGGCACAGATGCCCAAATTATGAGTCTGGGGATCATTGGTAGAAAGCACCCCCACTAAACTCTGGCTGTCTCACACCATTTTCCACTCTAGGTCAATTGTGGACAGTCGAAGGGATTAACAGTCCCAAGAACTGTAATACATTATTGCATAATCACACAATCTCAGAGTTGAGATGCTACACACTATCTAGTTCAACCCATACCTGAATACAAGAATCCTCTTTACGTCAACCAGCCTTTGCTTAAAGACCTCAAATTATTAGAGAGAACCCCCACTTCCCAGACGTAGGCTATTCCACTTTTGGATATCTCTAATTGGAAGGAAGTTTCTCCTTGCAACCAATCTGGTGTCTCATACCTCAGGACACTGAGGTGAGAGATACTAAAAATGTTCTGGAGAATACAAATGTGGCTTTTTCCAGGATATTGGCTGAACGTATAAAAGTGTGTATAGGTCCTTCAAGGTGGGTAAGAATTTCTGTAGTAATAGAGATAGCATAATCCCAAACACTGCAAAATACCATCCCGATTGTGCCAGTTGATCAGGTAGGTACACACAGGGGTGAAGTTCAGGGTGTTTTGTTATTGGTAGGAAAAAAAACCCAACAACTCTTAATACAGGTCAGAGGTAAGCAAGCTGTTACTTCTGCAGGAGTTTGCAGCTCACAAAGCTTTCTGTTGAAAACATCAATGAACTGCTATAAATTTTTCCCTTCCCAAAATAAACTCCACACTACCTCTCACGTGGAACCCTTGAGTCCTTCAACATGGCACATTTCACCAGTCAAGAACAGAACATACACCCCCTCTTAAGCTAAAAAGGCAATGGTCAGTCAGCAACAAAACCACACATTTGATCCCTCTCAGCTACAGTGACTAAAAAATGTTTGTGTAAGTTAATTAATCTGAGACACCTAGGCCCTGAAACAACACTACTGCTTTGGAAAAAAAAAAAAAGTACCACCAATCAGCTCCTCAGCACTGTGACCTTGTCTTACTTAACAGCATGGATATTCCAACCTGACCCCCGCCTTCAAATTCCCCCAACCCCCAAAGACAAGCTAAGGGAAAGGGGTTTGGGAAGGATGACTGAGTTTTGAGGAAAAAGGGAGAAAAATGACCCCAGTTTTCTGAGACAAAGACGATGAGAGGGGCATTAAGAAATGGTCTCCAATTTGGGGAGTAAGCTGGCCTGGGTTTTTTAAAAGGGTGAACTGGGTTTTAGAAGAGAAAAGGGTGAAGGTGGGGAAAAGATGAGACTGGAAAGGTTCTGAAAATTGGTCCCTGAGGGGTTTTGAAAGTGACGGGGAAGAGATCATAGGATGATATATCAAGGAAGGGACGTCTGAGGCCATCTAATGCCATCCCTTAATTCTTCAGATGACCCCTGAGTTTTTATGTAACAGGGATAGAGGTGACCCCTGGGGTTTTGAAGGAGGGTAGGGAGAGGAGGGTAAGAAGCAGGAAAATAAGGGAAAAGGGGCTTGAAGGTGGAAGGCGAGGGCAACGACTCCGGTGTTTTTGAAAAAAACGAGCCAGGAGATTCTTTCTAATTGTTGGGTACAGAGGGAGGAAGAGGTCCCAGTTTTAACTGAGGGAGGGTGGATATGTGTGTAAAAGAGATAAACGAAGACCCTTGGGTTTGGTTGGGAGGGGGTTATTTGGTTGGGTAAATCGTAAAGGTTTTGGATTTTGGGGGGATAGGAGATGGCCCCGATTTGGAAGGGAGGCGCCAAGACAGGATGCCTAGTGCGAGCGAAGCACACCCTCCCCAGAAGGGCGGGAGGTGGAGGGAAGACTGAGGCAGAGAAGGACCGGGCCAGGCACCGGGAAGGGGGGGAGGGGACGAGCTCCAGGGAGGAGGGGGCTCCGTGGCCCAGGGCCTGAAGAGTCTAGGGGGGGAGGGCCGGGGGCCCGGAGCTCCGAGGGAGGGGGGGATGCGGGCAGGGAGTCGGGGGCCGGGCCAGGGCGGGGGGCGTGCGGGGTAGGGGACCCCGGGCCCGGCGGCGCCTCCTCACCTGATTGTCCATGGCTGGCGCCCCGCCCCCGCCCCCCGGGCCCCGCGTCGTCCTTCTCCTGTTCCTCCTCGCAGCCGCCGCCGCCTCAGCTCACGGCCGGCCCGCTGCCCTCATTGTCTGTCAGGCGCCGCCGCCGACGCCGCTCCCCGGCCGCCCGCCCGCCGCCCGCTGCCCGCCCCGCGGAACCGGAAACCGACTCGACCCGGGTCGCGAACCGACCGCGGCCCCCGCCGCCTCCCCGGGCCCCGGCCGACCGAACTGACGGCAGCCGCGGCCACTGAGCAGCCGGGGCTGGCGTTTGGGGGGCGGGTCTTCCGGCTATCCTGGGGGAACCCGACTGCGGTCGGAGGGACGAGGCCGGCAGCCAATGGGAGACAGGTTTCAGGAGGGGCGGGGCGAGGGACCGAGAGAGGCAGGGGACTGAGAGGGGAGGGAAAGGCTCTAGGGATTAGGAGGTGTGCGGCGCACGTGGAGGGAGGGAGGCAGGGAGAGAGGGAGAAAAGGACTGGAGGAGGGGCGGGTGCAGCACGCAGCCGGCAGGGGGCGCCGCTTCTCCCGGGTTTCTGGGCTCTCTGCGGGCAGTCAGCTCCTCCCTAGAGAATGCAAGAGAGCCACGAGGTTCGGTCCTGCGTGGGCCGATTGAGGAGGAGGGGTGGGGAGGTGCAGAGGAAAACCTCCTTTTTCCTAGTAACCTTAACCTTCTGAAGGCCACCTTGCAAAGCGGGAATAAATGCCCGGGTGCAGACCCTTCTGCACAATAGATGAAAAACCCAGAACCCTGGAATTCAGATCCCCTCTTGCACGCCCCCTCGCTTTACAGAAGCGGGGAAAGTGGAGCCTAGAGAAGGGAAGGCTCCTTTGCACATCCACCTCCCCTTTTTTCAGAGAAGATCCCTGAGCCTCTGCGCAGGAAAGGGGCTCACCCTAAAGCTCTTCTCAATCCGCAGCTCAGGGCCCTTTCCAGCATGCCACACTCAGAGTCCCAGCGGGCCACTCACCATCCGAGCAGATTCCAATACGACCCTGACAACTGACCAGGATCCCCCTGCCTACCTTCCACTTATTTTCACCCCATTTCAGCAACACACCTAGACGAACTCACGTTAGATTCTTCTCCACACCCAAATTTGAAGACCTCAGTCTTATTACAATGGGGATAAGTATATGCAAAATTGTCTAAGTGGACAATTTTGTGCACTTTTATCTATCACCTGTCTACTGCAGAAAATGAAGAAGCGGGGGTGGGGGAGGTGGGAGGGGGTGTAGTTAGATGTCTCAATGGATATAGCATAAAGGAGTCAGGAAGATCTTTGTTCAAACCCAACAGCAGACACTTGCTAGTTGTGTGATGCTAGGCAGGAGCAAATCATTGAACTACTGTCTGCCTCAGTTTTGCCTTCCGTGAAATGAGGACAATAATAGCACCTATCTCCCAGGGTTAGTGCTATATTAGTGCTAGCAATGATGATGATTGATGATGATGATGACGATGATAATGAAAAAGAAACAGGTCTAAAAAGAATGCATAACATCCTTTAAATTGAATCTATTTTTAATTTTAAAATTTAAATTAAGTTTATTTTAATTTAATTTGCATTTAAAATTAATTAAAATTTAAGAAATTAAATGTATTAATATGTTTAGTTTTGGCAAAAAATTCCAACAAAATCCTTTTCGAAGTGTACGCTGAAGAAATCACTTTCTGGATTGTCAAAAGAAAGGAGCATCCTTTAATTGGACAGGATAGTAATAGTTAATAACGATAATCAGCATTGATATGGGACTTTAAAACCTGCTTATCTCGTGTAAGCCTTACAATAACCCTGTGAGAAAGGTATTATTATTAATCCCCATTTTACAGATAGGGAAACAGGGTGAGGATGGTTAAGTGACTTGCCCAGGGTCATGCAGCTAGGTCTCAAACTTGCACTTGAACTCAGGTCTTTCTGACTCAAATCTAACTTGGCCTTACTAAGTCTAACTTTTACCTGGTGCACCACCTTGCTGCTTATGCAACTAACATTAACAACTGGGTTTGACCAGCAATTTTGTTGCCTCTTTATTGACATTGACTTTATTGACGTTGTTGCTGGTTCTTTATATTTTGTTGTTATTCAGTCCTGCGCAACCCCATTTGGGATTTCCTCGGCAAAGATATTGGAGTGGTTTACCATTTTCTTCTTTAGCTCATTTGACAGATGAGAAAATTGAGGTGAACAAGGTTAAGTACTTCCCAGGGTCACACAGCTAGTAAGTGTCTGAGGCCAGATTTGAACTCAGCAAGATAAGATTAGTCCTCCTGGCTTCAGGCACTCTATTGACTGTGCCACCTAGCACTGCTTTGAATGTGATTCTTGCTAACAGGAAGGAACTGGTGGTTGTGAGGTAGGAGTGTAGGAGGGAGGATGTTGGAAGTGACTGGAATCCTGAGTGATCATTTACTCCCAATGTTTGAGATTTAGGAGAAAAAATCCTTGCAAGTTCTGATTTGCACCCTAAATGTTGGGAAAACACATTTCAAAAGGTTCAAAGGAAGGCAAACAGGATCCCATGACCTAAAATAGGGAAAGTCAGCCCTGGGTGGGAGTAGGGGTGGAAGTGGGAATGGGAGGCCCTAAAGAATGAAGATACAAGGGAAGATAGTTCTAAAGAGAAGGAAAAATGGGAGTTGTCTGAAGAAACATGGGTCCAATGAGAACCCACAAACCAAAACACACACACATACATACACACAAAAATGTACAGAAGATTGAAACAAAGGCAAATAATAGAGGATGAATTTAAGTGTGCACAGTCCTACAAAAGTCCTACAAAAATAGTATCAGGCTTGCTAGAGCTCAAAAGAGCTGAGGTCAGCAAGTGAAATTAAGAACATTAGAAAGGGGTTTTTAAAAAGCTCTATTTGGAGAAAAAAAAAGGAAGATCAAAGAAGGGGTAGAATATCTGCTTGAGGTGGAAGGAGTGATGATAATTGACAAGAGAGAGTAGGCAGAACTACTCAATGCTTAATTTGGTTCTGTTTTCTCTGCCAAGGAGAATGACCTCTGTGCTAAAAATGACAGAACAGGAGCAGCTAGGTGGCGAAGTGGATAGAGTACCAGCCCTGAAGTCGGGAGGACCTGAGTTCAAATCCAGACTCAGACCAAACGCTTGACACTTACTAGCTGTGTGACCCTGGGCAAGTCACTTAACCCCGATTGCCTAAAAAAAAAAAGACAGAACAAAAAATGGCTAACAAGATGAGTAAGGAGATAGTAAAAGGGCAGGTAGTTGCCTTTGACGAATTCAAATGTTCTAACCCAGATGAAATATATCATTGATCCTGAAATCTACCTCCCCACTCCTAACTGCTAGTACCTTCTGTGTATTGTTTATTTCCAATTTATCCTACATTTATGTTCATGCATAATTTTTCCAGGGCAGTTAGGTGGTGCAGTGAATAGAGCATCAGGCCTGGAGTCAGGAGGCCCTGAGTTCCAATTTGGCCTCAGACCCTTTCTAGCTGTGTGACTGTGGGCAAGTCATTTAACCATTTTTGCCTCAGTTTCCTCATCTGTCAAATGAGCTGGAGAAGGAAATTGCAAACCACTCTAGTATCTTAGCCAAGAAAACCCCAAAAAGGGTCATGAACAGTTGGATACAACTGCAATGACCAATTAACAACAAAATATGTCAGGCACTGTGCTAAGTGCTGAGGATACAAAGAAAGTCAAAAGAAAGAATCTCTGAATAAACAAGCTATGTACAAGATAAACAGGAAATTATCAACAGATGGAAAGTGCTAGAATTCAGAGGACTTGGGAAAGGCTTTGGATAAAAGTTGGGACTTTGACTGGAACTTGAAGGAAGCTAGGAGGCAGAAATGAGGAGGGATGGGGCACAAAGAAAATGCCTGGAGCTGAGAGATGGAGTACCAGCAAAGAAATCAGTGTCTGTCACTGGATCAAAGATTGGGGGTTAGAGATGTAAGGTGTAAGAAGCCTGGAAAGGTATGGGGGGTGTATGTAAAGGGCTTTAAATGCCAGAAGATTTTGTATTTGATCCTGGAGGCAGTAGTAGGGAGCTACTGAAGTTTATTGAATAGGGGGAGTGACGTGCTCAGACCTTTACTTTAAGAAAATCATTTTGGTAACAATGGAGGATGGACTGGAGTGGGAGAGACCTGTGGCAGGCAGATCAGCAAAGAGGCTATTATAATAGTTCAGACATGAGAAGATAATAGCCTACATCAAGGTGGTAGCAGTGTCTGAGGAAAGAAGGGGGTGTATTTGAGAGATGTTGCAAAGGGGAAATCTACAGGCCTTCACAATAGGAATTGAGCTTATAAGCCTGGGAGAATGTGAAGACAATGGTACCCTTGACTGTAATAGGGAAGTTTGGAAGGAGGGAGGATTTGGGGGAAAGATAATGAGTTCTGTTTTGGACATGTTGAGTTTAAGATGTCTACTGGACATCCAGTTCAAGATGTCTAAAAGGCAGTTGGAGATGATGTGAGACTGCAGGTCAGCAGAAAGGTTAGGGCTAGATTAGTAGATCTGAGGAATTATCAGTATAGAGGTGATAATTAAATACATGGGAGCTGATGAGATCACCAAATGAAGTAGTCTAGAGGGAGAAGAGAAGAGGGCCCAGGGCAGAGCCCTGTGAGACACTCATGGTTCATGGGCATGACTTGAATGAAGATCCAGTGAAGGAGACTAAGAAGGATTGGTCAGATGGATAGGAGGAGACCCAGGAGTGAATAGAGTCCTGAAAACCTAGAGAGAAGAGAGTATCAAGGAGAAGGGATGATTAACAATGTCAACAGCTGTAGAGAGGTCAAAAAGGAAGAGGACTGGGGAAAGGCAATTGGCTCTGTCAGTATAGAGATCGTTGGTCACTTCGGAGATGACAGTTTCAATTGAAGTTGGTAAGAAAGGGTGAGAGGAGAGGAAGTGGAGGCATCTATTGTAGATGGCCTTCTCAGAGAGTTTAGTCACAAAGGATAGAAGAGATATTGGCTATAGGGAATGTAAAATTCAAGCAAAGGTTTTTTGAGGATTGGGGGCTACCTAGGCATGTTTTCAGTATACACTACAAATCAGAGCTTGATTTATTATTTTGTATTCTCCCCTGGAGAGCCCATTGTTAAATGTTTACAAGCACACCCAGTGAAATCCCAGGTCTATTCCCTAACTCTACTAAGCTGACATATGATAGGAATGCTGTAACTATAATTTACCTAGATTTTGGAGAGGATAGAAGGGGTTCTCCTTATTCTTTTGATTTCTTCCCTGCTACCAGCAAATCCATCTTCCCTTCCCTTAAAACAAACTAACAAACTCACTAGAACCTACCATCCCTCATAAACTCTTGTCCTTTATCTCTCCTCCTTTTCTTGAAAAACTATCTACACTCACTACCTTCACTTTCTCTCCTCTCAAACTCTCTTAAAATCCTCTGTAATCTGTCTCCTAACCTTACTACTCAACTGAAACTGTCCTTTCTGAAGTCACCCCTGAGGATCTCTTCATTGCCAAATCCAATGGCCTTTTCTCAATCTTCCCCCTTCTTGACCTCCCAGTACTAGGGATTCTTCTTCTGTCTCAAGGGATTATCTTCTAGTATGTGTTGAACTGGATGGTTGCTAAGGTCCCTTTAAAATCTGATTCTGGGATTCTGAGGATTCTGCTTACCTCACTCCGCATCAGATCATATAAGTCTTCCCATAGTTCTTTGAATTTTTCATATTCATCATTCCATATGGCATAATGGTGTTCCATTACATTCATTATATCTTAATTTGTTCATATGCCCCAGTAATTGGGTACATACTTGGTTTCTAGCTTTTTATTACTGTAAGAAATAATAAATAATAATAGCATTTAAATAGCACTTAATATGTGTGAAGCACCGTGATAAGTGCTTTATAAATATTATTTCATTTGATCCAAACCTGGCACGTGGTGCTATCTATTATTATCCCATTTGATAGTTGAAGAAACCAGAAGTTAAGTGACTTGCTCAAGGTCACATAGCTAGTAAGTGTCTGAGGTCAAATTTGAACTCAACTCTTCCTAATTCCAGGCCCAGAACTCTATTTATTGTGCTATCTAGTTCCTCTGCCCCATAGCCCAAGAATCTTCAAGAACTCTGATCTCCCAAAGGCCAGTTTTTCAATCCAAGATTTTGACCTTGAAGGGTCACTTCTCTCTTTGGCTTGTGTCCCCATCATAGAGTTTTACTCTGGGGAAAATTCCAAATTAAAGATTAGGTATGGACCATGTCTGATGAGGTAAGCAGCTAGGTGGTGCAGTGGATAGAATGCTAGGACTGGAGTCAGGACGAATCATCTTCCTGAGTTAAAATCCAACCTCAGATACTTATTAGCTGTGTGACTCTGGGCAAGTCGCTTAATACCATTTGCCTCACTTTCCTTATTTCTAAAATGAGCTGGAGAAGGAAATGGCAAACCATTC
Source organism: Vombatus ursinus (assembly GCF_900497805.2). Lineage (NCBI taxonomy): Eukaryota > Metazoa > Chordata > Mammalia > Diprotodontia > Vombatidae > Vombatus > Vombatus ursinus. The sequence goes on along the minus strand of NW_020948951.1, from coordinate 4,083,680 downwards.
CAGTATCTCTGCCACGAAAACCTCAAATGCAGTCACAAAGAGCTGGACCTGACAGAAACAGCTGATCAACAACAAACAACCTGACTCATATCTAGGTTTTCCCAAGTCCTCACACTCCTCAGAGTCCTCAACTTCTGCACAGCCATTCAATGTACAATATGGACATTAGGGAATATGGGCATTATTTTACCCACCATATAACATGAAGAAGACACGAACAACTCACATGAGTCCATAAACAAATACAAAAACACAAGTCATTCAAATAGACTTTCACACTCCTTTGGTAGTTAACCATACACTGAGGGCCTTATGAACAGATGATTGTCTTTTATGTGGAACCTGAATGTCCCAGAAAACCAGGACAAAAGCAAGGTTGACAAGGTCCATGTTTCTTGTCCCACCATGGCATGACTTTACTACTTCAGTTGCATGGTAAGCCTTTGTTGGTTATTCCCTTCCTTTTCCAAGAAGCATGGTGGTGAGGGAAACTTCTCTCTCTAGAGGCTGTGCATAAATGATGGCACTCAGGAGCTCTTTATCTCTCGGGAATTTTTGAATTTGGAATTACCAATGATGTAACCTCCATGCTGTCTAGTCTCTGACTGATGCTCAGAAAAGGAAATAGAAAGCCCAAGGAAGGCAGTTGGGAGGTCCTGACTAACCCCCTTTTAGATTCACCATAGGTATCTCCTGTAAGTCTCCATTGTCTGCTCCCTCAGATTCCTTCTGCCATTATCTCTTCCTTTACTCATCTCACACAGAGAAGTGACCCTTATCCTTGCCAGTGTAAACTCCTCTACCTGTCTCTATCCTATCTCCTCCAGCAGACTTCTCCTTCTATCCCCCATCTTTCACTTATCTTTAATCTTTTTCTGTCTATTGACTGCTTACGTCCTGTCTAAAACAAGCCCATGTTTCCCCCATCCTCATAAACTTCTCACCTGACCCTTCAATACCTGCTAAGTACCACCCCCTCTGTCTTCTGCCCTTTGTGGCTAAAGTCTTTTAAAAAGCCATCTGCATCTATGGTAGATGTCTCCATTTCTTCTCCTCCCACTCTCTTCTTAGCTCTCTATAATCTGGTTCCTAACCTCATCATCCAACCAGAACTGCTCTTTCCAACATTACCAATGACCTCTTTATTGCCAGATCCAATTGCCTTTCCCCAATCCTCTTCCTTTTTGACCTCTCTACAATTTTTGACATTGTTGATTACCCCCTTCGCCTTGATATTCTCCTCTCTCTAGGTTTTCAGGACTCTATTCTCTTTTGTTTCTTCTCCTCCTCATCCGACCAATCCTTCTTAGTGTCCTTCACTGGATCTTCATCCAAGTCATGCCCACTAATCATGACTATCTCACAGGGTTCTGCCCTGGACCTTCTTTTCTTCTCCCTTTATACTACTTCATTTGGTGATCTCATCAACTCCCATGGATTTAATTATCATCTCTATACTACTAATTCTCAAAGCTACATTAGTAGCTAGCCCTAACCTCTCTGCTGAACTCTTCTCATATCATTTCCAACTGTTCTTTAGACATTTTGAACTGGATGTCCAGTAGACATCTTAAACCCAGCATGTCCAAAACAGAATTCATTATTTTCCCTATTACTGTCAAGGTCACCACCATCTTCCTAGTCCCCCATGGCTGAAACCTAGGTATTATCCTTGATTCACCATCTCTCACTCCCTCCTCCCCCTTCTTCCCTTATATCCAATATTTTTCCAAGTCCTATAGATTTTACCTTTGCAACGTCTCTCAAATATGTCTCCTCTTCTCTGGTACTGGCACTATCTTGGCGCAGGTCCTAAACTCCTCATGTTAGACTATTGCAGTACCCTACTTGTTTGTCTGCCTGCTGCAAGTCTCTCTCACTCCAGTTCATCCTCCATTCAGCCACTAAAGTGATTTTTCTTTTTTTTTTAAGTGATTTTTCTAAAATGTAGGACTGATTATGTCATGACCCAACCCTCTCCCCAGCCTCCACCCTCAGTAAACTCCAATGGCTCATTCTCACTCCCCAGAACAAATATAAAATCTTCTTTTTGGCATTCCAAGCCCTTCAAAATCTCCCCGCTTCTTTCCAGTCTTCTTTTACCTTACTCCTGGCACATACTCTTCATTCCAGTGACACAGTCCTCCTGAGCAAGACACTCTTAATTCTAATGCCTTCTTTCTGTTGAGTATTTCCCATTCATCCTATATACAGCTTGTTTGTACATAATCATTTGCACGTTATCTGCTCCCCTAGATTGTGAGATCCCTGGAGAGCAGGGGCTATCTTGTCTTTCTTTGTATCTTGGGTGCCTGGCACACAGTAAGTGCTTAATAAATGTTTATTGACTGACTGACCCTTTGTTTCACTCTGGTCTGAAGTCCAAGGGAGAGAAAATAGTGCTCTTCCATTCTTCTCTGATTATTCCTTGACTCTTATGTCCCTAAACATCTGGGAGGAAGCCCAAGTCATTGGGAAACAATCAGAGGAATTCCCAGTGACCTCAAACAGATGCTGTAGAATAAATGCCTTCTCCCCCAAAGGGATATATCCTCCAGATAAAGGTTCATACCCAATAATTTCTTTAAATGGATGGGGGCTTTGGGTGGAAACTCATCAAATTCATTAGGAGCTGTCATTTATCAATGGTACGCCTCTATACATCTACTAACCATTTTTATACATGTTGGTCTTTTCTCATGTCAAGAATCTCCTTAGAATATAGTCCCAACAGTGAGATCTCTAGGTCAGAGGGTATAAACAATTTAGTAACTTTTCTTGCATAATCCTTAATTGTTTTTGGAGAGCAACTGAACCAATTCAGAGCTCCAACAGGGAATTAGCATGCCTTTCTTCCCACAACCCTTCCAACAGTGAGTTTTCCTAACTTTCAGAATCTTTCCTAGTTTAATGAGTGGCTGCTTGCCTTTCTCAGGTTGTCAGCGATTTTGAACGTTTTAAAGGGGAAGTTATTAACAGTCTAAGGGGGCTTGCAAACACATTCCCAAATGTCCTAACCTGGAGGCACTCTATTTCCCCTATTTTTCCGCTCACATGGGTGGGAATAGCCTCCTTTCATTGTCCGCATAGCCAACTGGAGACCTCTTTCAAAACTTCAAAGCCTGAGACAGCGTTCCTCTAGTTCGCACTCACAGGAAGTTGGAGTCATGTTGAGTGTGGAGCTGGGATTGCAGCTAGGTTGATGCAGTCAGCCAACCAGAAAGGTAAGGCCTGAGAAAACAGGGTGCCTGGCACTCGAGCCCCAGGGCATTTGGGACTTGGAATTTGAACTGTGTTCTATAGGAGCAGAGCTAAACTTTTTACATCTTTGTTATAGGAATTTTTTATTTCCTTTTATTATTTGGGACTCGGGCTATTCCTCCTATAGATTTTAACTAAAAGTCTAATGTTACTCTCACCTGACAAAAATCTGACTTATGGAATAATAATGTTAAGGGAAGGTCAGGGCTGTTTCTTTGAGTTGAGAGATTGTTGAGTTGACCAAAACCATGGGATGCGAAAATTTACTTCAAACTTTAAACATTCCTTAGATAAGAATCCAGAGGAAGAATCTCAACTGTCCCTGACTCTGTGAAGAGGTGGGGGGTTGTTGGGGTGCTCCTAGATGCACAGAGGCACCCCAAGATCGCGGGAGGTTTTGGGGTGCTGGGAAAAAAAGCCCAGATCGTGGCGCCGAATTTGCCTGAAAGAATTCAACCCAGATCTTCTTCCAGCCAGAGAAAAAGTTTATTAAAGATAAAGCACATAGGCCAGATCATGCCCATGAGGACGAGCGGGCTTGAGAATCTCAGCCTCTGGGTGTGAGAGGTTCTCAGCGTCTGAATGGGGGCTGGGTGGATAGGCCATCTGATGCTCATGAGGACAAGCGGGCATGAGGGTCTCAGCCTCTAGGCTTGAGAACAGCTCAGCAGGTGAATGGGGGCAAAGGTGGTCAGGCTAGGTGAAGTCAGTAAAGACAGGCGAGCATGAGAGTCTCAGCCTCTAGGGGTATGAGAAATTCCCAGCATCTGAGTAGGGGCTGGGGTGGATCTTAAGTACAGAAAGATTGTGGGAGGGGTCTAGGAGTGGCCAAGGAGTTTGGAGTGACGGGAGGAGGGGTCTAAGGAGATCTGGATGGGAGTGGCTAGTAAGCTGGGTGAACAGAACTCCTGGGTCCTGGACCTCCTGGCACCTAGCTAGGATTAAGGGTGGCCAGAGGAAGGGGTGGGGTGTTGGTTGGGTCCTTGGAAGGTAATAAACAATGAGAATAGATAATGAAGGGAGCTGAAAGGGGGGAAGTTTGTTTTCAAATGGAGATCAAAGGGAAATAAGGCAGTTGCTAAAACTTTAAGATTTTCCTGGGACTGGTAGACAAAGTGACACCAGGTTCTTTTTGGGCCAGGAAGGAAAGCTCATTTGAATAAGATTAAAAGGTAAGGCTAAGGCTTTCAAAGAGAGAAAAAGAGAGACAAACAAGAGCCAGGTTCTTTTCAGGCCCAGGGAAGAAAGATGCATATGAATAAGGTCAACAAATGGGAGCCAAATTCCTTTTGGTGAAAAGGGGCAAAGGGAAAAGGGGCAAAGGGAAAAGGGGCAAAGGTAAACCTCTTCATTTGGAGACATGTAAATCTTCCTCCTCAATTAGCCTTTTTGTGAACCTTCTAAATATAGTTTTTAATCTGTAACCTGACTCAATTTACCCATAGAATTTGTTTGACTAGGTTTGTTTCCTTAAGGAATATATGAAATTATGACTCTGTTTAACTAAGTTTGTTCAACTTTTATGACATTGAAGGAAGCACGGGATGATGGATCTATCTTCTTTTTAACTTTTATGGCTTAAGAGAAATGTACAAGATTACAATATGTAAAAGAATAATTTCTCTATCATTCTGATATAATTATGCCTATAGGAGGACTTGGAAGAATCCCAATGTCAGGCAAATTATCTCACATGAAACAAGCAAGAAAAGGCTTTTACAGTGGAGGGGAAATGGGGGAAGGTGAGAGGGAATGAATGAATCTTATTCTCATAGGATTTGGCTTAAGGAGGGAATAACATACACAATGGGGTATGGAAATCTATCTTACCCTACAGGAAAATAAGGGGGGAAGGGGACAAGGGGGGGCTTTGATAGAGGGGAGGGCAGATTGGGGGAGGGGATAATCAAAAGCAAACATTTCTGAGGAAGGACAGGGTCAAAAGAGAGAATAAAATAAATGGGGGGTAGGATAGGATGAAGGGACATATACTTAGTTTTTCACAACATGACTACTATGGAAGTGTTTTGCAGGACTACACATCTACAACCTGTATTGAGATGTTTGTCTTTTCAATGAGGGTGGGTGGGGAGGAAGGAAGGGAGAAAATTTGTAACCCAAAGTTTTAAAAACACATGTTAAAAATAAATAAATAAATGAATGAATAAATAAATAAAAAGCTAAAGCATTAAAAAAAAGAATCCCAATGTCAGGATTTGAACTCTTGTTCTCTGGCTACAAGTAGAGGACTCTTTCCCACTGTACCACGACATTCTCTTTGACTTTGTAGTTCTTCCTTTGAACCTGGATTATACTTGTTCTTTGACCACCAGTCTATTGGAAAATGGCTCTTCATCTTAGATATTCGTGTCAATTTCTTATAGATTTTGGATGTCAGATTTCATCAGAAATATTTAATGCAAAGATTTTTTCCAAGCTGAATCTTTCCTCCTGGTTCAAATTGTGTGGTACAGCAACTCTAACACAATTAAATTCAGAGACTTCTCAAGGTGGAAGCAAAAAGCTACTCTTTATTACAATCTCGCAAGAAAGGGCATCTACTCCTCCAGTACACTACCAGCAGGAGAGAGGGGAGGCACAAAGGACAAAGCAAGGTTATATATCTTAACACAAACAAGAAACTCCCACCCGCCACTATCCCTTACTCCCACTGGCTGGGAGGAGGGCTTACATTCTAGGTGCGAAAATCTTTCCCATTCCCAAAGAACAAGAAAACAGGGTATAGCCAATCCAAACATACACGTCCTTATTTAGTATACCTAATGCTGATGTGGCAGTGGCAATCAAGAGGGGGTTTAGGGCCGAATTCCTATAGGTTTAGGTAATTTAAACTTATGGCCTGTTCCTTCTCTCAGAGCCTATCTCTAGTTTCGAGACAGTCTTTTCATCACCACCCTGAGAAGTCTTCGCAGAGGTTATATCTCATTCAAAATGGTCTTTATTTTATTTACACAAAAGTTTTTTTTAATAGTTTCTACAATTAAGATTGTCTTTTTTTTGTGATGGAACACTACTATGCAGTAAGAAATGATGAGCTGGTCAGTTTTAGAAGAACATAGAAAGACTTGCATGAAATGATGAAGAATGAAATGAGCAGAATTGAAAGAACGTTGGATACAGTAACAGGAATACTATTAGAAGAATAACTGAATGACTGAGATATTCTGAGTATTTTAAATACTTAAATCAACAACAAAAAAAGGACCTATGAAGGAAGATGCTATCTACCTCCAAAGAAAGAACTGATAAATATAAGTATGTATAGTGTGATTTTACATATACATTTATGCATATATGTGTATATATGTGTGTGTGTATGTATACACACACATATACATGTATGTCTGTGGCTAAGGGCAGCCTTCTCTACTGTGGAGTGGGGAAGGAGGGAAAAAAATGCACAACAAAGAATAGAAGGAAGCACAGAAAAGCAGAGTAGCTTTGAAAACTATGCATAGTATTTATTACATAGTTTTTTTTTTAAAGCAAACTGTGAAATGGAGATTCATAATTTCATATTGAATCTTCTTTTTGTGTTGTGCTCTGTGCTTGGAAATGTTTGGGTTTTTTTGCATTTAAGTACAAAACGAATTAAAAAAAATTTTAAGGCAAAAAAAGATTGTCTCTTATTAAAGCATCTTGGAAAAAATTAAGTGTAGATCAACATCTTAGACCTTAAACAACAATAAAGTCTAAATGGATAAATCATTTAGAGAGAGAAAATACAGGTTAGTAGATAGGATCAGGAAGATGTAGATTCACACTGAGCAACCATGACCAACTTACTTCACTTCTCAATTCTTTAGGACCTTGTTCTTTTTATGTACCCCCTTGTCTGATTATGAATTTTTCTATGGATAATTATGAAAGATATATGAACTTCTCTCATTTTACACACACACACACACACACACTCACACATACACACACACAAAACTAGATTAGTTTTGTGTATGGATCAGTAATTTCATCAATGAAGGGCAATGGTTCTCAAACTTTATTTATTTATTCATCTATCTATCTATCTGCCATGGCCTAGCATTCTTTGCCATAAGGAATTGTGGCACAATGAACTTTTAAACTGGCAGCAAAAAAGGGCTCCCTGGCAACGAGATCTCCAGACCTATTACTTAAACCTTAGGATTCCTCCACCTTCCTTTCCCCCACCTCCTCTCCATATTATTTCCTTACTTCCCAAGCACTCAGAGCAAAGGAGGCAGCTTTGAGACTCTATGTGAAGCCATTATTGTGACCTTACAAACTCTAAGCTTGGAAAAACAATCAGCAGTTGACAGCCAGGAACAGGGAAATGTGGGAGCCTTGAGCTCTGGGTAGCAGTTTTGTGGCACACCTAGCCAAACTCACAGCACTCTAGTGTACCATGGCTCACTCTTTTTTTTGTGGGGTGAGCAATAAGGGTTAAGTGACTTGCCCAGAGTCACCCCAGCTAGTAAGTGTTTGAGACTGGATCTGAACTCAGGTCCTCCTAACTCCAGTGCTGGTGCACTATCCACTACAAAAACTAGCTGCCCCATCCATGGGTCACTCTTGAAGAAAAGTCCTTCCACTGGTTCATTCCAACAACTCTAATCTATAACTAATGATCTTAGATAATTGCCTAGGGCATTGAGAAGTGAGGCAAGTTGGTCATGGTTGCTCGGGCAGTACGTGTCAGAGGCGAGACTTGAACCCAGGTCTTCCTGATTCTATCTACCACCCTAAACTATTTATCCACTTAGACTTCATTGTTATATGAGGCATAAGATGTTGAGCTAAACTCAATTTTTTTAAAGCTGTTTTCCCTTTATCCCTTGTCAAAATAAGGAGTTCCTTCCCTAGCAGTTTGTGTACTTGACTTCTGTCCCTGTCTAGTTTCTAGGTTTTATTTAGTTTATTCCATGTATCTACTTTCCAATTTTTGAATTGGTCCAAGTAGGTTTGATAATTACTACATCGTAGTATAATTTGAGATGATGATGACATAATCTTCTTCCTACTTTTCTTCATTATATTCCCCTATAGTCTTTACTTTTTGTTCCTCTAAGTCAATTTTGCTTTTATTTTATCCAATTCTATAAAATATTCACTTGGCATCTCCTCTTCACGTAAGTCCCTAGAAAAGGCACCCCAGGTTCAAGGTATTCTGTGGGTTTGAATCCACTCAGAACTATAGCTCACAAACTTCTATTAATGTGTGTGTTTCTACTAATCATTTAGTGAGTGCAGCTAGTTTGAAGCAAAGGCATTTAATGAAACATAATAATAATTTTTAAAAAGTAGCACATTCTCATTACTCACCTGGACACATTCTTCCATAAATACATATATCAAGAATGGAGAAAGGAGATGTTTAGGGATCAGGAAGAAGTTATTATTCTGAGATAGGAGAAACACTGGAGGGGAACTGAATACCAGCCAGGCGGTACAGTGATGCTGGGTAGAGACAGAAAACTTGAGTTTGAATCTTGCCTCAGACAGAAGCCACGTGACTTTTGACAAGTCACTTACCCTCTCTGGGCCTCAGTTTCCTCATTAGTATAATTAGGAGGTTGGATTTGATGGCTTTCAAGGTCCCTTCCAGATCTAAATCTGTGATCCTATGAGGAAGGGAGCTTGTGTCAGATGACCTCACCTTCTCAGGGAAGAAGAAGACAAAATCATCTGTTATAACTGAGAGGATAGAAGAAGAGTTTTGCCATACTCACAGAAGGATTTAAAGAGATTGATCTGTAGGAGTAAGAACCTAGCTGAATTTATGTAGCACGAATTAATTCTTGCTTAGACTATTACAATGTCCTCCTTTCTCTTTACTTCCTATCTCTCCTCCCTTTAATCCATTCTCTACACTAATAAAGCTTTGAATTCATAACAATATTACATTTGAAGTTGTTTTCCTATGTTTTCTCTGCAGCCAGACTGATGCAAGAGAAGAGGGGTAGGTAGGGAATTTCTTTGTATTTTTGATCCTACTTGAGAAGAATTAAATTTTTCTCTCTATTGTAGAAATGAAAATAATAATGGAAAAATGTTAACCATCTTTGGCACACACACAGGTACTAGTTACTAAAGTTTTAGTAAGACATAACTTTTGGTGTATACCTGGCACTTAACTCTCACCTATGACTCCAAGAAGCTGTAGCATGTGCATCTGCCACACCCTAGTAAACTGTCTTGGTAGACAGGCTAAACCAGGCTGAAGGTAACTGACAGGCTTCAAACCTGTTAGTTAGGGTGATATCTACCACAATCATGTGAAGACTGCCCCTGGTGGAATGGGCAGATGAGAACAATTTGTTCCAATGGCCATGAAGGCAACTGAAATAGGCACTGTGGAGTGCTTAGAGCTTGGTCAGACATTGAAGAAACCAAAGACATCCACTGCATCTTGGTCCACTGCCAGTTGTCTTGATTTCTGTCTTGCCACCCGACTTTGATGATTCTGGAAGAGAGAGAGAGGGAGACTCTACCAGACTTTTTGCAACTGTGCTTCACTTAAATCCAATTCATGAAGGAGTCAAGACATCCCCCAGGATGTTATGGGTTCTCTTTGAAAACAAGGGACAAATGACAAGGGATCATGTGTTTATGTGTGAGGGGGGAATGGGAACACATTAGGAATGTATGTGGCTAGGATACACTTAGAACATGTGGCCAATGTACTTGTATAGAGAGCAACCCATGCCTCTGATGCAGTAGGGTCACCAATTTATTTTGATAATATCATTGTGCAACTCTGTACTGAGACTGCTTTCTACTCTGGATATAGAGTCACAACTGGGCTATTTTCAATTGTGCCAACTACTGGGTCTCAGCTGTATTCAACTGAGGTGCTATCATGTCCACATAAGAGAAGTTGGTTCTGTCATCTCTCTGCCTTTCCCTTTCTCTCAGGCTGTAGTCAAAAGGTTGATCTTTTTAAGTTTTTTAATGAGAAAGGAAGGCCTTTACACATATATTCATCAGATCTGAAAAAAGACAATTTCCCTTCAAGAAGAGAGAAGTATGTCAGCTCCAAGATTCTTAGGTCTAGGGTTTAAGCTCTTTGGGAACACAGATCAACAGCCAGCTAATTCTAACTCTGAATTAATCTGTCTTTGAATTTACTTCATCCCACTAATAGGATCAAGGTTCCTGTGCTGAGGTTATATCTGACTTTGAGTTAGAAAGTACCCTTTAACTCAAGTTAACCTATCAACCTTCACTACCCTTGATATCATTTCTGTTAGGGAGAGGAAGACAGGGAGGGCTGCATTCCAACAAACTGTGAAGACTTTATGGCTGTGAGTTACCAGCTTCCCTTAGCTCCTCAAGTTCCTCTGAGTCTACCATACAAATGATTAGGGGGAAAAGTCAAGAATAAAATGGCTAGGTGGAACAAATAAAAAGCTATCGTTCTCTGCCTCATATTCTTTGTTTTAAATTCTTGCCTTTCACATGCAATACTAGTGGCAAAAAAACCTTTCAGATTTTGAGCTGCCCTGTCTTAGTCCAGTGTAGAATTTGTAGTCCTAGCAAATTATATGGCATATACATAAGCGTCCGTAGATTACTACACAGCTTTCAGGAATTAGTATATGATCTAGTTCCTAGTAATCATCCTAACTACAATGCATGGGCAGGTAACCTGATATAGGACATGCACATGCGACTTTCATGAAGTTAGCCATACAATAAGCATAATGCATTGTATCCAATCAGAGCATAATGATAATATTGTATATATAAGATAAAAAATATGCCTAATGTAATACATGACAAATAGTACATATAACAGAGTTGTATACAGTAACAGTTTAGCTTCAGGGCAGGAGCTCCTAAGTAGAAGCTCTTCTGAGATCTGGTGACTTGGTTTGCAGAGGTCCAGTCTGAAAGGTGCTATTATACTAAGTGGAGAGAAGTGAGATGACTACAAAGGGATGACAAGATGGCCCCACAGGGGAATGGGCAAATCAGCTCTAGCCCTCCAAGCTTCAGGTCCCAATGAGAACATTAGACTAGAAGATGTCTACCATCCCATCCAGGTCTAAAACTCTGGTCCTATGAACACCACAGGATCCTCTTTCTTATTTTTTTTTCATTTATTTCACTTGATATTCTTGACTTTTAAGTCTTCCAAATGCATTTTGTTATTATTTTGCCTCTCAGACAGGCAAATGGACTTCTAATTTCATCAACGTGGACATTGTCTTTTATGATACTGTTTAAAACCCATCCATGCCAACCAGAGTGATGCAGGTAAGTGTTTAATGACCATATCTGGATGGTTAGGGGGAGAGAATATAAAATACATTTAAAATTTAATCAACATTATTAACATTTTCTCCTTACTTTCTTAAGTCTAGACAATCAACAAAACAATAAATGAAGTCTTGATTTGTAGTATTTGTTGATTTCCAAGGTATAAATTCTCACCCCCTGATTTTTTTTTTTAACAATTGGCCCTCAGGAACCATTATGAACTCACTCTAGCACACCCCTGATACCAGCCCACCTTCTTTTCCCACTCGTCTATTTCTTTGATGCCATCTTTACACCATTTTCCTTTGTAATTTCTTCTTTTAAAAGTGTTACAGTCTGTTCTCACCCACCATGTGTTTCTCCATTGCCCTTTGCTTAGTTTTAGTACTTTGGAGACTGTTGTGTTGCATGACTCATGATCATGTGATATTACTGGAAGAATATTGGTATTAAAAAGATGGACTTTTTTTATAACCGACACTATTAGGCACAATGGAATCTCATATTTGTTATATCATTCAGTTAATTGTGTGGTGGTAAAGATGTGGCTTAGGGTGTAATGTAGATTGTAAAATCTTGCCTATTCTTTTCTGATACCCTCATCAAGTATGCCCAACACATATGTGCAAATTATCCTTATTAAAAACTTTGTATAGCTAGGAAAATGGGCATAGTAACCAGTAGTGATTGATGTTCTTTAGATATCTTCTCGCCCCCACCGCCCCAGTAATAATAAGGTCCAAATTTTGTTAAGGACTTTGCCTGGATTCAGGACTCCACATCACTTTCCCCAGCCATTTCTAAACCATGTCCCTCATCCATACCCCTGCCTCTTACTTCCTAGCCCTCTATGAGGCAGTGAGGTGGTGGGATAGCATATTGAACCTGCAGTTAGAAAGACCTGAAGTGAGATCAAACTGCCCTCAAACACTTGCTAGCAATGTAATCCCTTAACCTCTGCCTGCTTCAGTTTCCTCAGCTACTTTTGATAATTGATCCCTCAATACCTTCAAAAGTATGTCACTTCCAGTGGGGGCCTCTTCTGTATATACTTGCTTTACTTCCTCTACAAGTACATCTGTAATTGTGATGTTAAAGCCCAAATGTGATGATGATGATGATGATGATGATGATGAAGCATTTATTAAGCATTCACTGTATTCCACAAGTGTGCTTAACACTGGGGATGCAAATACAAGCAAGTGGGACAGTCTCTTCTCTCAAGGAGTTTATATTCCCAAGGGACAAGATGACACACAATAATAATAACTAGCATTTATATAGTGCTTTAAGGTGTGCAAAACACTTTCTTTCCATGTTATCCTATTGAATCCTCATAACAATCCTAAGAAGTAGATGCCATTATTTTCCCCATGTTACAAATAAGGAAACTGAGGCAGGCAGCAGTTAAGTGACTTGCCCAGGGCCTCATAGCTAATAAATGTCTGAGGCCAATTTTTCTCTCAATTGTAGTCTTCCTAATTGTAGATTCAATACTCTACTGCACCACCTTGATGCCACATGGGGAGCTAGGAAGTGATAGGCAGGAGTATGAATGAGGGGCATAGTTTAGAAATGGCTAGAGGAAATGATGTGGGGACTTGGTTCTGATGGGAACTCCTAAAAGGAAAAGACCATGTCTTTGGGATCTGGACCCCAAAAAGGAAAACCCTGGACTTTCCCACATGACCCAGGTCCATGGTGTTCACTGGGGGCAATTGGCCCTTGCCAGTTAATTAACTCCCCTTTCATTGTCTGCACCTGGCCCCACCATTTGACCACTTGAGACCTCCACCCCTTGATCCTATCTAGACCCCATCTCTGTTAGCTGTGTAGTCCAGATCCCTGGCATTCTACCTTTCAGTTACCCCAGTTTACTAGTCACTCCCATCCAGATTCTCCCTAGACCTTTCCTCACAGTCACAGTAGTCAGACTACTTGGCAACTCCTAGATGCCTCCCATAGTCTTTCCGTATATAAGATCCATCTTGTCTCCATTGAGGTGCTCAGATTCTTAAAATCTGGCCAATGGCTGAAATTCAATCTGGCCTATGGCTAAGATTCAATCTAGCCTGCTTGTCAATATGAGCGTCACAAATGTTCAGATTCCTTAAGAGTCTGGACAATGTGGCAAATCTTTAATAAACCTTGTCTTTGGCTGAAGGAAGGCTTGGGTCTAATTCATTCAGGCAGGACCCATGTATCGCTATTTCGGGGTCCCAGCACCCCTAAACCCCTAAAACTCAACAGTTCCAGGCATGAAAAGGTGAAAAGCTCACTTATCAGAGCAATGGTGGTTTTGATGTCCTTGATGGCGGCAAGAGCTTAATAAGATCTTTGCAGATCTTTTGATTTTTTTAATCTGCTTATTATTATTCCTGCCAGTTTCATCTGTAAATGCCCATAATCCTCCATCATCTTTCTCCATAAAATTTTACAAGCGAGTTTATATACTAATATTATAGAACAAAGTACATGTTCCATTGGGGTATGCTGGGCTGCCATATCTCTCTGCTTGGCGAGTAAGTCAAGCTGACCAAAGTGTTTTTTTAGTCTCATTTGGTCTCCATGTTGTGACAATTGATTTAAATTGGTTGAACTTCTTCATGAAATTATTTTAAGTTCAGATGATATCTTTCCCATTTTTCAGTGAGAAGTATCAGTAACTTTTTAAAAAATAGCTTATGAGATCAAAGCATACTATTTGCTATTTTTTTTCCCTCTTCTGTTGAGTTTTGTTTCTTCTTTCTGGTGGTTCCTCCTACAGGTTCTAATTCTCACTTACAACATCATTAATGTGAAAATATGTTTAAAAGGATGTATATGTATAGCCTATATCAGATTGTGGGCCGTCTTGGGGAGGGTGGTGGGGAGGAAGGGGGAGAAAAAATTTAAACTCAAAAGTATATGGAAGTGATTGTTGATAAATCAAAATAAATTAATAAAAAATAAAATAGAAAAAGCTTATGTTATAGTTTTAATTACACTGTCTTTTCTCCTTTTTAATTTCTCTAGTTTCACATTAGTTTTTATCTTTTTTCTAGTATGTTAATGGTCTGACTATACATAGATAGTTGATTAAGAAATGGCTCCCAATTAATAACAATAGTGCTTATACAGCTCTTTAAGGTTTGCAAAGCTCTTTATAAATGTTATCTCATTTTGTCCACAAAACAACCCAGGAAGTAGGTGCTATTGTTAACCCCATTTTACAGATGAACAAACTGAAGCTAATAGAGCTTAAGTGATTTGCCCAAGGTTATGCAGCTAGAAAAAGGCCAAATTTAAACCAGTCTTCCTGACTTTGAAAAGCTCTAGCCACTGTAACACTCAGCTGCCAATAATAATTGCCACTTAATAATGGGTTATTTCCTATCTATCAAAATGTAATCAATTTCATGTTTTTGTGATTTTATTACATGCTCATCAATATCTAGTACTTTTCAATCCCTTTCTTGAAGAAAGTTTGAATGATGTATAGGCATGAAGCTCCTGTGCAGCCTAAATGTTTCTGGCCTCTCTCCTTCCTTATTCCTAAACTTTATTTTCCAACATATTTTTCACCAACCTCATGTATTTTTACCTTTGCATTGAAATCATTGAGTATCAAGGTGCTCATAGAACCTCTCCATGACTCAGGGCCCCCTCAAGGATCTGAGTTCCCATGGAACAGGTTTGATACTAGGGGCCCAATCCCAGATAGCAGTTTCTCTCTTTAGCTTATTATACCCCAACCCCAGAATAAAACTAGAGGAAAATCTCTACAGCAAAGTTTTGGTCATCAATCATCATGACAATGATAAATGACAATCCCCATGTGTATTTCTAAAAAGATGTCTCTCAGATCTATATATTCTCTCTCTCCTGAGCTCTAGTCCCAATCACCAATTGCCTATCGAGCATTTCCAATAAAATTTCCTTTGGCATCTCAAGTTCAACAAATCAAGAATAAAACTCATTATTTTTCTACTCAAAACTACCTTTCTTTCTTATTTCCCCATTCTTTTGAAAACACCACTATCCTTCCAGTCATCCAGATCCACAAATTTGGTGTCATCACAAACTCTTTACTCTCCTTCACCCCTATACTCAAACGGTAGACAATCTACCTCCACAACATCTCTCACAACCATTCCCTTCTCTCTACTGTCATGGTGAACACCCTAATTCAGGTACTCATTGCTTCTCACCATATCCTCTTCACTGGTCTCCTGCCTCAGTTCTCTTTCCTCTCCAATCCATCCTCCACCAAAGGGATATTCCCTTTGGAATACACACATACATACACGCGTATAGATATACTATACACACATATGCACAAACACATATATACACTATACATAACGCATTTATGCACACTCACATATATATGTATATATATACAATACACACACACACACACACACACACACATATCCTACAGAGATGTAGCCAACAAAGGGATTTTCCTAAAGCCAAAGTCTGACAGTGACACTCCTCTGTTCAACATCTAGTCATGTTCTATTGCCTCTATAAAATTACATGTTTGGTATTTAAAGACCTTTACAACCTGCTTTCAACCTACCCTTCTAGCCTTATACATGCCTCCCCTTCACACATTCTACAGTTTAACCAAACAGGACTCCCTGCTATTCTCAAGGTCACCCTCACACTGAATGAAGATATTGGATAAGGACTTTATAGAGGTATTTTGTCCAATTCTATAAAATATTTACTTGGCTCCCTTACTGATACAGAACTAAATCTAAGAGGTTTAATATTTTAATATTTAGTGACCATGCAAAGGTGGTCACAGCAGAAAATGGAGAAAAATATTTTGGGAAAATAAGTAGAATAGTTGTTTCAGGAAGTGGTGGGCTCTTCTTCCCTAGAGACTTTCAAGAAAAATAAGGATGAACCTATTCGGGATACGTTATATTGGGGATTCTTGTGTGGGTGAAGGTTGGACTAAAGGGCATCGTGGTCCCTTCTGACTCTAAAATTCTATGTGTATTGAACCTGGAAGTCAGAAAAGACCTTGGTTCAAATTCTATCTTGAACACTATCTGTATAATCATGGGCAAATTGTTTACCTCTCTGAACCTTAGTTTCCTAAGAACTTAGGTATCTATAATTCCTGCTTGTAATACCTATCACGGTATGTGGTATGTGGTTCAAATGAGAGATATGGTTCAGGATCAAGAAGTGAATAATACCTTTGAAAAAGAATTTGAAATTATGCTTTAAAATGTTACTAAAATGTTCATATCCTTTGACCCAGAAAACTTACTGGTAGGCATGCACCCCAAGGAGATCAAAGACAGAAATGTTCAATATACACTAAACTCTTCACAGAATTACTTTTTGTAGCAACAATGAACAGGAAATAAAGTGGGTACCCATTGATTGGGGAATGGCTAAATAAATTGTGGTATGTTAATGTAATGGGATATTATTATGCTCTAAGAAAGGGTATGTAAAAGAATTCAAGGAAGCATGGGAAGAGTTTTATGAATTGATACAAAGTAAAGCAAGCAGAACCAGAAAAAACAAAATACTTAATAAGTATAGCAATTTAAAACAAAGAACATTTAGTGAATGAACAAAAAATCATGTAAGTATTTATTATGTGAGAAACATTATGCCCCAGTGCTTAGAAATAAAAAAAGAGATGATCCCTGCTCTCAGGTAGCTTATATTCTAATAGGAGAAGACAACACACATGGGGAGTGGTATCTAGGGAAGGGTAAAGTTAAAGGAATGATGAGTGGAACCATAAGACAATTGAATGAAATATCCTCTCCAGAAGTAATGATAGTATTGTTATTATTGAAACCAGAGCAAGAGAGAGAAAGAAAAGAGGGAGGACAGCCATAGGGCAACATGGAAGGAAGATATATGGTCAGGTGACTGGGGCTGGCTAGATGCAGGGAGATTAAATCAGTCAAAATAGCCTCAGCTTGGTAGCTGGAGATCCAGTTGGAAAGGTTGACAGCAGAGTGGCAGGGGCAGTGTGGCCAGCAGATATAATTAAATTGAATGCTGTGTAATTGTAATGACCAAACTTTACCCTGGAGAAGACTTAAGAAAACACACCTCCCTCCCTTCACTATGAAGGACTATGGGTATGAATTATTGCATGTACTGTCAGATATAATTGATATGTTTGTTGGTTTTGTCTGGACTATAGTAAGTACTGCATAAATGTTAGATATTATTAGTAGTTATTATTAACAGATGCACTCAGAATACAGACTGAACCATTTTTTCCTCTTTCTTTTTCTTGTTTTTTTTTTTAATATGACTAATGTAGAAATATGTTTTGCATGAATTATTATGTATAATGGATATTGTAATTCTTGCCTTCTCAGTAAATAGGGACCATTTGCTGGCACTGGGTACAGCTGGTGCTGATTGGTAACTCTATTGCCTGTAAGCAGCTCTGGGTCACAGAGCCAGGGTGGAGAGGAGTGCTTGTGATCAGTCACAAAGGAGCAGGGACCCTAGTCACAGTTTCAGGGCCAAGAAGAGCACTACTACTTTCAGCTCCAGGGGAGCAGGCAACCTTCCTGGGTAAAGATCAGAATGCAGACCAGGAAAGCAATGGTCCCACCTCTTCCAGGATAACACTACCTTTAAAGCACCAAAAACTTACAGATCCCAAGAACTAGCTCTGAAAGCAGCAGTGCAAAAAAAAAGAAGCCCAAAGCTTAGACAGTGCCTCTGCACCCCTAGGTGAGCAAAGCCCAACTTTAACATAAAGTTCAAAGTGAAGAAATAGTCTGGGAAAATGAGTAAGGAACAAATAAAGAACTTGACTATACAAATCAATTATGGTGGCAGGGAACACCAAGTCATAAACTTAGAAGATGACAACAATGTGAAAGAAGATAAAAGCAATGGCTCAGAGAAAAATACTAACTGGACTCAAGGCCAGCAAGAATTCCTGGAAGAGTTAAAGAAATAGCTAAGATTAATAGAGGAAAAATTGGGAAAGGAAATGAGAGCAATCCAAGAAAATTATGAAAAGTGCATTAACAGAACTTCTGGGGGCAGAGCTAAGACGGCAGAGTAGAAAAGCACTCATCTGAGTTCTTCCAACATTTCCCTTCAAATAACTTTAAAATAATGCCTCAAATTGAATTCTAGAGTGGCAGAGCCAACAAAAGGTCAGATCAAGATATTCTTCCTGTCCAAGACAACATAGGAGGTTGGGAAGAGAGTTCTGTGACATGGGGGAGGAAGCTGGTTGGGAGTTCATGTGGATGAAACACCAGTGATGCATCTAAGGGGTGCTGACAGAAGCAACATCAGCTTTGGGAGCTTTTAAGCCAGAGATGGTAAGTCAACCTAGCAACTGGTTAGAAAGAGATTACAGGGTACCCCTGTGCTAGTACTGGACACAGGACCAGATGCTGTTTGGCAACTCCATTACTTCTACTCACTTCTGGATCTAGTTCAAGGACAGGGAGGAGCACTTTTAATCAAAACAGAGTAGGCACCCCAAGGGGCAACTATTTGGCAATTTCATTACCTATACCTACTCTGGGTCACAGTTCAAAGGCAGAAAAGAACACTTTCAGTCAAAAGGGAGCCAAAGCCCTGAGAAGCAGTATCACTTCCAGCCCTAAGGGAGGAGGGGCTCTGAGAAGCAATACTGATTGCAATCCCAAAGGATCAGGAGCCCTTCCTGAATAAGGACCATATTATAGACCAAAAGATCAGTGACCACACCTATCTCCAAATCATGCCACCTTGGAAATACTGAAAACTCCAAAATCCCAGAACTAGCTCTGAAAACAACAGTGTGAAAAAGCCTGAAGCTTGAGACAGAGTCCCTTTCCCCTCCAACAGCAGGAACAGAACCCAACATTAACATAAAGTTCCAAATCAAGAAATAGGGTGGAAAAAATGAGCAAAAACAACAACTAAAACTGACCTTAAAAAGCTACTATGGTGACAGGGAACATCAAGATGCAAACTCAGAAGAAGACAATGAAGTTAAAGCAGCTACAAGCAAAGCCTCAAAGAAAAAAAATGTGAATTAGAAATAAGCCAAACAAGAATTCCTAGAAGAAATGGTTTTCAAAATCAAATAAGAGTGGTAGAGGAAAAATTAGATACAGAAATGAAAGCAAAAGCAGAAAATTATGAAAAGACAATTAACAGCCTGGTAAAAGAGGCACAAAAAATCCTAAAGAAAATAATACCATAAAAACCAGAATTGGCCAAATGGAAAAAGAGGTACAAAAATTCACTGAAGAAAATAATTCCTTAAAAATTAGAATTGGGCAAATGGAAGTTAATGATTCCATGAGACACCAAGAAACCATAAAACAAAATAAAAAGAATGAAAAAAAACTAAGGAAAATGTAAAATATTTCATTGGAAAAATAACTGAAAAAAATAACTGGAAAATAGAGCAAGGAGAATTAATTTTAGAATTATTGAATTACCTGAGAGCCATGAACAAACAAACATAAAAGAACCTAGACATTATATTTCAAGAAACTGTCAGGGAAAACTGCCCTGATATGATAGAACCAGAGGTTAAAATAGAAATGGAAAGAATCCATCAATCACCTCCTAGATCCCAAAATGAAAACTCCCAGGAAAATTATAGCCAAATTCCAGAGTCCACAGGTCGAGGAGAAAACCTTGCAAATAGCCAGAAGGAAACAATTCAAATATCATGGAGCCACAGTCAGGATAACACAAGATTTAGCAGCTACCATAAAGGAGTGGAGGGCTTGGAATATGATATTCTGGAGGGCATAGTAGCTGGAATTACAACCAAGAATAACCTGCCTAGTAAACCTGAGTATAATCCTTCGGGGAAAAAAATGTATATTTATTGAAATAGAAGACTTCCAAGCATTCCTGATGAAAAAGACCAGAGCTGAATAGAAAATCTGACATTCAAATGGAAGACTCAAGAGAAACATAAAAAGGCAAACATGAAAGTAATCATAAGGGACTCAATAGAGTTAAACTGTTTACATTTCTATGTGGGAAAATGATACATGTGACTCCTAAGAACTTTATCATTATTAAGGCAGCTAGAAGAAATCTTCGTAGATAGAGGGCACGAGTGTGAATCAATTATGTTGGGATGATCTCAAAAAAAAAAAAGGCTGTAGGGGTGAGGAAAAGGGATGCACTGGGAGAAGGGGGAAGGGAGAGGTAAAATGAGGCAAATTTTCTCACATAAAGGAGTCATGGAAGGAAGAGCTATTATAGTGGAGGAGAAAATGGCAGGAGGTGGGGATTGTGGAGGCAGGTAATGCTTGAACCTTACTCCCATCAAAATTTGTTCGAAGAGGGAAGAATGCACACATGCATACATGCATGCACACACACACACACACACACACACACACACATACATACACACTCCGTTGGGTATAGAAATCTCTCTTACTCAGTGATGAGAAAGGAAGGGAAGGGATAAAAGGTGAGTGGGGGTGGGGATTATAAGGAATAGGTTGGATTGGGTGAGGCAGTGGTTGGAAGCAAAATAGACTTTTGTGGAGGGACAGGATAAAAAGAGAGAAAGTAAGATAAACAAAGAAAAATGGGATGGAGGAAAATGCACAGTTAGTGATCATAACTGTGAAATTGAATGGGATAAGCTAACTCACAGAATGGAAGCAGAATGGGTTGGAAACCAGAATCCAGGACGAAAAAAATGCCATCCACTTCCAGAAAGAGAACTTAAGAACTCTGAGTGTGAATTGAAGTATAATTTTTTTTCTTTTTTGCTTTTTTTGGTGATATGGCTAATAGGTAAACATGTTTTACATGATTTCACATGTATAACTAATATTATATAGTTTACCTTCTCAACGAGTTGGGGAGGGGATAGAGGGAGGGAGAGAATCTGGAGCTCAAAATTAAATATATATATATATATATACAAAATAATTAAAATCTAAAATTTTACCTAAAAAATAAGTAAGGGATGAGGTAGAGGGAGGGAGAGAATTTGTAACTGAAAATAAAAATAAAATTGAATTTTTAAGAAAGGGGGTAAGACTCACTTATGAATCAACTGTCTATGTACAGTTAAAAGATCACCTTCTTAGAACAAAGATCAAAATCCACAGCAAATCAGAAGAACAAAAAATGAGAAGATATGGCATACAATTGAAGCTGCTCCATTCTGATTTATCTAACTATTGATAGCTCCTCCAATGGAAAAGAGACAAAAGAACAGATCATCACCTTTTCCTAAGGAGTTTTAACCTATATTAAACCAATGCCACAACAAGTACCCTGAAAAAGGCTAGAAATCAATCAACTGACAAGTATCTATTAAGTGCTCACTATATGCCAGGTACTATGCTAAACACTAGGCATACAAAGAAAGAGTGAATACAGTCCTTAACCCTTAGAAACCACCCCAGACAGTAAATACTTTTATCTTCTTGTCAAAAGAAGAAATGTAGCAGTCAAGAGCAAAATGAGTTTAGAATACAAAATTATTTGTAAAATCTTACAGTGTAGAATGGTGAAAGGTTATGAGTAGTGTTATGTTAGAAAACAACAGAAAGCAGTGAAGAGAAAAACAAATTTGCTGAAAGTTTACAAGAGACCCAAATAAGCCTGGAGGCATATAAGGATGAAACCAGAAGAACATTGAATGAAAAATGGAAAAGTTCTGTAAAGGATTTTATAATAAACTATTTTCTGGATCAATTACAATGAAGTTACCACATTTGGACTTTCACATTGTAGTGTCAGATGCGTTCCTTGAAGAAGTAGAAATGGCCCTTTAGAAAACAAAAGGTGAGAAGAAAAGCTGGACTGCACAGAATAAACACAGAACAAATCTGTACTAGATGCCACATAATTTTAAGAGCATTAAAGGTACATTTTCTTTTTTAAAAAGCTACTTTTTCCAAATAAATTTAAATTGGTGTCTTTTATTTCATACCACCATAGTTTCCTCCAGTACCCCTCTTTGTCCCCTTCATAAATATATTTTTTTCAAAGAAAAAAAAGACTCTCTCTCTCTGTCTCTGTCTCTCTCTGTATGTATGTATGTATGTATGTATACATACATATATGTTAATTTTTTATATCTTGGATATCAAACCCTTATCAGAGAAATTTGATACAAAGATTCCCCCCCCCCCATTTTACCACTTTCCTTCTTATTCTAGGGAAGCTAAGTGACACAGTGGATAGAGTTCGGGGCCTGCAGTCAGGAAGACCTGAGTTCAAATCTAGCCTCAGATACTTACTAGCTGTGTGGCCCTGGGCAAGTCATTTAACCCTGTTTGCTTCATTCTTCTTCTGTAAAATGAGATGGAAAAAGAAATGGGAAACCACTCTAATATCTTTGCCAAGAAAATTCCAAGTGGGGTCACGAAGAGTCAGACATGACTGAAACAACTGAACAACAGCAACTTTTTATCCTAGGTGCATTAATTTTGTTTGTTAAATAAACTCTGAAGTGCACAGTTTATGTAATATATAGAAGGCTAAAAAATGATGTTAAGAAGTATCAAAAAACGTTTTTTAAATTTGCTGAAGGCAAAATAAGGAAATTCAGAAGAAATCATAGACAAGCAGGACAATTTTGAAAGTAATATGTTCAATTCATTATATATATTATATATATATATGCACATATATATCAAAGAGCAAATTGTACACAATCTAGATTCTCATTTTCACATATAATTCTCTTTTTCTATTCTATTCTACTTTGTATGTGGAAATGTTCTCTCTTTGGAGATGTTCATTATATTCAGAATAAACATTTCTTTTTTTAAAAGAGGTAAGAATTTCCCCAGATACAGGGTGTGTGGGTAGTCTAAGAGCTTTGCCTAGTTTTATACTCAGGAGCAATATATACATATACACACACACATATGTATATATACATATATGTATGTATATATGTGTATATGTGTACATACACATATGCATATATGTATGTATGTGTGTACATATATATCAGCTTTTAGGCTAAAATTCAGAAACTGGTCCTTGAGAATTTTTTTCTTGCCTAGTCATTTGAAGCAATGCAGTATAGGCTTATGTTAAGAAGCCTATAAACTAGGCGGCAGCTAGGTGGTGCAGTGGATAGAGCACTGGCCCTGAAGTCAGGAGGACCTGAGCTCAAATCTGGCCTCAGACCAAACACTTGACACTTACTAGCTGTGTGACCCTGGGCAAGTCACTTAACCCCAATTGCCTAAAAAAAAAAAAAAAAAGAAGAAGAAGAAGAAGAAGCCTATAAACCAGGATGGGCTGCTGCTAATACAGCACCTCAAGTGCCAGATGGTTGTTGTTGTTCAGTCATTTCAGCTGTGTTCAGTTCTTTGTGACCACATTTGGGGTTTTCTTTGCAAAGATATTAGAGTGGTTTGCCATTTCCTTCTCCAGCTCATTTTACAGATGAGGAAACTGAGGGAAACAGGGTTAAGTGACTTGCCCAGAATCACACAGTTAGAAGTATCTGAGGCTGGATTTTTGGACCTAGGAAGATGAGTCTTTCTGACTCCAGTCTTGGCACTTGGCACTATGGCACCACCTACCTGTCAGTGCCAGATAAGGTTCCAGCTAAATGCATACACAGCCCATGTCAGGGGAACTGAAGTAATAATCATACACCCAATGTCTGAATTTTCAGACATTTTGAGGCAGACAGTTTTGCCCATGAAGCATCAATCAGATTTTTGTGTGGAGTAATGTGAAGTTTTACAACTGTATTTTATTTTTACAAGTACAAGATGACAAATGCGTGGCTAGACAGTGATTCAATTGAAAAAGAACTAGGGGTTTTAATGGACTCAAGATGAATCAACAGTATAATATGGTGACCAGGAAAACTAAGACAATCTTAGATTTCATTAGAAGAATTGCATCCAGGACTAGGCTGGTGATTCTGCCCTGTCAGAACATTCTTCTGCCCTAGTCAGAACACATCAGGAATGTAATGGTTAATTTGAAGAACCACATACTAGTAGTGACATTGATAAGCTAGAGAGCATCTAGAGGAGGGCATCAAGGATGCTGAAGATCCTAAAATTCATGCTATCTGAGATAAGCTGAAAGAATGGAGGATATTGACAATCTTAGTAAAATGGATGGATATTTACAAAAATATAAATTGCTCAGATTAACAGAAGAGGAGGTAAAATACTTAAATAACCGTATCTCAGAAAAAAAAATTGAAGAAGTCTTCAATGAACTCCTGAAGAAAAAATCTCCAGGGCCAGATGGATTTTCAAGCAAATTCTATCAAACACTTAAAGAACAATTAATCCCAATACTATATAGACCATTTGGGAAAATAGGCGAAGAAGGAGTTCTAATAAATTCTTTTTTATGATACAAATATGGTGCTGATACCTAAACCAGAAAGAGTCAAAACAGAGAAAGAAAATTATAGACCAATTTCCCTAATGAATATAGATGCAAAAATTTTAAATAAAATATTAGCAAAAAGATTACAGCAACTTATTATGAGAATAATACACTATGACCAGGTAGGATTTATACCAGGAATGTAAGGCTGGTTCAATATTAGGAAAACTATCAGCATAGTTGATCATATCAACAACAAAACTAACAGAAACCACATGATTATCTCAATAGATGCAGAAAAAGCTTTTGACAAAATACAACACCCATTCCTATTAAAAACTAGAGAACATAGGAATAAATCGATTCTTCCTGAAAATGATAGGTAGCATCTACCTAAAACCTTCAGCAAGCATTATATGTAATGGGGATAAGCTAGAAGCAATTCCATTAAGATCGGGGTGAAACAAGGATGTTCATTATCACCATTGTTATTCAATATGGTACTAGAAATGTTAGCTTTAACAATAAGAAAAGAAAAAGAAATTGAAGATATTAGAATAGGCAAAGAAGAAACAAAGTTATCACTCCTCACATATGATATGATGATATACTTAGAGAATCAAGTAAAAAACTACTTAAAATAATAAAGTTGTAGGATATAAAATAAACCCACACAAATCATTGGCATTTCTATATATTACTAACAAAACCCAACAGCAAGAAATAGAAAGAGAAATTCCGTTTAAAGTTACTGTAGACATTATAAAATATTTAGGAGTCTTCCTGCTGAAACAAAACCAGGGACTATATGAACACAATTACAAAATGCTTTTCACACAAATAAAGTCAGATCTAAATAGTTGGAAAAACATCAGTTGCTCATGGATAGGCTGAGCTAATATAATAAAAATGACAATTCTATCTAAATTAATTTACTTATTCAGTGCCATTACCAATATGAATCAAACTATCAAAAATTATTTTATAAAACTAGAAAAAACAATAACAAGATTCATCTGGAAGAACAAAAGGTGCAGAATTTCAAGGGAACTAATGAAAAGAAATGCTAGGAAAGGTGGCTTAGCCATACCAGATCTTAAATTGTATTATAAAGCAGCAATCATCAAAACTACTTGGTACTAGCTAAGAAATAGAGTGGTGGATCAGTGGAATAGGTTAGGTACACAAGACACAGTAGTCAATGGCTATAATAATCTACTATTTGATAAACCCAAAGACCCCAGCTTCTGAGATAAGAACTCACTATTTAACAAAAACTGCTGGGGAAACTGGAAAAGAGTATGGCAGAAACCAGGCATTGACCAAAATCTTATACCCTATACCAAAATAAAGTCAAAATGGGTACACAATTTAGATATAAGGGCTGATACTATAAACAAACTGGGAGAGCAAGGAATAGTTTACCTGTCAGATTTATGGAGAATAGAAGAATTTATGACCAAACAAAAGATGGAGAACATTATAAAATGCAAAACGGATAATTTTGATTACATTAAATTGAAAAGTTTTTGCACAAACAAAGCCAATGCAACCAAAATTAGGAGGGAAGCAGAAAACTGGGAAAGAATTTTTACAATCAGTGTCTTTGATAAGCGCCTAATATCTAAAATATATAGAGAACTGAATCAAATTTATAAGAATACAAGTCATTCCCCAGTAGATAAATAGTCAAAGGATATGAACAGGCAGTTTTCAGATGAAGAAATTAAATCCATCTATAGTTATATGAAAAAATGCTCTAAATCACTACTGATTAGAGAAATGCAAATCAAAACAACTCTGAAGTACCATAGCACACTGATCAGATTGGCTAACATGACAAAACAGGAAAATGATAAATGTTGGAGAAGATGTGGGAAAAATGAAACACTAATGCATTGTTGGTGGAATTGTGAACTGATTTAACCATTTTGGAGAGCAATTTGGAACTATGCCCAAAGGGCTATAAAACTGTGCATACCCTTTGACCCAGCACTTCTAGGTATATAGCACTTCTAGAGCTATATACCAAAGAGATCATAAAAATGGGAAAAAGGACACATGTACAGACATGTACAAAAAATATTTGTAGGTCCTCTTTCTGTGGTAGCAAAGAATTGGAAATTGAGGGGATGTCCATCAATTGCGGAATGGCTGAACAAGCTGTGGTATATGAATGTAATGGAATACTATTGTGCTATAAGAAATGATGAGCAGGTGGACTTCAGAAAAATCTGGAAAGACTTGTATGGACAGATGTGGAGTAAAGTGAACAGAACCAGGAGAACATTGTACACAGTAACAGCTGCATTGTGTAATGACTAACTTTGATAGAATTGGCTCTTCTCAGCAATGCAAGGATCTAAGACATCTCCAAAAGTCTCATGATGGAAAATGCTATCCACATCCAGAGAAAGAACTATGGAGTCTGAATACAGATCGAAGCATACTATTTGCTCTTCTTTTTTTTTCCTTCTGTTTTGTTTTGTTTCTTCTTTCTTGTGGTTCCTTCTATTGGTTCTAATTCTTCTTTAAAACATGACTAATGTGAAAATACATTTAATAGAAATGTATAAATAGAGCCTATATCAGATTGCAAGGAGGGAGGGAGCAAAAATTTAAAATTCAAAAGCTAATGGAAGTGAATGGAAAAAACTAAAAATTAATTAATTAAAAATTTTAAACAAAAAGAATAGGGGATATTTAACTTGTAGAAAAGAAGACTGAGAAGGGAAGGGAAGAGAAGGGAAGGGAAGGGAAGGGAAGGGAAGGGAAGAAGCATTTACATAGTACTTACCATGTGCTAGGCACTGTGTTAAGAACTTTTTACAAATATCTGACTTAGAGGGACAGAATTCCTGTTTTCAAGTATTGAATGACTGTCATATGGAAAGAGGGATTAAATTTGTTTTTCTTGGCCCTCAAGGAAAGAACCAGAAGTGGTGGGGTGGCATGGAGGTGATCCTGAGTCTCAAAGGCTACACTGTGGAAGCTATGATAAGGTTCTATTATTCTGGTAAGTTCTATAAGGTACGGTAGGCTCTATTATTCTGGAAAGACTTCCCAGTAGGGTCCCAACAACAACCTGTGTCTGCTTTCCAACAGTTGTTTAGCCTAATTAAATTCTAAGAGCTCATCTCTAAGGTGGTGCCTTGGGGAATGAATTCTTTGACCATGGCAACCCATGAAACAAAGAAAAGTACTAAATGGTCCCATGGGCCCCTCTTCTATTCCTATAGTGGCAGAGTGCAGAAAGCAAGACAGAGTGTGCTAAGAATCACTAAGTTATCTTAAAGTAAATTTTTATTTATATCTTTTGTTTTTACTTTGCTTAAAGTTCCCTTGGTATCAGAGAGGCATTCTCTTTTTTTTTTTTTTTAGGAAGAAGAGGAGGGAAAAATCAGCAAAACTGATGAAGACATTTTAAAAAAATCTGAAAATATATGTGATATTCCATAGCATTGAATCTCCTGCCTTGGCAAAAGAGTGTGAGTGAGTGAGTGTGTGTGTGTGTGTGTGTGTGTGTGTGTGTGTGATATCTCTACTTTGGGGCTTGTTCATAATTATGTAACACTTTAGATTGTTTTATGGTTGTTCTTTTTACTTACATCATTATAATTGTGTGTGTTGTTCCTTGGCTCTGCCTACTTCCCCTTGTATCAGTTCATGTCTTCTCATGCTTCTTTGTGTTCATCGTATTTATTGTTTCTTATAATACAGTAATATTCCATTACATGTACCATAATTAAGCCAGTTGATGGTCGTCTACTTTGTTTCTAGGTCTCTGCTACCACAAAAAAAAATTGTGGCTGTAAATATTTTGGAGTCCATGGGAATTTCTTATCAATGACCTCTTTGGGATATATGCCTATACAACATATACAGCATGTCCCAAACTGAACTAGTTATTTCCCCCCAAAAAAACACTTTCCCTTCTTCCTAACTTCCTTATTATGATTACTACCACTGTCCTCCCAGTCACCTGGGTTCACAACATAGGTGTCATCCTTGACTCTTTGTTATCTCTCATTCTGCATAGCGAATCACTCACCAATTCCTGTGGATTCTACCTTCATAACATCTCTCACATACATCCCCTTCTCTCCTCTGACACTGCCATGATCCGGGACTATTGCAACAGCCTGCATTCGATCTCCCTGTTTCAAGTCTCTCCTTACTCCAGTTCATCCTCTACTCAGCTGTCAGACTGATTTTTAAAATTTATTCATTCTTAACATTCATTTTTTTAAAAAAAAATTGAGTTACAAGTTCTTTCTCTTCCTCCAGTTCATTTCCTATCCGTTGAGAAGGCAAGCAATAGTATATCAATTATATACATGCCATCACGCAAAACATATCTCCATGTTGCAAAAAAACAAACAATAAAAAGCAAGAAACATAAAGTGAAAAAATATGTGCTTCAATCTGCACTCAGAGTTCATCAGTTTTCTCTCTGGGGGTAGATAACCATTTTTCTTCATGAGTCCTTTGGAACTGTCTTGGATCACCATATTGATCAGAGTAACTAAGTCTTTCACATTTGGTCACTACAATGTTGCTGTTACTATGTACAATGTTTTCCTGGTTCTGCTCACTTCACCACTGGTTTTCCTAAAGCACAGGTCTGACCGTGTCACACACACTTCCCTTCAATAAATTCCAATGGCTCCTGTTAATTCTAGGAGCAAATATAAAATCCTCTCCTTTATTTTTAAAGCTTTTCATAACCTGACCCTTTCCTGCCTTTCCAGTCTTTTTATACCTTATTCCCTTTGTGCAATTTGCAACTCAGAGACACTGGCCTCCTTGCTGCTCCTAGCATGACCATCCATCTCCTGACTCTGGTCATTTTTCTGGCTGTCCCCCATACCCGGAATGCTCTGCCTCTTCATCTCTGCGATTGGCCTACCTGGCTTCTTTCAAGTCCCAGCTAAAATCCCTTCATCAACAGCCTTTCCTGATCCCCTTTAATTCTAGTGTTGATGATCACTGTTGATTATCTGCAATTTATTCTGTCTATAGCTTGTTTGTAACATAGTTGTTTGTATGTTGTCTCTTCCATTAGACTGAGAACTCCTTGAGAGCAGGGACTAGTTTTTGCCTTTCTTTATCCCAGAGCCAGTACAATGACTGGTTGTAGGTGCTTAATAAATGCTTGTTGCCTTGACAATGGTAGAGCTAGGCTTCTAACTCAGATATTCTGTCTCCAAATCTAGCAACCTTTCCACTGCACCAAATTCTTCCCCACCTTCCCCACCACCACCACCACGACCACCACGGCAAAAAAAAAAAAAAAAAAAAAAAAAAAAAAAAAGAAAGTTTCTGGAAAGATCCATTTCATTTTTGTTGTTTTTGCATCTCCAGTGCCTAGAACATAATAGGCACTTAATAAATGCTTATTGTGTATTAGTGCCTGTAACCTTTATCTCTAATAGATTGTGAGATCCTTGAGGGCAGGAACCCTATCTTATCTATACTTTGTTTCTCCTCCATTGTTAACTCAGTATTCTCTACACAGTAATGGACTAATAAAAGTTTCTCATTGCTGACAAGGGTCGGGTTGGGGGGAAGAAAGTAGACCACAGGAGGTGATACAAAGCACTAGTTTCCTAACTTTCTTTTTCTTTTCTTTCTTTCTTTTTCTTTTCTTTTCTTTTCTTTTCTTTTCTTTTCTTTTCTTTTCTTTCTTTCTTTCTTTCTTTCTTTTTTTTTTTTTAAAGAAAAACAGCTCTTGTGGCTTCTCTGAGGCTGCCCTAGGAGGAAAATTTGCCCAACCAGCTGCATATGGCAAGAAGTCAAGATAGTTTCTTTCTGGAGGTACCCAGTTATCCCCAGGGAAGGGCCTAACTGTGCCAAGCTCAGTGTTGGGGGGCAGATCACTGGCAAAGGGCCAGCATTGGACCTTTGGCCCCAGCAATATGTCCTGATGTAAAATGTTGCCAGATGTGGTAGCTTTGAGGTTTCTTTGGTTTTGTGTTTTTCTGCAGACACTTCAGGCCTCTCACCTAACTCACAGAGGCAGAAGCAAAATCGTTTCTACTCACCCACCCACCCCAGAGACAAACGCATAACCTTCTTGAACTGGTCATCCGAGGGCTCAGGATGGTTCAGCAGGATCACGGGGTCTGATTAACTCCTGCCTCTATTGTTTTTTTTTAATTGAAGAGAAAGTCAATCACCCTTCTATTTGTCCATCAGAATCCCCTACACACATCTCAAGCTCACCTCCCTCCATCCCCCTCCCAGTGTATTCAGTTTTGTATTGCTGATGAGCGTAGGAAAGGAGCTCCCAGTCTTGGGAAGAGACAGAGGAGGAACACCCACACTTTGACTCCCCATCTCCTGGTGTGGCTGGGGAAACAGGACTCCCATGTGTAAATGGATGATTATTATGAGAATGTTATACATTGTGCACCGCAAGTAGCATGGGGGAGGATTTAAGAGAAGAGAGTTGAAGCAGCCAGACAAGACTTTCTGGAGAAGGGGAGCTTCTGGGAAGCTAGGTCTTAAAAAATGCCCTGGGCCAGAGTAGGAATCAACAAGTTATGTCGGGGAGAAGCAGCGGAGGAGAGGTGGAAGAGCCCAGGACCCCTCAGGCACAGAGAACATCGTCACATGTGGTTCAGACAGAATTACATGATTACTTTGCCTCTTCAGAATCTGGGGTAGAGGAGATGGTAGGAGGGGCTGTGAAAAAGACTTGGAACAGAGCCTGTGTGAACAGTCTCTAGTCTCTGAATGCATGTGGAACCTGACAATGTTAGAGTTGAAAGGGCCCTTA
Source organism: Vombatus ursinus (assembly GCF_900497805.2). Classification (NCBI taxonomy): domain Eukaryota; kingdom Metazoa; phylum Chordata; class Mammalia; order Diprotodontia; family Vombatidae; genus Vombatus; species Vombatus ursinus. The sequence continues at coordinate 4,052,080 of NW_020948951.1, read as the reverse complement.
AGAGTGCAATAGAATCAAACACCTTGAAGACAGATACTGTTTCATTTTTTTTTGTCTTTGTATCCCCAGCATCTACTGCAGTAACACACAGTAGGCAACTAATAAATGTTAAATTGAATTGAACCTAGCCTAAAGCCTTCATTTTATAGAAGAGGAAACTAAAGACAGAGAGGAGGAAAAGCTTGCCGAAATTCACACAGCTGATAAGCGTCAGGGCTGAGATGCCAGCTCAGGAATTCTGACCATGCCAAAACTTTGATTCAATTATAAATAGCAGATATTTTATCCACTTAGCCAATAGTTCACAGGACATTACATACATAAAAAAAAATACCAGGATATTTATTTGTCCCAAGATTATTTCTATCTGGATCCCACAGGAAAAAAAAAAAGTGAGAGCAAGAGGAATAATGATAAAAGAACAGACAAGAGATGCCCATACTACAAATTCAGACCTCAAAATATCCATGATAATTGAACTCATCAACTATATTACAACAGGAGAATGATCACAAATAATGCTGCTGTCCTCAGTCATCAAGATGGAGCACTGTTCCATAAACATTTTAGACTAACATTTTAATTGATTTTGACAACCTATGTGAAATGAAAAGCTTTCAAAATAGAGACATAGCAAAAGAATCAAAACCATGTGGGAATGGGATAAGGTGCATATTACCCTTGTCATCCTATCTGCTCCTGGAGTTGTCCCACAGATGCTTTCAGCAAGCTCCTAGAAGAGTACCAATACCATTATTCAGTTACAAAAAGCAGTTACTTTATCCTTCTTTTCAATAGTCTGAAGAACATTTAATATAAAAGAATATTGTTCAGTCGTGTCCGATTCTTTGTGACCCTATTTGGGTTTTCTTGGCAAAGATGCTGGAGTGGTTTTACCATTTCCTTTTCCAACTTATTTTGCAGATGAGGAACTGAGGCAAACAGGGTTGAGTGACTGGCCCAGAGTCTCATAATGATTAAGTATCTGAGGCCAGATTTGAACTCAGAAAGAGCGCCACCCCGCTGCCCTTTAGTGAATAAGACAAGATTTTAAAATTGAGTAAATATTCATAGGCTGAGGAAACAAAATGATCACTTTTTGCCGATGACGTGTTTTATTGAGATAAGCCTAAAGATTCAGTTAAAACTCACTGAAACAATTCATAACTTCAATAAAATTATCACCTTTTCTGTATGTCACCAATAAAATCCAGTGACAAGCACCAGAAAAAGAAATTATTTTAAAAATAACTATGGAATCTATAATATAGTTGTCTCTCTACCAAGATACACACAAGAATTATATGAACACAAACACAAAACACTTCTTACAGAAATCAAGTCAGAGCTAAATAATTGGAGCTATATTAATTATTCATTATTAGGCTATGCTAATATAAAAATTATAATCTGAAGTTAACTTGCTTATTCAGTGCTAAAGCAATCAAACTACTCAATAGTTACTCCACAGAACAAGAAAAAATTATAACAAAATTCATCTGGAGGAACAAGTGGTCAAAGAATATAGCAATATACATATACTCTTTGGGTGTCCTTATTCCAAGTCTCACTGATAAGCTGAGTCCCCAGAGGGCTGGTTCACTATATCTCTCTTAAGGTTTTAGGGGTACCTTCTGAGGAATTATAGAGGGTCTTTCTGATGCTATCAGCTTAAGCCTCCATTCTGGTATACTCATTATCTTTCCCACTAAGCCCTCCCCTTTCTTTGACCTTTCTTATTATTGTAGAGGACAACATCATTCTCCCAGTCCCTTAGCTCACAATCTAGGGGTCATCCTGGACTCTTCACTATCTCTTACCTCTCCCCCACATTCAATCTGTTGCAAAGGCCTGTTGATTTCACCTTTGCAACATCTCTTAAATATATGTCCTTCTCTCCTTTGACACAACCACCACTCTAGTGCAGGCATCTCATTCCTGGGTTATTGCCATAGCCTACTGGTGGGTCTGCCTGCCTCAAATCTCTTTCCACTCTAAGCCAACCTCTATTCAGATACTAAAGTGGTTTTCCTAAAGCACAGGTCCAATACCGTCACTCACCTACTTAATAGACTCCAGTGGCTTCCTATTGCCTCAAAGATCAAACAAAAAATGATTTATTTGGCATTCAAAATGCTTCATAATGTAGCACCCTCCTACCTTTCCAATCTTCTTATACCTTACTCCCAACATATACTCTTCCATAGAGTGATATTGGCCTCCTGGCTTTTCCACAAACAAAACATTCCCCAAAACCCTTCATAACCTAGCCTCCTTCTACGTTTTCAGTCTCTCTCTCTCTCTCTCTTTTTTTTTTTTTTTTTGGTAAGGCATTTGAGGTTAAGTGACTTGCCCAGGGTCACACAGCTAGTAAGTGTCAAGTGTCTGAGGCTGGATTTGAACTCAGGTCTTCCTGACTCCAAGGCCAGAGCTCTATCCACTGTGCCACTTAGCTGCCCCAACATTTTTACTCTCTTAAACTTTACTCCCTGACATGTACTCTTCCATCCAATGACACTGGCCTACTAAATATTCTAGGAACAAGGCACTCCATTTCTTGGCTCTGGTCATTTTCTCTGGCTGTTCCCCATGCCTGGAGTTTCCTCTCCTCTGCTCAGACTGCCTTACTCCTAACTCAAATCTCATCTTCTATAGGAAGGCTTCCTCAATCTGTCTTCATCCTAGTGCTACCTCCTGTTTGTACCTTCCTCCTTTGGTAGAGGACCTTGTGAGATCAAGAATGGCTAGAAACCAGTAACAAGTCCAAGTCAAATAAAGTGCCAGCATAGGCCTAAGGATTGACCTTCAGGAGCTAGTCCAGTGTCCACAAGGCACTGTGTCCTACAGCAAGGGAACAACTCATCCAGAACCCGTGGTACATCTGGAGGAGAACCTGGTGACATGAATTCTTTCTAGCAGTCCCTTTAACTTTGAGTCCATTCCCACCAGGGACTACAGTGGTAGAAAGAATAGTGGGCTCCTGATGTTGAGGTCTGATAATTATTTCCTATTAATCTTGTGTGTCCATAATTAGCTTTGTATTTATTTGTTTGCATGTTATCTCTCTTACTAGACTGTAGGCTCTTGAGAACAGGGCATTGTCTTTTGCCTCTTTTTGCATCCCCAGTACTTAGCACAGTGCCTGACATATATAAATGTTTATTGATTGATTAATTGGTGTGTTCCCCCAATATCAACCACCAGTTACAGTTAGTATCTTTCTCATTGCATTAATTGATCCAATGACTAGTTTCCCTACTACCAAAATAACCAATTAACAGTTATCTTTCATAAAGGCATATTTGCTGAAAAGATATAGCAAAAACAGAAGTTATAAAGTACTTCCCTCAACATCAGGAGTCCACTATTCTTTCTACCACCGTAGTCCCTGGTGGGAATGGACTAAAAGTTAAAGGGACTGCTAGAAAGAATTCATGTCACCAGGTTCTCCTCCAGATGTACCACGGGTTCTGGATGAGTTGTTCCCTTGCTGTAGGACACAGTGCCTTGTGGACACTGGACTAGCTCCTGAAGATCAATCCTTAGGCCTATGCTGGCACTTTATTTGACTTGGACTTGTTACTGGTTTCTAGCCATTCTTGATCTCACAAGGTCCTCTACCAAAAGAGGAAGGTACAAACAGGAGGTAGCCTCATTACAGACAAAGGCTTACCTAAAAAGCTGTGTGCTTACTAGCTTCCAGGATACTCTAGGAGAGAATGGTCCCAAATCCCCTCTGCCACCTCAAGGCCCAAAGCTGTTCATCCTCCTCACTCAGATGCAACCAGAGAGGAAAAAAGATAGTTTTTCCTTTGGAATCTTTTGTATGCATCTTCATTTGAAGCTTAGCAACCAACAAAAAGGACCCCTCCACACAGAAAGCGGAGAGGAAACAGTCATAGAATACATGTGCATGCTCTGAAGTGGAGAGCAGAGCCCTCCACTACACATGCCTGGATGTCAGCTCATCAAACTTCCATAAAGATTGACTGTACATGTTCCCATGACTGGGCTGGCATTGGTCTTTTCAAAGTCCTCATTGCGAGAATAGCTGGTCAGTAGGTGACTCATCCCCGGACTGGTTTTTTTTCTTTCTGAACTCCATCAAATGAAATAAGAACAGAATACAGTTTAATAATAATAATAGTAATAGCAGTTTATATTTATATAGCGCTTTAAAATTTATAAAGCGCACCACCACACGTGTGTTCTTGAATTTGTGTGTAAATGATGCTGTAGGTCAACACTGATGTGAGTGTGTGAGCTCACGTATGACATCTGGAAGAAAGTGAATGTAGGGGTCATTTGGGGAAGACCTGTGGTGGGCGTGTGTTTTCTGTATTCTTTAGAGGGTAAGCTCCTAGAGGGCAGGGACCACTTTTTTGCCTTTCTTTGTATCTCCAGTGCTTAGCATAGTGCCTGGCACAAAGTAAGAGCTTAATAATGGGCAGCTGGGTGGCGTAATGGAGAGAATGCTGGGCCTGGAGTCAGGAAGACTCTTCTTCCTGAGTTCAAAGTCACTTAACCATGTTTGCCTTGGTTTCCTCATCTGTAAAATGAGTTGAGAAGGAAATAGCAATCCACCCCAGTATCTTTGCCACGAAAACCCCAAATGGGGTCACAAAGAGTTGGATACAACTGAACAACAGTACAAAATGCTTAATAAATGCTTATGGAAGGACTGACTATCTGATAGAGTACAGCTGTGGGAGTTGGGATGCAGGACACTTTCCCTAGACTGCTTTCTCAGAGGACATATGGCTACAGAGCTGAATTGATGGCGCCAAGAGGTTTGGGTTGGTATTGCATATAGATTCTACTCCTAGCTTTGACATGGACTGGCTTTTTGATGTTAAGGGAGTCTCCTCCCCTCTCTGGGCCTCAGGTTTCCTCCTGTATAAAATAAAGGGATTGGATAAAATGGCCTCCAAGGTACACTTCATTTCTGATATTCTGAGAAGCTAAGACAGTTCTCTTTGGAATTTTCACTCCCAGGCTATGCAAAGGAAGTTCCATTTAGGCCAGGGGAAGGTCAGACTCTCAGAGTTGCTGCAGCTGCCACCTTGTGGCTGTAAAATACTCAACACAACTGGCCAGTAGGAAGCATGTAGGATAATAGCATCATAGATGTAAAGTTTTAGAAGGGACCTTAAAGACCATTTTATTCCAGCTCCCTCTTTTTACAGATAAGGAAGCTGAGGATCAATGAGGTTAAGTGACTTGTCCAAGACTCCACAGTTATTAAGTATCTGAGAGGAAAATTGAACCCATGTACTTTTGAAGCCAAGTTGAACATTCTCTCTACTAAACTAGGCTGCCTTTTTTATTCTATATGCCTCATGAAGGTAGGGCTTTTGGAGCATCAAATTGGAACTACCTCTTCTAATTTCTGTATTATTTCATGTCTAGATCTCATCCTACCACCCTCCCTTCCTCTTGTATGTATGCATTGTGTATGTATATATATATATACATATATGTATATGTGTATATATACATATATACTTATATATGTATATGCGTATGTGTGTGTCTGTGTGTGTATACATATATCCATTTGTGGTAGAGCCTTTTTCCTGCTGTTGCTCACTCTTAAAAATATACATATATATGTAATTTCAAATGGAAACCATGCGGTATGGTGGAAATCACTCTGTATTCCTGGGCATTCCCTCCTCTCTATTACTTTTTTTCCTATTTTTCCACAGCCTTCCCATTCATATTGAGAAATTAAAGAAATTATTATTCCTTCTTTGGCCACTCATGGATGGGATAAGGGTACATCTGTTGTGTAACAGAGTTAAAGTTGTAGTGATTACATTATTTTCCAAACAAACACACAAAATGCAAGTTATAACTGATTAGTGGTCAAGTCTGCTGACAGGTCTTAACAAGCAAATGTTGGTGGGATAGTTAGCACAGTGAACAGAGCACTAGCCCTGGATTCAGGAACACCTGAGTTCAAATCTGACCTCAGACACTTGACATTTACTAGCTGTGTGACCCTGGGCAAGTCACTTCTCCTCATTGCCTTGAGCAAAAATAAATAAATAAATAAATAAATGAATAAATAAATAAAATAAGCAAGTGATGGCAGGTGAGCATGTTGCACATTGGTGGTAAGTCCAGCATGCATCAGCAAAAATATGTCTATATAATGACTTGTTTATAATACGATACTGTACGGTTACATAACGCAATATTATGTCATCACAACTTGAATTCAGGAAAGAAACCCACAAATTTACAAAATATTAAATTTAAGATGTGTTATTTTAAAAATATTTTATGTTTTGAAATTATGCAAAATTTTTAAAAACATCAAAAAGTTAAAGAAAGTAGATTTGGGCGGCGGGGGGAGCCTGAGTAATTTCTTTTTTGAAAAGGGGGCAGTAGGCCAAATAAGTTTTGGAACCTCTGGTCTGAGTAGTTTTTTTTTTTAATTTACTGCAACGTGGAATTGTTTTAAAAAGTTATCCTTCCCCCCCCCACCCAGGAGACCTAATATTTTTATCTCTCTGTATTCTGTCTTCAAGGCTAATATAAAATCCATGTTTTATCTAAAGTTATTGACTTTTGCTTCTCTTCTGTCAAATTTTCTTCCACTTCTGTATTTTTTTGAGTTTCAGATCTGTTGTTTTCTTTTTCAGAGTTTCTGCTTCCTTGGAGAGATTCTCCAATGTTTATTTTAAGTTCTCTACCCTGTTGTTTATTTCATTAATTCAAATTTCTGACCTAATTTGTATCAGACTGTCCTCTTTTAAATTTTTTATTTGTCTTTTGAACAATTCTTGAGTTTTTGCTGTTGCTCCATGACCATTTGGGGATTTACAGAATTTTTTTTCATTAATTTTTTACTTTATTTTCAATTCCAGATTTTCAATTTGTGTAAGGTCTTTTCAGGTAAATTTCCATTCAATTAACTTCATGAGCTTATAGAACAGGAAACCTTTGTCTGGGACTTCTAAAAAAGATCTCCTCCCCCATCCTTGATATGCGGGTGAGGTATAGACATAACTATTAGCACCTTGTTAAGAAGACAAAAGAGAACCCCAGGTTAAGTCTCAGTGACTGGGAGTTCTTTCAGTGACTGGGAGTTCTTTCAGTGACTGGCACTTACCCCAAGTTGAATTGAGTCTAAATGACTCTCTGGAAGACAAACTTCCTGCAAAGTCCTATAAAAGGAATCTTCATTGAGAACTCTGGGTTCCTTTTCCCCTTTCCCTTCTATTTTTCTTTTGCAGAGGGTGATGCAAGAATTTAAGAAACATTAATAGATATTTTGGTACTGTACAACATTGGAGTTAAATAAATATTCTTGAGCAAGCATATTTAACCCCAATGTTGTTGATAGCCAGGTCAACCATGCTGGAGTTAAATATGCTTGCCCAGTCTACCAGAGAGGAGAGCTCCTGGCTGATTTTTATCTTTCTTTTTCCCTTTCTGGATACAGGTAAAAAACATGAGGACCTGATATAGATTATCTTAGCTCAAGAGTTAGCAACAGCTGGAGTGAGTCAAGTCAACAAGCATTTATTAAGCACTTACTATGTGCCAGACATCATGCTACAAGCTAGGAATATAAAAACAAGCAGAAAGAAAGACAATCTCTTTCCTCAAGTTGCTTACACTTTAATGAGGGAAGGCAAAACATAAAAAAGGAAGCTGAAAAGCTTCAGGGTAGGTGGAATCCCTGGGTGGAATAAGTAGATTAAAAAAGCAATAACAAATAGTAGGAAAGTCCTCAGGAGTGTGTCTAGAACAGGAATAAAGAGCTATGACTGCCCTGGGCATCTTCTTCAGAATAGAGGTTCTGGGAAGAGCCATCTAGCTTGTGGAAGAGGTCTTAGAGACAGATGGTACTTCCAGTATAAGAAGTCCAAAGTGAACTTACAGGATGAAAAGATTTCTTTTTTAAAAATTTTATTTATTTTTAGTTTTCAACATTTATTTTTAAAAGATTTTGAATTTAAATTTTTCCCTCCCTTCCCTCCCCTCTCTCCAAGAGGGCATGCAACCTAATATAGGCTATACATGTAACAATCATATTACACATATTTGTACATTAGTCATGTTGTGAAAAAAGAATCAGAATAAAAGAAAAAAAACACAAGAAAGAAAAAAAAAAGAGCAAATAGTATGCTTTGATCTGCATTCAGACTCCATAGTTTTTTCTCTGGATGTGGATAGAATTTTCCATCATGAGTCTTTTGGAATTGTCTTAGATCATTGCATTGCTGAGAAGAGCTAATTCTATCAAAGTCAGTCATTGCATAATATTGCTGTTACTGTGTATAATGTTCTCCTGGTGCTTCTCACTTTACTTCGTATCAGTTCATGTAAGTTTTTCTAGGTTTTCCTTAGAGCATCCTATTCATTATTTCTTATACTACAATAGTATTCCATCACAATCATATACCACAACTTGTTCAGTCATTCTCCAATTGATGGACATCCCCTCAATTTTCAATTCTTTGCCAGCACAAAAAAAAAGCTGCTATAAATATTTTTGTACATATGGGTCCTTTTCCCATTTTTATGATCTCTTTGGGATACAGCCCTAGAAGTGGTATTGCTGGATCGAAGGTTATGCACAGTTTTATAGCCCTTTAGGCATAGTTCCAAATTGTTCTCCAGAAAGGTTGGATCAGTTCACAACTCCACCAACAATACATTAGTTTTCCAATCTTCCCACATCTTTTCCAACATATATCATTTTCTTGTTTTGTCTGTCATGTTGGCCAATCGGATAGGTGTGATGTGGTAGGATGAAGAGACTTCTGTGGCATAGTAGATGAAGTCTGGGGAGTCAAGAGGACAACCTGGAGGGGAGCAGCGCTAGGGTATACTGGAAAAGCATACAGTGGCTACCAGTGCTCACTCACATAGCCTGAAATGAGAAGTTGATGGTCAATATCTTCCTGAATCTTTGCCTCCTAGCTGGAGGAGGAGATACTGGGAATATCCAAGTCTACACAATCCCAGAATCTAGCCTTTCCTCCTGAGGAGGGAAATTTCCTAAGCAGATGTCTTAAAGAAGGAAAGATCACCCACACAGACCCCAAAGTTGGAGGATTAGTAAGGGATGAAAGTCACAACACTAAAATACAAAAGGCCTTGGCTTTGCCCTCCTCTATTTTCCCAAGTTAGTCAGGAAACAGATTGACTATCAGTTCCAAACTATGCTTCTTTTCTGAAGGAGGTCTAAACTATGGACTGGAATTGCATCTGGAGATTTATAAAACCCTGTGGAAAAGTAAGACTTGCCAGAAAAAGAGTACAATTGCGTTGATTGTTTGTGAGCTATTATTAATCTTCATATGATGTTTTTGTTGTTGTTTTACATTTGTTTATGGTCTACTGTTTGTGAGTTCTTTATGTTTTGTGCACTTTCTGGGAGATGAAATCCTGTCTATCATATGCATTTGTTACCTTGAGTCCTTGTATGAGAGTTGGATGACATCTACATTTATGGAAATCCAGGTAAGGACTATATAGATAATCTATAGGGGAAATAATGGATAGAGGCATAATGAGTCAAAGAGATGTAGACAATCCTCAACATTTGTGCATTTAACTTTCATGACTTTAAGAATTCACATGATTAAAATACTGAAGAAAATAACACTTCAAAAAATAGAATAGGCTAAATGGTAAAAGAGGCACAAAAATCAACTGAAGAGAACTCCTTAAAAAGCAGAATTGACCAAATGGAAAAAAGAAGTTAAAAAAAAAAGAATTCTTTAAAAAATAGAATTGGCCAAATAGTAAAGTAGGTACAAAAGCTCATTGAAGAAAATAATTCCTTAAATGAGGTAAAATATCTCACATGAAACAAACAAGAAAAGGCTTTTACAATGGAGGGGAAATGGGGGAAGGTGAGAGGGAATGAGTCAATCTTATTCTCATAGGATTTGGCTTAAGGAGGGAGTAACATACACAATGGGGTATGTAAATCTATCTTACTCTACAGGAAAATAAGGTGGGAAAGGGACAAGAGAACAGGGGGTTGATAGAGGGGAGGGCAGATTGAGGGAGGGGATAATCAAAAGCAAACACTTCTGAGGAAGGACAGGGTCAAAAGAGAGAATAGAATAAATGGGGGGTGGGATAGGATGAAGGGAAATATACTTAGTTTTTCACAACAGGACTACTATGAAAGTGTTTTGCGTGACTACACATCTATAACCTGTATTGAGATGTTTGCCTTTTCAATGAGGGTGGATGGGGAGGGAGAAAGGGAGAAAATTTGTAACCCAAACTTTTAAAAACACTTGTTAAAAATTAAAAAAAATTTAAATAAAGAAAATAATTCCTTAAAAATTAGAATTAGGCAAGTAGGAGCTAATGACTCCATGAGACGTCAAGAAACAATAAAACAAAGTCAAAAGAATAAAAAAAAATAGAAGAAAATATCTCCTTGGAAAGACAACTGAACTGGAAAATAAATTGAGGAGACATAATTTAAGAATTATTGAACTACCTGAAAGCCATAGTCAAAAAAAGAGCCTAGACAACATCTTTCAAGAAACTATCAAGAAAACTATGCCGATACTCTAGAACCAGAGGGTAATATAGAGATTAAATGAATCCACTAATCACCCCCTGAAAGAGATCCCAAAATGAAAACTCCCAGGAATATGATAGCCAGATTCCAGAGCTCCCAGGTCAAGGGGCAAATATTGCAAGCAGCCAGAAAGAAACAATTCAAATATCATGGAGCCACAGTATGAATAACACAAGATTTAGCAGTTCGTATGTTAATGGATTGAAGGGCTTGAAATATGATATTCCAGAGGGCAAAGGAGCTAAGATTACAACCAAGAATCATCTACCCAGCAAAAGTGAGTATAATCTTTCAAGAGAAAAAAAAGACATTCAGTGAAATAGAGGACTTTCAAGCATTCTTGATGAAAAGACCAGAGCTGAATAGAAAATTTGACTTTCAAATGCAAGACTCAAGAGAAGCATAAAAAGGTAAACAGGAAATAGAAATCACAAAGGATTCAATAAGGTTAAAATGTTTACATTCTTACATGGGAAGATATTACATCTAACTTCTAATAACTTTTCACTATTAGGGCAGTTAGGAGGACATGAGACAGAGGACGTGGCTGTGAGTTGAAGATGATGGGATGATATCTAAAAAAATGAAATTAAGGGGTGAGAAAGAAGAATGCATTGGGAGAAAGGGAAAGGGAAAGGTAGAATGGGGTAAAGTATCTCACACAAAAGAGGTGTGAAAGAGTTTTTACAATGGAGGGGAAGATGAGAGACATGGTGGAGAGGGGTGAGTGCTTGAATCTTACTCTCATCAGAACTGGCTTCTAAAGTTGGACAGGGTGAAAGGAGAGAGAATGCGATAAAAGTGGGGGATGGGATGGAGAGAAGCACACAGTAAATCATAACTGAAAAAAATTTTTACAGCAAGTTTCTCTGTTAAAGGCCTCATTTCTCAAATATATAGAGAACCAAGCCAAAATTATAAAAATAAGAGCCAATTCCCAACTGATAATGTGTCAAATGATATGAAGAGGTAGTTTTCAGACAAAGTAATCAAAGTTATCTATAATCATATGAAAAAGTGCTCTAAATCACTATTGATTAGAGAAATGCAAATTAAAATAAGTCTGAGGTACCCCTCCTCCCACCCATCAGATTGACTTATATGACAGAAAAGGAAAATGACAAATGTTGGAGGGGATGTGGGAAAATTGGGACACTAATGCACAGTTGGTGGAGTTGTGAACTGATTCAACCATTCTGGAGAGCAATTTGGAACCATGCCAAAGGGTTATAAAGGCATGCACTTTTAACTCAGCAATACCACTAGTAGGTCTGTATCCCAAACAGATAAAAAATAAAAAGAGAAAGGATCTATATGTACACAAATATTTATAGCAGGTCTTTTAATAATGGCAAAGAATTGGAAATGGAGGGGATGCCCATCAACTGGGGAATGGCTGAACAAGTTGTGGTGTATGAGTGTGATGGAACACTATTGTAATGTACAAAATGATGCGCAGGATGCTCTCAGAAAAACCTAGAAAGGCTTAGAGGAACCGATGCAAAGTGAACTGAGCAGAACCAGGAGAACATTGTATATAGAAACATCAATATTGTACAATGCTCACCTGTGAATAATATAGCTATTCTCAGTAATACAATGATGCAAAACAATTCTAAAGGACTTACAATGGAAAATGTTATCCACCTTCAGAGAAAGAACTGATGGAGTCTGAATGCAGATCAAAGCACACTTTAAAATTATTTCTTTATTTTTCTCATATTTTTTTTGGTCTGTGTTTCTTTTCCACAACATGACTAATATGGAAATATGTTTTGCATGACTGCACATGTATAGCCTACACTAAATTGTGTGTCTTTGCAATGAGGGAGGAGGGAAAGAAGGAAAGAATTTGGAATTCAAAATTTTTTTCAAAAAATGAATGTTAAAACTTATTTTTATATGTAATTGGGGGAAAATAAAATATCAAATAAAAATTCACATGATTTTATTAGTAACCTCATTTTCACATTTGTGTTGGCAACCAAGGACATTCATGGCTCTATGCAGTAGAGAAAAAAATGAGAGGCATGATATGTGTACATTTGTGTAGTGACTGGTGTCCTACTAGACACTTCACTGGTCTTGTACCATTTTAAAGAGCTCCCTGTGCATTCATTGCATATTTTCTTTGGTTGCCTTTAAAACTCAAGTTTTGTGTTTCGATTATGCTCCCAAAACATACTGCAAATTCTTTGGCCTCTGAGCCCAAATGTGCCAAGTCAGTGATGCAGCTTAGTGAGAAAATAAAGGTAAGAGACAAAGTTTGTACTAGAATGTCTGTGGCCACAAGTTTTGTATTAACTAGTCTGTGCATGAAGCAGATAGCTCTGAGGGATTATTTCAAGTTGGTACATCCTTCACAGTCTCCAACGGCATCCATCAGCTGTGAAGGACAGTGTCAGAGCTGATGTTGATTCCTCTCTAGTCTACACTCTTCCAACAGGAGTGACTAAAACCCCAGCAACTTCTCCCTTGGTTTTCAGAGGGCAGCCAAGGTACAGAGGTTTATAGGAGTATAGTATACACTACAGTGGCCTCACACCATCATATGACACAGTGGAAGGTAAGATTCAGGTTAAAAAATGTTTAGTTTGAAGAATTTTATTTGCTGTATAGTATTTATGATACTGTAGTTTACATGTGTTATGAAAAGTAAATATTTATTGCCTGAAATAAACTTTTAAAAATTGAGGTATTGGCACAAAAGATTACAAAATTCTAGCAAATTACTAGTGAGAAAAAATGTTTTGCTTGTTACTAAGTTTTGCATTTTAAGGGTTATTTCACAGTTACTGTGTTAGGAAAAGTGCATATTATCAGAATAAATGTTTTGTTATAAAGAATTATATGCGGGGAAGTGTATTTTCAGCAATTTCCAACAAAAGATTACAGTTTTCAGTGGTCACCAAAACCTAACCCCCTATTTCCCATAGGTTCAATGTATCAGCATTAGCATTTTGACTTCCACTCCATTTTCTAGGAACATTACCCCTACAAAAGTCAAAGGTTGATTATACTTATCTCTTAGGGCCGCTCTCAAGATTGGATGAGCCTGTATAAGCTCAGAGCTTGAGACCCATGGGACACAGGTTACAGTTGCATATTACCGAGGCTACACATTGCATAAAATGAGGTCATATTTGTAAAACACTTGGCAAAACTTAAAATGCTATTTTTAAAGACAAGCAATTATGATGATGATCATGATGTCAGCTTTACTTAGTTGATTCTGGTTATAAAAAAAATTCAATCGGTGGTGCAAGTGGAGAGCTTATATCATATTTTAGAAAAGGACTACAGGGTTTAGAACTAAACACATGAATAAAACTTTAAAAATAACAAATATAAATAACCGACATTTACATATCACTTAACACTTTGCAAAGCACTTTACATACATCATCTCCTTCCCTATTAAGTACCTTCTGCAGATAGTACTACTCTCCTTCCGTCTCCCATGTTCTAGACCTTGGAGTCACGTCTGACTCATTCCTCTTCTTCAGCCCTCATCTCCACAGCCTGTTGCACTACCTTATTGATCATACCTTTGTCTCTGACTTTGTCCCCTTTCTCCTCATAGATTGTCTATATTAGTTTGGGGTCTCATTCTCTACCTCCTACCTGGACAATAGACTCCGACTTGATCACTCTTTCTCTAATCTTTTCTCTCTCTCCAATCTATCTTCCACACAGCTACCACATTGCTATTTCTAAAATACAAGTTGGCGTGTCAACCACACCCTCAAAAATCTTCAATGGTCCCTGTGGCTTCTAGGCTAAAAGGCAAAATCCTCAGCCTGGCATCTGCAGTCCGGCTCACACCTACCTGTCCATTCTTGTTCCATCAATCAATCAGGTAGCACTTACTAAGCACTTATGAGCCAGGCATTGTACTATGTGCCGGGGATACAATGAAAAAAGTTCCTGCTCTCAAGGAGGTTACAATTTAGTGGAGGGGAATAACACATACATATCTAAAATACACACCAAGTTGACATGAGATGACCCTTTACAGGAACATGCTAGTAGCTGGGAGGACCTAGAAAGGCTTAATGCAGAAGGTGGCATTTGAGCTGAATCTGAAAGGAAGCTAGGATGAGGTGAGGAGGAGAGCATTCTAAGCATGGGGACTAGCCATTGCAAAGGTACAGAAATAGTAAATGGAGGCTTATATGTGATAAACAACAAGTACAACTGGATTGCAGAATATGTAGAGGGAAGTAATGCAAAAGATGACTGGAAAAATAGGAAAGGACCAGTTTGTAAAGAACTTTAAACACAAAACAGGAGTTTGTATTGATGCTAGTAGAAATAGGAAGTCATTGGAGTTTATTGAGTAGGGGAGGTGACATGGACCAGTGCTTAAGGAAAATTATTTTGACAGCTGTGTGGAGAAGATATGAAAGCAAAATGCATGGTTTTATAGCCCTTTGGGCATAGTTCCAAATTGCTCTCCAGAAAGATTGGATCAGTTCACAACTCCACCAACAATGCGTTAAGTGTGTCAATTTTCCCACATCCATTCCAACATTTGTCATTTTCCTTTTCTGTCACATTAGCCAATCTGATAGGTGTGTGTGTTGGGGACAGGGGGAGTCCTCAGAATTGTTTTAATTTGCATTCCTCTAATCAATAGTGATTTAGAGCATTATTATATGACTATAGATAGTTTTGATTACTTTGTCTGAAAACTGCCTGTTCATATCCTTTGATCATTTGTCATTTGGGGAATGGATCTTATTTTTATAAATTTGACTTAGTTTTTTTATATATTTGAGAAATGAGGCCTTCATCAGAGAAACTTGCTGTAAAAATTTTTTTTCACAATTTTGATTACTGTGTATTTCCCTCCATCCCATTTCTCCTCACCCCATTTATCCAATTCTCTCTCCTTTTTCCCTATACAACCTCAAAAGTGTTTTGCTTCTGACTACCACCTCACCCAATCCTCCCTTCCTTCTATCAGCCCACCCTTCTTCTCTTATCCCTTTTCCCTCCTACTTTCCTGTAGGGTAAGACAGATATCTATACTGAACTGACTATGTATATTATTCCCCCTTTGAGCCAATTTCAATGAAAATAAGGTTCAGGTACTCACCCCTGCCACCTTCCCCATCTTCTCCTCCACTATAAAAGCTCTTTCACACCTCTTTTATGTGAGATAATTTACCCCATTCTACCTTTCCCTTTCCCCTTCTCCCAGTGCATTCCTTTTTCTCACCCCTTCCTTAATTTTATTTTTTTAGATATCATCCCATCAAATTCAACTCACACCCATGTCCTCTATGTATACTCCTTCTAATTGCTCTAAAAATGAGAAAGTTATTAGAAGTTAGATGTATCATCTTCCCACGTCAAAGAACTCTTAATGATCTTTTAAAATTAGGTTTTTTTGGGGGGGTGGCTAGGCAATGGGGTTAAGTCACACATCTAGCGAGTGTTATGTATCTGAGGCCAAATTTGAACTCAGGTCCTCCTGACTCCAAGGCCGGTGCTCTATCTACTGTGCCACCTAGCTGGTTTGTTTTAAAGAATATGCCAGGGATTGTTCATCACAGTCTTTAGTTCGGCTTCTTTTTTCTTTTCCTTTTTTGGTAATTTTAACCTACCTCAGAGCTCCACCTAGGGAGTACACAAAAATAATCCTCAGACAATTACTGGGGAATACTTCCTTACCTCTCACCACAGAGGATCTCGAGCCCTGACTCCTAACTAGGTTGGGGTAAATAACTATCTCAGAGGCAGGCAATGCACCTTTCTAATTTATGTGAGCCTCTAGCTATGCCTTTCTGAGGCTAAGGATAAACTCTCTCTCTCCCCCTCTCTGTCTCTCTCTTACACACACACACACACACACAGACACATAGACACACACACACACACACACACACACACACATACTACCCCTTTGCTGAACCTTTTAACTCCCATGTTGTGGTTGACATATTTTGACCTTTTAATAAGCCTCCAGGAGGTGCCATAATGTTAATGAGGTGGGAGTAAGAGGCACCAGAAAACAGCCTTTTACTGATATCTTGTCATTCTTGGCAAGCCCTTATCTTTGTTTACTCAAAAAAGTACATAACATAGTCTGTACCTTCAGGGAAATTATAGTCAATTGGGAAGATGACATATACTGGTAAAAAGTTGATTTTTTTTTTTGGAGGGGCAGACAGCAGAGGGAAAAAGGGACCTAAACTGGGAACCATGACCTCTGGGTTCATATCTCAATCCCCAGTTCTGGCCTGTTTCTACTATACTCTCTACCCATCCAAAAAGATACATTTTAATAAATGAAAAAAATGTCTAGAAATATGATAAATCAACATCTGTTTTTAAATGAATGTACTGTTCTTTAATGGATGTAAGCAGGGCTTTGGTGCATGCTCAGATCACCTAAGATAGAGATGCCAATGTGGGAGATGCCACGGATCTTCTAGAGGACATTCTCCATTTGCCTCCCTGGAAGCCTCTTTCCACTGGCTGCACAGTCAGACCTGGGTGGTCTATTTGAAGACTAGCTGGTCTTTGAATCTCTCTGAAAGAGGCACAGTCATTCTCTCTTTGTAACTAGTGTGCAAGGGTGAAGGTCTCATTGACCCATAGCATGGGCACCATGCAGAAAGCTGTGTGGGGGAAGGGCCATCTTCCCTTTCCCCTTAAGCCCTGGAGCGCTGAGAAAAAGCTTGGGATTTTGTCTTTGTTCTGGTTCTCTTTTTCAGTTCCAAGTGAAGGGAATAGAGTCCCAGACCTGGAGTTCCAGCTACGGGAATCTTGGACCTCAAGATTCTAGTAGGGCAGAGATGTGGCAGAGAAAGAAGAGTTCAAAGAGGGCCACTGGAGCATCTTGGAGTTGAAGACTCAGGCTGAAGCTACCTGTTGTACCTACCTACCTCTTAATAATAGCTAGTAGCATTTAAGTACCGGGCACTGTACTAAGCACTTAACAAATATAATTTCATTTGATCCTCACAATCCTGGAAGAGAGGAGCTATTATTATCCTCAGTTGATACAGTCAAGGAAACTGAGGCACACAGAGGTTAAATGACTTGCCCAGGGTCACATAGCTAGTAAGTGTCTGAGACTAGACTGGAACTCAAGTCTCCTTACTTTAGATAGAGCTCATAGTCCACTGTACAACCTAGCAGCCTAGCTCTCCTCTTCAAGGACTGGGGAAGGTTCCAAGAAAAGGTCTGCTCCTCCCCCAGTCCCACCCCCCAGTCTATTAACAGATACTGTTTATTAACAGATATTGTAACAGATTTTACTTGTTTCTTTGCCCCAATGTTTCTTGTAACCCGATTTTTTTTTTTTTTGCCTTAACCACAAAGGAGTCAGAAGTTAGCTAGAGATAAATGTAAATTCAAATTAGAGCAGAGGTCAAGCCTCTGCCTAAATGTTAAGAATTTTCCTACCTGGGAGCTGTGATCATATTCCTAACTTTTCATTTAATACAAACTCCATGAAGCAGCTGAGAAGGGGGCAAATGTGGATTTGAGGGGCCATTTTACTGCCCCAGGTTGAAAAATGAACTAATTGTTGTTAACAAGATGTAGCCGATTACAATGCAATGATCTAAGACATTTCCAAAAGACTAATGATGGAAAATGCTATCCACACCCAGAGAAAGAATTATGGAGTCTGAATGTGATCGAAGCATACTATTTTCTTTCTTTCTTTTTTCTTTTCTCATAGTTTTTCCTTTTTGTTCTGATTCTTCTTTCACAAAATAACTAATGTGAAAATATGTTTAATATGATTGTACATGTATAGCCTATATCAGATTGCACACCGTCTTGGGGAGGGGAAAATTTTAGAATTCAAAATCTTATAAAAGTGAATGCTGAAAACTGAAACTAAATAAATAAATAAAGATTAAAAAAAGAAAAATATTGAAAAGTTAAAAAAAAGATGTAGTTATTCTTGGTTCTTCTCTGTCCCTGTCTCTCTCTCTGTCTGTCTTCCTTTCTCTCTGTCTCTGTCTGTCTCTCTGTTGCTCTCTCCCTTACTCTGTCTCTGTCTGTTTTTCTCCCTTTCTCTCTATCTCTGTCTGCCTCTCTGTTGCTCTCTCCCTTTCTCTGTCTCTGTCTCCATCTCTTTCTCCCTTTCTCTGTCTCTCTGTCTCTGTCTGTCTTTCTCCCTTTCTCTGTCTCTGTGTCTCTGTTGTTCTCTCTCTCTCTCTCTCTCTCTCTCTCTCTCATTCTCTCTCGGGCCACACCCAATCACTTGCCAACTCCCATTAATCTACCTCCACAGTATCTTCCTCATCAGACCCCTCCTCTCCTTACCCACTGCCAGCATCCTACTTTAAATCCTCATCATCACTCATCTGCATTATTATTATAATAGCCTTCAAAATGATCATCCTGCCCGCAGCTCCAGTGGATGACTATGTAAATAAATGTCACCTATCTACAAAGATCCCTTCTCTGTGTTGTCTTCCAACTAAAGTACAGACTCCCCATTTTGTCATTTGAAACCCTCTCCCATTTGGCTCCAATTGACCTTAACTCCAGTGCCCTCTCTCTGCTGATTGTTCCAATTTATCCTATATATAGTTTGCCTGTACATAGTTTGTTGTTTCACGTTGTGAACCATTTGGGGCCTCCCATCACCTGAGAAAGGCCTAAAACCTGGATTGGCCAATCAGGAGAAAGTCACTTTGGCCCACTCTGAGCTTAAACTACCATAATGCTTCATGTGCTCTGTCATAACAGACATGCTTTGCTTTGCTCTCTGACTTAACCCAAAATGCCCCTTCCTGTGTCATCAACTACAAGACCAGATGAAGCTGACCAGGAACATTCCTCTGTTTATGACTACCAAGCTCAAGGTGCCTCAAACCAGACACAATTTTGAATAATGGGACTTTTCTTATGTTATATTATGTCATGTTAATGATAAAAGAAACACAGCCATCCTGGATCTATAATTTCGATTGACACCTTGACATTCTCTTATCTTATTGTATTTACAACCTATCCCATTAAGAAATTCCTTTCTCAAATTATGGTTAAACACATATGGAGACTGTAATTTTAAGTTGGTGGAGGCATCCTGAGTTAGGATTGTTCTAAGGATATAAAGGGTCTCCTTCAACTTGTTTACCTCTGAGTTTAGAATTATTTTCTGACTCCATCGTGCATGATTCTCTCGCCTAGTGAGAATAAATAAACATGTTATAATACATGTACAGCACAATTCTGTTTGTTCCTTGTTCAAACCTTTGGTAAGGTGAACTCCATTCTGTTTGTTCTCGAACAAACCTTTGGTAAAGGGGGAACCTCATTGTGTTTTTCTTTGGACAAACCATCGGTTAAGGCGGAAACTGATTCTGTTTGTTTCTTTGGACCAAACCTTTCATAAGTGGTTGACAATGTTGTCTTATCCATTGAGCTCCTTGAGGGTGGGATCTGTCTTTTGCCTTTCTTGGATTTCCAATACTTAGCATAGTGCATAGCACATAGTAGGTGCTTAGCAAATGTTTACTGACTTCTTAGCTTTATCTCACATGATCTCCCTTGACTTCCCTCCATCAGCTGCACTCTTCCCCACCCCCAGTTCTTGTTCTGCCCTCTCCTAACTCTGTGCCTTCACTTACTCTGTCTTCCAGACTCAGAATGAACTTGACTCATCTGACAATGGAAGTCCCTTGCCCTTCCTTCAAAGCCTCATTACATGCTGCCTGCTCTGTGAAACCTTCTTTGGCCTTTCCCATCTTCGGTGAAAGTGGTCTCTCCTTCCTCAGATTTCCCATAGTGCTTTGCCTGGGCCTCTCCTTAGCTCCTATGCTAGTCTCCTTCGTATCATGCTCATTTGCATACATTTTTTAAAGCAAGCATTGTTATTTTTTATTTCTTTTTGTGCACAGCACTAGGCACAGAGCCTTGCTTAGTAAGTATTTGTTGAATTGAACTGAGAGGAGATATTGGGGAGCAAAGGGAGACATCAGAGAAAGGAGGGCACTGATGGAGAGAAGGGACACTGGGGATGGATGGAAACACTGAAGAGAGGGGGAAACTAAAGGAGATGGGGAACACTGGAGTGAGGCGGAACTCTGCATTAGACAGGAAAACTGAAGTGAACAGGACATTAAAGAGAGAGGAGACACTGGAAAAGGGAAGGGGAAACCTTAGGGAGATAAGAGTAGGAACATTTAGGAGAGGCCTAGTAGTTAATGAGTTGATGTCATCTTGGAGTGAGGTCTCTAGAAAAGTAGCCCAGGAGTTGTTCCTTGGCCATGAGCTGCTAATTATTTTTATTGACAGCTTGGATGGAGCACTTTACACAATGCTGGAACAGGTAGCTAATGTGCTGGACTGTAGAATCGGGCTCCAAGAAGATCTCAGAAGCCCAGAAGGCAGAATCAAATAAGATGAAAATGACTATGATATTCCAGAAGATCTGTCCATTCATTCATGCCAGGACTCCCTCCACGGAGGCAGGTTGCAACCATCCCTTAGTGGATGGTTTCTTTCACTAGTGTTCGTGACCAACATATTTGTTACCTGGTGGCCAACCTTTCAATGACCATATACGTTGCACTCTACTAGGCAGGTGCTCAGATATTAGGCTTGTACTTTCCAGCTTGGAATAGCCACCAGAGCTTGTACTCTACTGGCATGGCCTTAGAGGACCCGAGGTTCATATCACAACAAAGCATTGAAAGGGTTCTTTAGTAGGGGAACATAATATTTAACAAGGATAAATGTAAAGTTTGACATGGGTTGAAAAAGAAATATCATCTGTATAATCACTTGTTGGAGAGGCATTAATGAATGAATGGGTGGATGGATGAATGAATGAATGAACAATTTGTATAGAGGTTTTAATGCATTTTAAGTTCATGCAGCTGAAAAAACAAAGAAAGTTAAGGCAATATTTAACTTTAGTACAGTACTACTTCCAGAACAGGTATTTTTTGGGGGCAGGGAATGCTCCCACAAGGTAATGTATTGCAAGTCTTCTGTAACATAGTAGATAGTACTTAAGGTTTTTTGTGAACAAAACATGCATCACCTTACCACCCGGTTGGTGGTACCTTTTCCACACTCAGCCAAATTGGGTTCTCCAGACACATGTCCATTATTCCTGGGTCTGTCCAGGAAGCCTTCTTAGCTTGATAGGAACTGAGAGAACTTGTACTGTCCTGCCTTTGAGAGCCTAAGGATGCCTCTACATCATGAGGAGGCACCATAGGGTGACCAGGAGGAAGGAGTGCAACCTTATGCTGTCTTCATTGAAGAGCAGTATCCAGAGCAAGGGACAGCCACCTTGCTGAGCTCTCCCATCTGTTACATGGGATGCTAGATTGAAGGCTGATCATGACCTCAGGAGTCATCTAATTTAACTCCTTCATTTTATAGAAAGGAAACAAAGAAAAAAAAAGAAAGGAAACAAAGACCCAAGAGGGAAATGACTTGCCCAAGGTCACACAGATAAGACAGAGCCAGAATTTGAATCCAGGTCCTTTGCCTCCAAATCTCAGAACTCTTTCCACTGTTGTGTTCAATTCTGGGGCCTTCTTTTCTAAAGGACATTGACAAACTGGGCTAGGTCCTGAGGAGGGACCTAGGATGATAAAAGGACTGGAGACTCTGTCATAGGAGAATCATTTGAAGGAACTGAAGATGCTTAGCCTGGAGATAGGGAAGCTTTAGGAGGCACATGAGAGCCATCTTCAAGTATGAGATTGCTCCACTTGACCATTTACAGAGGAAGTAGGAGCAAAGCAGGGCCATCATTTCAAGGGAAAATTTCCATTCATTGAAGAGAAAAATTCCCAATACCCTGGGCTATCCCAAACTGATTCAGAAAAAGCTGGGTTCCTCATCTGAGGGGGTCTTCGAGTGGAGATGAATGGCCACTTCTGGGAACAATGGAGAGAGAATTCCTGCTCAGGTAGATGACCTTCTGAAGTTTGTTCCGGTTCCAAGACTCAAGGATTCCTGTGATGCTATGGTCAGGTACACTGAGGAGAGGTAGATGCTGAGGAGAGAAAACTGGATGAGGGACACAGGAGTCAACAAGAGAATGCTAGGAAGACAGCTAAGGGCCATTGAAGTTAAGGAACATCAGCCAGGGCCACCGGCTGAGTGGCAACTTGTTAGGGATGGCTTTCTTGCTCAGATGGCCTCATTCTAACTCTAAGATTCTGCAATCTTGTTAATCTGGGAGGGAGGGACATTGTGGGGGAGAAAGAGAGAGGAAGCCTGGAGGTCACTTCAGGGAGAGTGATGAGGAACACAGACATAGGTCTCAGAAACATAGAAGTAACTGAATGTTGATATGGAGGCCATGAAGCCCTCCGAATGACTGATCCTTGACCAACTCAAATACAGATGGATCCTCATCCAACTTCAGGCAAGGATCTTCTTGGAACTTGCAATTTCTCTTGTCCAGCCCCCTTCCCAGACTGCCCTCACCATCCAACATCTACCAGAATTAAAGGCTAAACAGTTGGAGAGAAGTATTAGGTCTGGAGGAGGGAACTGTATTGGGTAAATCTGAGAGGAGTGGGAGAATAGAAGAGAAAAGGGAGAGAGAGGAGATGGAGAGCTGGAACCATAAGGATCATTTCCCTGTTTTTAGTCAGGACCACAGGTAAGACCTCTGTAGGTACAAGGTGAGGATTTCATGAAACTGAGACTTCCAAGGGGGCTAAGAGATTTAGCCCAATCTACTTGTTTGACAGATAGGGATTCTGAGGCCCAGATAGGAGAAGGGACTTGCCTAGGGTCACACGGGTAATCAGTAATAGAACCGAAACTAGAACTCAGAGTCACCTGACTCCAAATCCAGTGCTTCTTTTCATTATCCCTATTTTGTCCCCTTCTCCTTTTGTCTCTGCCACATCTCAGAGAGATGAGGCTTTCCTCCCTAGACATTGTCTTCATATCACAGAAGGAGGAGGAAGATTTAAAGCTGGAAGGACCATTAGGGATCATTGAGTCTAACATTCATTTTATAGGTGGAGAAACTAAAACTTGGTGAGGGGAAGGGACTGGGCCAAGGTCACACAGTGAGTTGATGTCAGGGTTGAGACTCAACATTCATTTATGTGCATGCATATACAAGGCCTCAGGCTGGCTTATGTGTATGCATGTGTGTTTGTGTGTGTATGTAAGTTAGAGAAACATATGAAGCCAAGTAGAGAAAGAGCCTAGGGTCAGAAGGATGGTAATATTTGGCAGTGGAAGGAACCTAAGAGATACAACCTTTCTGAGGATCAGAGAGAGAAATCGACTTACCCAGGATGAGATGGTAAGTTAGCAACTGAGCCAGGATTCAGACCCAGGTCCTGTGAACTCAAGCCCATTTTCCTTTACGCTATACCCATAGACATCAGGGACACCACTGCTAGGGGACCCTTCCCATCTACAGCCTCCCCAGTTGTTTCCTTTCTGGAGGGGCTGGTTCCTGTAACACGGGAACAAAGTACTCCGAACCTCAATCCCGTTTCTTTCAGTGCCAGGTTCCTCACCCCTGAACTAGACCAAAAGCAGCCTGAGGTCTCTGTCTACTGGTAGAGGGTTCCTTCCCTAGCCCAGATGCTCCTACCTGGTCCCATTGGCCCCACAGACCTGCTGTTCCAAGCCCTGGAGCCATCAGCAGTTCTTGCCCCCTCTGTTGGCCTTCTTGCCCTTTAGGGTCACATAGGGCAGCCCCACAAGCCACTCGTCCTGAGGCCAGTAGTGGATTTCCAGAGAGTTATCCTGCATCTCATACTGGTCATCCAAAAGAACTAAGATAACCACTATATACGGGAACACCAGGCTGATAAAGATGTGCCTAGAGGAACAGGTAAAGGAAGTGAGGGCATTCCCAAACCTCTATGAATTCATCCCTTCCTGAAGATGACCCATCCCATAGGACTCCCTCCAAACTACCATAATCCCAGATCCTCCTAATTTCTCCTGAAACCCCTGAAACCTCACAAACTCACCCTTCTCCCAGCCTCTCCAGGAGACCCCCATCCCCGCCTATTTCTAGGGACTCTTCCATATTTGCCACCTCTCAGATTGCTGAGGCCTCTTAAGGGACTGCCCAACCCATGACCTTAGCCCCAGTTTGGCCCTTACCAGAAGCTGTGCAAATAGGTGAAATTGATTTGTTGCCAGAAGGTGCAGAATACCCGGTCACATATCCAGATGGACAGAGCCAATGACCACCAGGTCACAGACACCACGATCATATGATTCACTTGGGCGTTTTTCCTGGGGATCATATGGAGACTAGGCTATGTAGTATCAATTCCTAGAATGTAACCTCCCCCAACCAAAGGTAAAGGAGTGGGGTAGGGGGACCCACAGTGGGAGAACAGAACTCCTAGGTGCAGGAGGATGACTTCCTTAGGAGCATGGGTCAGCATTTGTGTATCTGCACAGATTTGTTTCTTTATGTGTCTGGAGGGGTGGTGGGAGAGGGGCATATGCATGTGTTTGTCTTTTTACCCTATCTGTAAAATGAGGGGTTTAGGTAAAATGACCTCTTGGACCCTTCCAACTTAAAATCCTTTGATCCTCCTGGTGGTTCTGTGCTTTGACAAGGTTAGTGTCTCCGTGTTGGTATATTGACAAGGTGGGGGGATTTCTGGGGTTGGGGTCTCAGTGGACACAGTGGTGACCACTCCCTTCCTTCCTTCCTTCCTTCCTTCCTTCCTTCCTTCCTTCTTTACTTCCTTCCTTTCTTCTTCCCTCCCTCCCTCCCTCCTTTCTATCCCTCCCCTAGTTATCTGGCTGGACCAGGCCTCACTCACTTTTTGTACTCCATCCTCACAAAGTAGCAAATGTGCAGCGCAATGGAGTTGAGCACATAGGCGTTGACAGTTGGCTTTACGAAGGCCAGGAAGGTGGTTATGATTGAGATGAGCAGGACCAGGCAAGTGAATTGGGACCTGTAGCCCAGAGGAGGAGGGATGAGGTCAGGCAGGGCAGAGGGCAAAGGCCCAGGCTGGCCATCTCCCTTTATACCTGTCCTTCTTCAACAAGGCGGGAAAGTAGCAGCAAGGAAACCAGATACAGTAGCATGTTGACAGCAGCCAGAGGATGGCCAGCTCATCCAGGATTTGTCCCAAGAAACTCAGCGTCATGTGGAAGTACACAGAGAACAGGCCTAGAACCAACAAGATTCAGAATTCTGGACTTAGGCACTTCTTAGTCCTCAAAGAAGTCTTTCTTGATTCCCATTCTTTTCCCCTACCAGGAAAGAATCAATAATTCCTATTCACTGGGAGGGTGGCATGGGGGAATGCTTTCAGACTTGCCAGATCCATAATATGGTTAGGATTTTAGGACTTAGAGCTTAAAGCTAGAAGGAACCTTAGAAATCCAAACTCCTTTTACAAATTAGGAAAAGAGGTCCAGAAAAGGGAAAAGTCATCAAGGCAATAAATGGCAAAGCTGAGATTTGAAAATAGGTCTTCTACTCCAGTTCCAGGTTTGTTTCCATCACAAATAACCAAGCATCACCTGTCTGGTTCCAGAGACCCAAGAAAATGAGAAACATTGACCAGTTGACTCCATATCCTGGGAAATTCTGATCTATGGAGAAAGAAGCATTGGAGTGATACTGACTAGGGGATGCCAGAGCCAGGGAGATATGGGCTGGGGACCTCAGGGTCAGGGAGATACTCACCATGGGACCCCAGGATAAAGGAGATGCTGACCAGAGGATCCTAGAGCCAGGGAGATACTGATCAGAACTAGAAGGATAATAGCCAGAGGCCCCTGTGTCAGGGAAACCTTAAGAAGGGGCTCCCTGGACTATGGAGACACTGATCAAAAGATCCTATAACCAGGGAGATGGCCAGAGTATCCAGGGGTGGGGGAGAACTGACATACCTACTAAAATGTAGAGGACCCAGGGTAGATGCATGATGAGGGAGCGTTTCTGGGCATAAGGATGCATAAGGTATATCATGAGGGGCCCAATGATGAAGAAGGAGACATTGCTGACCTGTGAAATAACAACCATGTCCAAGGTCAAGCTGGGAGGCCCAACTCAAAAATCCTTCCACTCACCTGACACAAAAAACAGAAATCTGTCTATCAAGCTGTCAGTTATGTCCCAAATCATGAGTCGCAAGCCCATCCATCAATCTATTAACAGGCCTGTCACTCCGTTCCATCTTGTTTGCAAGAGTAGTTAGCAATGGTTTGAGGTCAATGTGGCAGGAAACTTCCATGGAGGGCCTCAGGGACCTGCGCTTGGCCCTGCCCTGTTTAAAAAAATTTTTTTAATGCAATTGGGGTTAAGTGACTTGCCCAGAGTCACACAGCTAGTAAGTGTTCTGTATCTGAGGCCGGATTTGAACCCAGGTCCTCCTGACTCCAGGGCCGGTACTCTATCCATTGCGCCACCTAGCTGCCCCCCTGTTTAACATTTTTAACAGGGTAAGAATCCCCTCTTTTTGACTTGGAAGAACCAAGCTGCCCTGTCCCATTTCCAAGGTCCACTGCAAGGAGTTTGCAGCCTAACTGTCCTTCATTGCAATCTCTTTATGCTAACGAGAAATGACTTGCAATCAGAGCCTACTTGACCGACGGAGGAAATGGTCAAAAACATATTGTCAGAGAAAACTATCAGCCACCTGTTACCTCTCCCTGCTGTGGTTTGTAATAACAATAAAGCTTTTTTTTTTTTTCACCTGATCTGTACTCTAAAACTGTGAGCCAGGAGGAGCTGCTCTTTTTGTTGTTGTGATAGTTAATTGGCACAGTAGATAGAGGACCAGATCTGAAGTCACGAAGTCCTGAGTTCAAATCCAGCCTCAGACAATAAACTAGCTCTGTGATCCTGGGCAAGTTCTGTTTGCCTCAGTTTCCT
This sequence comes from Vombatus ursinus, assembly GCF_900497805.2. NCBI lineage: Eukaryota > Metazoa > Chordata > Mammalia > Diprotodontia > Vombatidae > Vombatus > Vombatus ursinus. The sequence continues at coordinate 4,024,682 of NW_020948951.1, read as the reverse complement.
CATTGGTAAAATGGGTATAATTACAGCACCTATCTCACAGGGCTATTATGGGGATCAAATAAGATAATAATTGTAAAGCATTTAGCACAAAACCTGGTACATAGTGAAACTATATAAATATTATCTGTTATTGTTGTTTTCCCCATGAAGGGATATCACTTAATGTCAGGCTAGAGCAGTGGGCTGAATTTAAATGGATGAAACTGAATAGAGTTAAATGTCAAGTCTTACATTTGGGTACAAAATACCAAATTGACAAGTATAGGATTTGGTAGATATGGTTAGAGAATAGTTTGTCTGAACAAAAAATCTGAGTTTTAGTGGAACACAAACTTAATATGAATCAACAGCATGATGTGGAATCCCAAAAGACCAGTGTGACCCTGGGCTGCATTGAGAGGCATTGGATGTCCAGGAATTAAGATGTAATAGTCTCTCTGTCTTTTGTCCTCCTCTTGTGTTTGGTTTGGGGCACACCGCGAAGCTGGGGAGCTTCTAGAGGAGAGCACCCAAGATGGCGAAGGGCCTTTAGTCACATTATATGAAGATCAGCTGTAACACTTGGACTCGCTTGGCCTGGGGAAGAGAAGACTCCGGGGGGCCACAGTGGTTCTGTATGAGTACCTGTAGGCTTGTTGTGAGGAGGAAAGATTCCACTTGCTCTCTTTGGCCCCAGAGGGCAGAACCCAGAGCCACAGGTGAAAGTTGAAGTGATGCAAATTTAGACTTACCATGAGGAAACATTTTCTCATCGTTCTAGCTGACTAAGAGTGGAATGAGTTGCCCCGAGAAGTCATGGGTTCTCCTTTTTGGAGGTCTTCAAGCAGAGGCCAGATGGTCACTCACTGTTATTGTTGTTTAGTTGTTTTTGAATAGTGTCTGACTTTCTGTGACTCCCTTTCTGGTTTTCTTGGCAAAGATACTGGAGTGGTTTGCCATTTCCCTCTCCAGCTCATTTTACAGATGAGGAAACTGAGACAAACAGGGTTAAATGACTTGCCCTGGGTCACATAGCTATAATAAGTGTCTGAGGCCAAATTTGAACTCAGGGAGATAAATATTCTCCTGCCTCTTGGCAGAGAGCTAATGTGCCAGAGATGCCAAATGACTCAGGCTTTCTGACATGGCCAAGTGTGTAAATTTGTGTTTGTTTGACCACAATTATTTGTGATATGGGAGGGAATTTTATTTTTTGGGTGGAAGGTCAGTTACAGGGGAAGAGAAAAAGAGGAGTGATGGTGATGACTAAAAAAAGTGAAGAAAGAAAAGAAATAAATGAATCAAACGTTTAAAAAACTATAACAAAGAGAACAGTGGAAGTTCAGAGATGTAGACAAGTAGAACCTTTTCGGAACTACTGTGTTAAGTTTACCAAGTTAAAAAAAAGAACTATGGCATAAGATACCAGATTTCTTATATAATCCTTTTTCAGCTCTTCTTTGTTTGAGAAATGATCATAATTGTTTTTATCTGTCAAGTTCATAATAATAAAAAAGAAAAGTTGTTTAGATATATTTCATGACAGGTGTGACCACAAAGATAGTTTTCTTCAATGTCCATTGAATTCCAACATCAAATGAGGTATAAAATAATTATATCCACAAAAAGTATTTCTCAGTGTCATGGAGAATGTTTTGCTCTGAGTCTAAATAAAAGAAATACTGTCTTTTGATAACAAGAGTCTCCAAGTACTGCTATTTGGTGATGACATTGGATGAATTGAGCCGGGCCCTGGAATAGCATGAAGCTTTACCAAGAAATTCATAATCATTTGAATGGCATTGCTCTAACCATTCACAGCGGAAAAACAAAGTGGATGAAAATACATATTTCCCATTTTATGACATGAAACCTACTGAGTTAGTCCATTAGGACACAGATCTCAAAGAGGCATTACCAATGGAAAATATGCTGGGTCTAGATTGAATAGAAAGAGATCAGGTTGGATGGGATGGCCCAGCACTTTCAGTGATCTCAAGGTGCTTGCTGCCACAAAAGCTCATCTCCTTAACCACGATATCTTCTGGTGATGCCATGTGACTGCAAGTAGTGGAATGCCATGATCTCAGAAGGATCATATTTACAAATTTTACAAGGGGCAATAAAAAGATGCATAGTGAGTTTAAGCAGGCTGCATCATGTTTCAAATGAAGACGTGTCATTGAGAACACATCTGTAGGATCAAAGCAGATGAAAACTGAGGAAACATACTTTCCTCCTTTCTTTTTCATTTCCTTGAAGAGGTCTATGAGTACAGAATATTGCATATATTGTCACGTTTGGTCACTATGTGGGCTGTTTTTACTGTAACTGGCTTTCTTTAGGTGGTAGGGAAGGGTGAGTGAGTGGAAAGGCAGGTATATTTGGAAATGAAAAAACAAAAGATAAAATATTAATTTAAATAGAATAATTAAATTCTAATATTTGTAACCAGAAAAAGAGGTGGGTTGGTTATTTAGTGAGACCAAGAGATAACAGATGGACTGCCTGAGCACTGCATTAGTATCCACAGAATTTGAAAGAACAGCAGGAAGCCCTGTAATGCATTGGGTAAATCCTCAATTAAGTATTTATGGGGAGATACAGACAAGAATCCCACATGATGAGATGTGGATGGGTTGGGATCTAAATCAGTAGAAGAAGCAGAGGCATCCATTGGATCCTAGGTCTGACAGAGTATTATGTGCTAGGCTCTGTGGGGACCCATATCTGTTCAGAGATGAACAATCCAGTTTCCTGCCTCTGGAATTTCATAGTTCTGGGATCCCACAGGAGGCCTGGGTACAGTCAGTGTTGGGGAAGGCCAAAGGACAGGCTCCCCAGAGGAGGGAGTGTGCTCAGAAAGGTTTCCTAGAGGACTGGACAAACCTAGCCATCTTTAGAGGCCCAGCTCAAGTTCCACTCTGGTCAGAACCTCATCTGCGGTCCTGTTTTGAATTCTGAGGGCACAATTTAAGAAGAATATTGAAAATCTGAAGTGTATAAAGAGAAAAGAATAGAGTGAAAAGAATAGAGACTATGACAAACAAGGATTCATTGAAGGAACTGGAAATAATATTAGCCAACATTCATACTGCACCTACTATGTGCTAAAAATTTCATAAATATTTTCTCATTTGATCTTCATAACAACCTGAGAGACAGGTACCATTATTATCCACATTTTACAGTTGAGGAAACTGAGCAGACAAAATTAATTGACTTGCCCAGGGTCACACAGTTAGTATGTGTCAGTGGCTGGATTTGAATGCATGTCTTTGTGACCCCAGGGCCAGCACTCTATCCACCGAGCCACCTAGCTACCCCCTTGGTAGCAGTATTCATCCTGGACTGGATTGGAGAGCCGTCACACAGCACGATAAGACTTATTCTACTTAGTCCCAGAGGATAGAATTGGCTGCAATGTTTCAGAGTGGAAGATTTAACTTCCTAGCAGGGCTGTCCAAAAAGGGAATAGGTGTCCTTAGGAGGTTGAGAGCTCTCTCTCACTGGAAGCATTCCAATGGCAGCTGGGTGAGTACTTGGGAATATTGCCAGGGCATTCCTGCATGAGTAAGAGGTAGACTGGACACAGTTCAAGGTTCCCTTGTCTTTTGTCTTTCCTTGTAATTCTAGCTTGGCAGACAGCTCCTGGCATATGATAAGCACTTAATCAATGCTTGTCGACTGACTGATCTGAGCACCAACTGCCCTGGGCATCTCTCCCTCACCTGCCTTCTCTGATCTTGTCCATGTGATCACAGATAATCATAGATGCCGAAAGACACCTTAGAGGTCATCTGGTTAATCTCATTTTGCAAATGAAGAAGCTGATGCCCAGAAGTTAAGTGACTTCCTCAAAGTCACACAGCTAGGAAGTGGCAGGGTTAAGACTGAAACTCTAGTCTTTCCACTGAACCAACACTGCTTCTAGTTGTCTAGTAGGACCCCTGGTTAGAATTAATCTAGCATCTGATTGAATAGGTTCTTGTTTTTTTTTTTTTGAAGCTATCCCAAAGTATTCCCAGTGGGTCATGTCTCCCTATCATGCTGGTGACTCCCAGACTCAGCACCCTCTTCTCTGCCTTCCCTTGTCTGTCCTGACTCAAGGCTGAAGGTGGGACTGGAGCAGCAGAACTGCCTCAAAGTGGAATAACCTATCTGGAACCCCCCCATCTTAGATGACCACTGAATGGGAATATAGTAGAGGGAATTGCTGCATGGGTGTGGGTTAGACAGCTAGGTGGCACAGCAGATAGAGCACTGGGCATGGAGTTAAAGATCTGAGTTCAAATCTGGCCTCAGACACTTAATAGCTATCTGAACCTGGGTGAGTCACTTCACCCTGTTTGCCTCAGTTTTCTCATCTGTCAAATGAGCTGGAGAAGGAAATGGCAAACCACTTCAGTATCTTTGCCAAGAAAACCCTGAATGGGGTCATGAAAAGTCAATCATGTCTGAAACAACTGAACCACAACAATGAGTTGAACCTGGATCCTGGTCCTATCTCTCTGCCATTAATTTGCTGTGTGATCTTGGGCAATCCCCTTTCCTTCTCTAGATGGAAATTCCTCAGACTGAGCAGGGCTGGGCTTCTCTCTTCCCAGTATGAGACGTGTCTGAGCCACTGAGAAACAAGGGTAGGAGAGCAGCTGGGCAGGGAGGCCCATCCTGGGATCTCACATCTGTGATGCTAACAGGCTTCACTGGGCCATATCCTAAGCCAGAGTTTCAGATCTAGGTCTGGGGTGGGCCATATCCTGATGCTCAAGGTATGTTCAAGTGGTTTATGGGCAGACATTTCATAAGATTGTCATTTAAAGTCCTGTCACCCTAGCCCTACCATCTTCTAACTCTTCTCTCACCCAGTCCCTCTATACACTCTAGGTTTAGCCATGCTTCCTCCCCACCTTTTCTCAGGTTCTATCTCCCATCTAGCACACCTCTATTCTCACTGATTTATAAGATCATAAGATTTAATGCTGGAAAGAATCTTAGAGACTATCTGGCCCAAGTTTTTCATTTTAGAAATAGGTAAACTGAGACCCAGAATGGAGAAATGACTTATCCAAGGTCACACTGATAATAAGAAGAAAATTGGGATTCGAATCCAGGTCCTCTACCTCAATATCTACTCTCCTTTCTATTAAGCAATGCTGCCTCTAAGAGCTAAAAGAGAATGACCTCAAGTGAGCAAGGTCAACCTTCTATTGCAGGCAGAATCTCCTCCACAGTCTTCTTGAGAAGGCAGTCAGCACTAGGTTCCTCAATGAGAGAGACAGCCCAGTCCACTGTAAGGCATCTCTGATTGGTAGAAATTTCCCCATAACTGTCATCATCCATGCCCCTCTACTCCTAGTTCTGTCTTGTGGCTGCACAGAATGGCACATCTTCTCCTCTCCAGCTTTCACCAGTTTTTCAAGTCTTTCCTCCTCCAGGAAGGCTTTTGTGACCACTCCAGCTTCCTGTGACCTACCACTCCCTATTTGAGCCCTTTCTGAGCCCTGCCCCTGGCCACTAGCCCAAGAAACACATATACATGGTCTCCAGGTTGCCTGGATGGCTGCTTCTCCAGGATGGAGAGAACCATTGGCTTCATTCTACCCATTCTCACTCTTGGGGATGTAGCTCATGCTATCACCAAGCTCAGTCCTATCATCTGGAACTTTGAGGACAAGGGAAGAACTGACAGGTGGAAGGAGAGAGACAAGAGGAAAGACAGCAAGAGGCCACAGAGGAGAGCTAATTCATAACTGCTCCCTTACTCTCAAACTTTAAATTTTAAAAGCCCTTGCTTCAACAACTCTGTAAAAGTTATGTAAAGTGATATTTTGTCCTCAGTTTACAGAGAAGGAAAATGAAGCCCAGAGAGGTAGTGATGTGTCCAAGATCCCACAGCTAGACTACATTCAGGAGTCAGGTCCTAGTATCAGGACCCCAACCCAAGTTTCCTGACATCCACCAGCCCTAAAGTGTCTCTGCTGCAACCACCAGGAACAAGGAGGACTGAGATGAGAAGCTGAAAGTTTTGGAGGTTTTCCCAAAGACCAGATAATAATGACAGACCCTTCTCAGGGCATCCCTGTGCACTGCCAATGGATGGAAAGGGATTTTGCTGGCTCCAAGTGGGGCTAACAGAGGTCCATGGTAAACACTAGGCCTAAGGGGCCATCATCTATCCTGGCCCAAAAGACTGGAAAAGAAATTTCTCCAGATATAACTGATCCTCTCTGAGTGGCTAGCTCAACTCCATCCCAGCCCAAGCCCCTGGTGTGCTCTGGTCTCAACAACCCTCACCCCACCCCTATTTCTCCCTTTCTGAACTGATAAAACTTATAAGGGCCATTCTAATGGTCCTTACATAAAATCATGTTTTATGATTTTATGAGGCCTGACTTGAGAGAGAGGAAGGGATTTCCCCAAGGTTACACAGCCAACAAATGGAAGAACTGGGATTAGGCTTCCTCATCCCATTTTGAGTTTTTCCCATATAACCCTCCCCCACACCCAGCTCAGTGTCCCCCTTACACTCAAATCATCCCCTCTCTGGTAAGGTACCCAAGAAATCCAGGTCAGATTGGGATGTCCCAGAGTCTCACCCAGACTTTCTATGTGGGTAGCATCCCCTATGTGGGTCCTATGCTGTGGCCTAGCACCAGAATGATTCATCATCCCCACCCGGCCTCACCGTGTTGTAGAACTCAGCCACCAGACTTGAGTGCAGGAAGTTGCTTTCACACCAGTCGACCTCGGAGCTCTGATACGAGAATATGCTGGCCATGTCTCTGCTGGGTTGCCTTTGGCCATGGAGGCAGGAGCAGGTGAGTATCTTACAGGTGAGCAGTCAGGGAGGAACCCATTGGGAGGGACCAAGGGAGGCGGGCAAGGATGGAAATCTGGGCTTGACAGACATTAAGAAGAAAAACCTGATCTTCTGGCTCCATCCTGAGTATACCAATATCTTAGAACCTAGCAGCTCTGGAACTATGGGATCTCACTATGGGATCAGTCAGGAAGCAGGACCAGGCAGTCACACTAGCAGCAAGGGGAGGTGCAAAGGGCAAATCACTGTGAAGACCCCTCAGATAGAGTCATAGAATTGGAGGTTTTATTAGAGCTGGAAGGGATCTTAAATATCTTCTAGTGCAATTCTTCTCACTTTATAGAGAAGGATACTGAAGCCCAGAGGAGTGACTTTCTCTCCATAGTCTTTGTTTTGTATGAATGTTTTGTATATATTTGTCTGTGATCATTTGTCTGTTATTTCTCCCCAATAGAATGTAAGCTCCTTGAGGGAAGAGACTTGGTTTTGTCTCAGTATTTCCAGTGCCCAGCATAGTGCCTGGCACATAATAGACCTTAAATAAATACTTTTTAAAAACAAGAGCGGTCAAAACAAACAAACCGCTAAACAGAATACTGCAAAATAATACTGTTATTATTATATATAATTATATATATATATAAATACATATATTATATATAACGCTGTTTCTTTATTCTTTGTTATAAGGAATAGCTCTTTATAGGAGGGAGAGATTTGGAGAGGGGGAAAGCCTAAAGGAAGGGAATGAGTTGCAACAATGCCCTATTCCCACAGAAGGGTTCAGAATGCAGAATGAAGTAGACATTTTTCACTGTGGATGATGTCAAAACTTGTATTGCTTGGCCACACATATTTTACACAAGGTTTTGTTTTCATAAGTGAGAGGGGGAAGAAAAAAATTAAAATAAATTTTATTGAGAAAAAAAAAAGGGAATGAATTAGCTGAGGCCACTGGGGTAGTAAGTGACAGATCAAGGATTCAAACCCAGGTCTCTCTGACTTAAAATGCAATTCTCCTTGCTCCAACCCTTGCTTAATAATACTCCCCCATAACTGGTGGCTGTGGTCATGGACTGGCTCTTCTACAATCTGTCTTCTCTGTTCTTTCTTCCCCAATGTTCTCCACCCTCAAAGAATAAACCCTCAGTCTCATTTCCTGGGAACCCTCCCCAGGAATGTAATCCTAGTTGGACAACTCATGGTTGCTTCTGGAGATAAAAGTGCTTTGAGGTTTATGTATTAAGCCCTTTGAGATCTTTCAATATATTAAAGTCCTAAGTTACCTTGAAATCCTAGGATCATAGGATTTTGAATTGGATAGGACCTTAGAAATCATTTCCCCTACCACCCTTATTTTACAGAGGAAGAAACTTAGGCTCAAGGAGTTTACCGAGAGTGTTCTAAGAGTATAGAGGTTCTTTTAAGGAGAGAAGGTCCAATGCTAGGCCCTCTTCCCCTCCTAGTCCCAGATGTCCCTTGTTCCTTGAAGGAAGAAGGTACTTCTCCCCCTTTTCCATAGTACTGCTGGCCTGAGTGATCTCCTGCCAGGCCAGACTCCCAACTTGGAGAGGAGAGACTGCAGAACCTATTACACCAGATGGTTTGGCCTTAAGGGTCGCCACTGCTTTGGGGTCTTTGATGACTTTGGTGTGGGTGCCATTCTTGTCAATCTCAAAGTCTAGTTTAAGAATTTTTGTTCATCTCAGTTCTAGCCCGGGGATCTCCAAGCACTTCCAGGACTTCTAGAAGGGGAGATTTCAAAGAATTTAGAACACTAGAGGATTATTTCATCTTAGGGCACTGAAGAAGACTTCTCTTAACTTCAGGAAACTTCTCTGCAAAATGATCCTGTGGGGCTACATAATTTCTAAGATCCCTTTCAGTTGTATATCCTATGATCTCAAGCCATCAGAATAGGATCTTAGAATCACTGTGACATCTCAAAGCACTTAAAGCTGTAAAGATCTCAGAGCTCTTTCTAGGGCTGGCATTGGGCACAGCCTGTTGCACAAGGTGCTGTATCTGCTTGGCAGAGAGGGGGTGTAGGTGAGAGGTATCTTTCCTTGCCCCAGGTGCCAGCTATTTGCCAATCTGCTTGGTAAGTGATTTCTTCCCTGGGATGGGAGCCCCACCCTGGACATGATAGGAGCAGAGAAAGGCATCTCCTAATTCCTAGATTTCAGGTGGGATTTTTTTCCATTGATCCAGTTGGCCTCCCTTGTCCCATTCTAGGAGCCGCTAAGGTTTCCTGGGTTCTTCCTCCAAAGCCCAACTCTACCTACCCTGAGACTTGGAGCTCCATCCTTTGCTGAAGGGGATGCTAAGGACTTTCCTAAAGCACTGTGGAGCAGTAGGAAGAGAATTGACATTAGGTTCATGAAATTAGGAGTCTTGGCTTTGTCAGCTACCTTTAGGACCCTGAGCAAATCACTTTTCTCTGGGCCTCAAGTTTCCTTCTTAGAAAAAATGAGTAAGATATAATGGAAACGGCTTGGAATTTGGCACTGAAAGACCTGAATTCAAGTAGTAACTCTTCAAATTACTAGCTCTGTGACCTTTGAAAAGTCTTCACTCTAGGCTTGAGTTGACCATTTGCAAAATGGGTTGGATGTGATCTCGAAGGCTCTGACACTATGAGATTCTTTGTTGCTCTTGGGAAGGAACTAGACTTTGAGACTAACAAGAAATCCTTCTGCACTGCCCTCCAAAGGAGGCACCAAAGGAACCCTTAACAGTGATCCCTTTGGTTAACTTTATGTTGGAGCAGGCTCCCCAACCTCTCCCTCCTTCTTAAGAAGCTGGATCTCTGACCTGGCAGGAGCTGGGCTTGCCAGAAGAGATCACCCAAACCAACAGCGGTAGGGAGGGATAGGGAAAGGCACCTCCTTCCTTCCAAGAAGAGACAAGAGACATGGAGCTAGAATGGGAGGAAGACCTCGAGATTGACCTTTTTCTCTTGCTTGGACATTGGCACCATTGTCGGGATCTCAGTGCCTGAAAAAAAAAAAAGCACTTCTATGTGCATGACCTCTAACCCCCTTTGCCTATGAATAATCCTCCTGGGGACACTGCACCCAGACTCAGTCAGGAAAGCAACACAAGCAGGATAAAGGACAGGCGGTCTCAGGCTCAAATTTGACCTATAAGAAAGGCAGGAAAGGTAGAAATATGCTGGACTAGAGGTATGGAGTGAAGCACATATTCTTAGACATGATCAATGTATGGGTTTGTTTTGCTTGATTATCCTTTCTTATTACTAGGGAGCATTTTATTGCAAGGTGGAGAGGAGAGAGGAAGTCACTGAGGAAGGAAGGAAGGAAGGAAGGAAGGAAGGAAGGAAGGAAGGAAGGAGAAGGGAAAGAAAAGAGGGAGGGGGAGGAAGGGAGGAATAGGAAGGAGGGATGGGAGAGAAAGAAGAGAGGGAAAGAAGGAAGGGAGGGAGGAAGGAAGGGAAGATATGGACATCTGCTTACCAGTGACCTTGAGTTGGACTCTCCCACTTCCTCAACTCAGAACTCTGTGCAAAACAACTTGCCAGCCCTTTGTCAGAGCATTTCTGGAAGGTCACCTCTTGGCCACCTGAACCTTTGGTAGCTACCAAGCCTTTCTACCCCTGTCCACTCCTGAGAGGGTGAAAAGATCTCTGATTTGATAGTTATAAAACCTGGTTCTTATTTCTGTCTCTGCTGCTTAACTTGGAAAACTTTGGGCAAGTTACTTCCCCTCTCTGGGCCTCAATTTCCTCACTTGTGTTGGGAGTGGGGTAGACCAGATGACCCCTAAGGTCTTTTCCAGGTCTGATCTTTGTTCTGAATTCCCTTCCAGCTCTAGCATTCCCTGATTCCACAGTGCTGTGATTCTCTAGCTTGATATACTAAAATTTGATTTTCATGCATTTCAATCAATCAAGAAGTATTTACTTTGTGCCAAGCACCTGCTAAAATACTGGGCATACAAATAAAAGAGAGGGAAAGGCCCTGCCTCTAAGGAGCTCACATTCTAATCACGGAAATAATTTAGAAATAACTAAGTGTACATAAGATATTAGCAAAGTAAGTGAAAGGTAATCTCAGTCTAACAGCTGAGAGGACTGAGAAGAAACTCCTGCAGAAAGTAAGCTTTGAGCTGAGCCATGAAGGAATTCAGGAAAACTGAGAAGCAAGGATGAGGGGCACCATGTTTGGCGGGGTTGGAGGGAGTGGAGTTCACCCAGTGCTAAGGCATGGCGATGGGAGATGGGGGATCATGTGTGAACCATAAGTAACCTAGTGCAGCTCTATGGTAGCATATGTCTGAGAAGACCAGAAGGGTAGAAAGGGGATGGTTTGGGAAAATCTTTAAATGCCTAGCAAAGGCATTTGCATTTGATTCTGAAGGTAAAAGGGAGCCGCTGGAACTGAGTAATGAAGCTATTATGTGGAAATGCTCTCTCTCTATACACATGTATCGTGATCCTTTCTAACTCAAGTCAGAATCATAGAATCTCCAAATGGGAAGGGATCTCAGAAGGCATCTACTCTAACCCATACTGATTAGGAAGCCCTAACAAGCAGTCATTTGGCCTCCACTTAAAGGCCTCCATTGATGAAATCACTACCTTCCTTGGGCAGCCCATTCCATTCTTGGACAGCTTTCATTGTTAGACAATTCTGCTGTATAGTTAGTCTATAACTTATTCTAATTCCCCCCCTCCCAATTATTGGGAGTGGTGGCTGGGGAGGGGAGGTTATTTCTGCCTTTGGGGACAAGCAGGACAATCCTTCTTCTATGGGATAGTGTTCAAATATTGGAAGACAACCACTGTGTCTTCCTTAAGTCTTCTCCAAGCCTCCCTTTGATCAATCCTTGCATGACCATCCCAGTCTACCCTCTTCTGGACACTGCCCAGTCTATCAATGCCCTTCCTCAAGTGTGGCACCTGAACTGAACAGAATATATCGGTGACCTGAGCAGGGCACAGCACAGCGGGAATTGATCGCCTCTTTTGTTTTGGACATTCTATTTCTCTTAGTTTAGCCCAAGAATGCATTAGCTTCTATGGCAATCATACATCAGCTGAGTTATCAGTCAATTAAAACTTCTAGGGTCTTTTTCCCAGGGCCCGTCATTTAACCACTGTTCTTATCCTATCCTGTTCTTATATGATTTTTTTTTAAAGTGAAGGACTTTACATTTTTCCATATTAAATTTTGAAGACAAAGGATGAACAACAATTAAATTTCATTTGTTAGATTTGGTCTACTCTCCTGGCCTATTGAGATGTTTTTTGAATTGCAGTTCTGTCTTCTAGCATGGTAGCTATCCTTTTAGGTTTCATGACATCTTCAAATTTGATATAGTTGCCTTCTATGCTTTCATCCAAGTCAATGAAAAAAAAATTGATTATCAAAGGGCTAAAGATAGATCCCTGGGGCATTCCACTTTAGGAAGAGATCCTCTTCCTACATTGATGCTGACCATTATGACCACTCTATGAATATGATCACTCAGCCAGTTGCTCTGAGAGCAACTTGCTCTCAGAAAAACCTGGAAAGACTTATATGAATTGATGCAAAGTGAAGTGAGCAGAACTAGGAGAACAATGTACACAGTAATAGCAACATTGTACTATGATCAATTGTGATTGACTTAGCTATTCTCAGCAATACAACAATTCAAGAAAATTCTGAAGGACTTACGATGAGAAATCCTATTTACCTCTAGAGAAAGAATTGATGCAATTTGAATATAGATCAAAGCATACTTTTTTTAAACTTTATTTTTCTTATTTGTGGGGTTTTTTTTAGTCTGTGTTTTCTTTCACAACATAACTAACGTGGAAATATGTTTTGCATGACTGTACATGTATAACCTATTAACAAATTGTCTGCCTTCTCAATGAAGGAGAAAGGCAGGGAGAGATTTTGGAATTCAAAATCTTAAAAAGCAAATGTTAAAGTTGTTTTTACATGTAATTGGGGGGAAAATAAAATATTAAATAAATTACTTGTGTTTTCTGCTGAAATTTGAGGGATCTGTCATTATAGAGCTCAGCACTTTGTGCAGATCTGGACAAATTTGGGAAATAATAGGGAGAATTATTTTTTCTGAGTGATGGAAAGAAGAGTGTATAACAATATGGAAAAATTATGTTCTGCCCCTTGAAAGCAAAGAAGGAAGGAAATAAAGAAGGAAGGATGGAAGAAGGAAGGATGGAAGAAGGAAGGAAGGAAAAGATGGAGGGAGGAAGGGAAGGATGGCAGGAAGATGAAAGGAAGGAAGGAAGGAAGGAAGGAAGGAAGGAAGGAAGGACTTATTAAGTGCCTATTATGTGCCTGGCACTGTGCTAAGCACTTTACAATTATTATCCTCTTTAATCCTCACAACATCCCTGTGAGTGAAATATGGTGAAGACCTCTCATAAAATCTAAATCTATAGGTCCCTGCCCAGTTTTACTGTAAAAACAAGTTGTTGAACATGAGATGCTCTAGGAATAAGAATATGGGCACAGGATATGATCACATCTGCATGTTTACTCAAGGTGAGGGGCCCGAAAGGGATAAGAATTGTACAAAAACTCTGGGGTAGGTTATCGGTATTGGCATCTGTTTGCCCTGTACTTGTCACTGTCCTCGGGGTAGATTATCGTGTTCCATATTTTACTATCAAGGTTTGTGATTTTGAGCTGAAAAGAAGGAGGAGGAGGTTGTGGTCAGGATCTATGAAAGAATCTGTCTCATCTGTGTTTAGTGCACTCTGACACTGAGAGAACACTTGGTGTGAGTCGCCGTTTCTCGCGAGATCGTAATAAAATTTTTTTCTACTTTCTACCTTGAGAAGCCTCTGAGTTTAATTTGGGTAAATATTGCTCACTGTTCCACACACCGGGAAGATAAGTGTCATTATTATCCTCATTTTTTAGTTGAGGAAACTGAGGCAGACAGAGTTAAGTGCCTTGCCCAGGGTCACACATCTAGTATCTTGGGTTCAATTTGAACTCAGGGCTTCCTAACTCTAGGCTCAGCTCTCTAACTACTGTACCACTTAGCTAACTTTCATAACAAAAGGACTTCTTGACTGAGAGTTAGCGCAGCTTTGTACCATGAACCAATGGGTATTCTTCTGGGTAGAATACAAACTCAGTTTGCAGTTTTCTAAAGACAAAAAAAATAGTTTGAATTGAGATGGTAAAGTTGAATAATTTCAAGTGGAGGCCTGAGGAACTTACCTGGCAATATGGTTAGCCCAAAATGGATCTAGAAACAATAGAAAGATACACTAACTTAATGCTGGAAAGGTTTCTTTTGATGGTCTACTGTAGTCTTGTGGTGAGAGGTCTGTAATTTATTCCTTTTCTCTCTTATAAGCAAACCCTTGAAAAATTATATTTGTAATCTTTATGGTACATGGTTCTACAATGATAGAAAAAGGGGAAGTGAGTCAAGGTACTCCAAATCTAGACAGATCCTTAAAACTTAGAACATGGACTATCAAAGACAGTAGGGCCCTTAGAACACAGAATGTCAGAGCTGAAAGGACTATTAGAACATAGAATGTCAGAACTGGAAGGGTTCTTAGAACATAGAATGTCAGAGCTGAAAGGACCTTTAGAACACAGAATGTCAGAACTGAAAGGATCCTTAGAACACAGAATATCAGAGGTGGGAGAGACCTTAGAACACAGAATGTCAGAGCTGGGAGTGCCCTTAGAATACAGAATGTCAGAGCTGGAAGGGACCTTAACACAGAATGTCAGAGCTGGGAGGTTCTTTAGGGACAATCAGCACATAATCGTACCCCACCCCTAACTCTATATTGCCCCACCTCCATTTTATAGATGAAGGGCAGCTAGGTGGCGCAGTGGATAGAGCACTGGCCCTGGAGTCAGGAGGACCTGAGTTCAAATCTGATCTCAGGCCAGATGCTTGACTCTTACTAGCTGTGTGACCCTGGGCAAGTCACTTAACCCCAATTGCCTGACACCCCCCCAAAAAAAGGTCTAAACCACCATTTTATAGATGGGGAAATCAAGGCCCAGAGGAGTAAAGATGCTTTCAAGGTCACATGGTAAGTCAGTGACAGAGCTAGGAAAAGAACTCAGCTCTCCTGATCTCTTTCTCCTATACGAGGTTCAGGGAGGTTACTAATAACTAAATATAGTTTGTTCCTTAGGTTTTTCCTGACCCCTACTAGGATGCGTGTTAATGGGACACTCTTGACAAGCCAAAGGAAAGGAGGAGGCAGTCAACATATAGTGTGAAGAATGCCAGATTCCAAGTGCCAATCTTAGCTCTTCAATTTCTTACCTATGAAACCTTGGGAGAGACAAATAATGATAATAATAATTTAAATCACAATCTATACATGTAATAATCTCATGTGTTGGGTCTCATAACAGCCCCACAAGGTAAGTACAATTGGAAATTACTATTCCATTTTATAGATGAAACTGGGCCTTTAGCGGGGTTAAGTGACTTGCCCAGTCAAAGAGCCAGTAAGTTTCAGAGGTAAAAGTCAAACCCAGATGTTTCTAACTCCAAATCAAGCATTTTATCCACTATGTCATGCTTCCTTATGCAGTCTTTACAAGTCAGGACCTGTTTCTTCTTCTGCAAAATAAGGGGACTGGACTAGATAATCTCTATGGTCCCTCAAGCTCTAAATCGCATGATTTGTTGGGGTAAGCTGACTTTATGTCTTCATGGTCGGCCGAGTGGGAAGGGCCTCTTAATTATAGTTAAGACCAACTCACTCAGGTACTAGTAACTCCTTGTCTTTCTGGGCTAGTTGGTAAGATTCCTTTCTTGGATTTCCTAGTCTCTCCTGTAAACTTCATAATAGTTAATGCCAGAGTTGGAGAGGAGAAATGAGTATCATTATCCCTTTCATAGAGGAGGAAATTGAAGCTCAGAAAGAGCTGGGGGAGGGGGAGAGGGGGAAGAGAGAGACTTGCCTAAGATCAGGAGCAGAATTGGAACTAGAATCTAGATATCTCTAACTCTCAACCTGGACCCTCAAAAGATGAGAATTGAAACCTGGAGAGTTCTGGCAGAAGGGACAAACCCAGTGGCAGCTCCCCACTGTTGCCTCGCAGGAAGTGTGGCCCTGGGGGCTTCTTTCTGGGTCTTGCTCAGTGGGTTGGGGAGCAGACGTGTAGATCTGATTTTGGGAGGCCCAGGCTTCTTCTTCTTGCCCCACAAAATTAGTGACACTCCCCACCTCCTACCCCCAGGCATTCAAGGAGACAGTAGTGTCTAGGGAGGCATTATGTGCTAATAGTTATGACACGGAGTCCATTGTGTTGGTCATTCTAAGGCAGCAGGGTTGGGGAACAGGTTTATACTAAAAAAAAAAAAAAGACAGGGGAGCTGGTCAGGGGAGGAAAGAAATGGAAAAAATATCTCTGCACATGGACTTCTCTGCACACGTATTCTCATGGGTAATCAGTTGGCCCATATGTCTGAATGTATGCATTATCCTTATCTGTGATCAGGTAAGGAGGGCAGAGACTGAGGCTTATTCATTCGATCTTTCCTGCCTCTCCTCCTCCAGTACCTCCCCCAGGGCTCTGCATGGAGGAGAAAAGTTTGTTAAATGCTTGCAGTTGAGTGAAAGAAAATAAAAAAGAAATGAAGGTTGAGGAGGGAGATATACTGGACGGGAAGGAGAAGAGGAAGGGGGGTGAAGGAGGAAAAAAAGAAGACATTAAAGAAAGAGAAGGAAAGAAGAAAAAAAAAAGGATGGAGATTAATAGAGGAGAAAATGGGAGGGACCAGGAGCAGAAAGAAGGCCTTGAGATAAGGAGGAGAAGATAATGTCACATCAGATGACAGTGGACTCCAGCCTCCAAGAGACAGACTATGCCTGTGGGAGAACTGGCAGGTCCTGTGTGCCCGCCTTGTTTGCAATCTTCTTGGCTGGGCGACAGCTGTGTTTAGTCATCATGGAATCTGGGGCAGCCTGTCCCAGCTTCACTTGCCCAGGACATTAGGCCTGATCTGGCACTACTGGAGTCTAGAAACTGGAGTAGGGAGGTGAGAAGGGGGAGAAAATACAAGCTCTAGTCTTCCTGTGGAGGAGTTCCCAGTTTGCTTGGAAGGCACGACTTACACCCTTGGCCCAGAAGTAATGCTGGACTGTGTGTACTCACGCCCAAAGAGGCGGACCAAACAGGCAGGTTGGGGCAGCTCAGAAGAAGAAGGAATTTCTGGGAGAAGCTGGGTAGAGGGGAGAGGTTAGAGAGAAGGTTTCTTGACAAAGGCAACACAAGAACCAGACCTTGAAAGATGGGGAAAGCAGTGAAAAGAAGGGCACTGAAGGCACAGGAGCACTTTGCCGCTCCAGTGAACCATGTACGTATGGATGCCTTGGTGGCCCCTGCCACCTTCTCTGCACCAAAGCATACTGCCTCCACAGTGGCTTCAACCATGGGGGCAACTGGAGGCTGAGAGACAAGAGAAGGCCCTAGAAAGTAGGAGCATGACCAGAACAGGTGAATAGCTACACTGGGAAGAGACTATAGCGGTTTCCCCTGTTTGGTGAGAACTGTACACACTCCCTCTCTGCTTCTTTCCTGATCTGGCTCTCATGCCATTCTTCACTTCTTTGAGGAGTGTGTTGACCTCTATTTGCCAGATGTTCTCAGAAAGTATCCATTTTCTCTAATATGTGTTCATTTTGTGCAGATGTGTTTTTAAGAGAAAAAAAAGTGAAAGCCCTAAGCTAGAGGCTTAGGTCATGCTGGGACAGAAAGAGGGAGGAGATTCCTGGCATTTCTACAGATGGAAGATTTTTATTGATAGACTATTATTAAATTCAACAGAATCTGAGCTCAAAATGAATTCAGAAAGGCCCTGGGATTCTCTTGGGCACCAATGAAGACACAATGTTCTGGAAGGAGAAAGCTTGGTAAGGGGAAGCAGGAGAAAGCTTTCCTCAGAAACACGAAATTCTTCTCCTTATACTATAGGTCAGGCTTTGAGAGCTCAAGGATCAGAGGTGAGGCTGGTGACTAAAATCAAAAAAAGCCACACCCATAGGGACCCCTGGAGGGAGTATAAGTCTGACTATCTATCCACATGTGTTTAGAGGTCAGAGAGAGGGAAGAACATGTTTTCCTCTTCATCCAACAAAACTAATTTTAAAAAACCCTACACACACCCCCAAACACTGTTTGGGTTTTTATTGTTGCTATTTTTAGCTTTTATAAACACAGACATATTTACTCAAAAGGTATAATTGTAGCTATACAAACTTACTTCCCCAACATGTGGGAAGCATAATTTCCTTCCCCCCACCTTTGCACCACCTCAGTCTCTGGGGAGGGGAAAGAGATTAGGTTCATAGCCGAGCTGGTTCCCTCTAGAGCACAGTCCAAGGTCCCAGTCCAACCTCCCCACCCACTTGAATCCCAGGCATCCCGGCTTCTCAGGGCTTCTATGCTGGCCTGACTGGTTGTGCCATCTTGCCTGCAGCCCTGGCTCCAAGGTCTCCCTGGCTTAACCAGACTCTGACACCTTAAGTTAGGGAGGAGAAACAGCAGGACAGAAACAAACATCCCCCAGGCCCATTCATCAGGTCTGGGGGTGAAAAAGAGGGAGCAAAGGAAGGGAAGGCCTTTCCCTCTCACCTGTTCAGTTCATGGAGCCCATGCTATGGGTGAACTGTGATCTTTACCTTCTGGATGCAACAAATTGAGATGCTGAAAATAGCAGCAGAAAGACAGTGGCAAAGATATCAAAAGGTTCTGTCTTGCCAGTTTTAAAGTCGCAGGCAGCCAGTCAAAGGAGGCTACCCCTACCAACATGGCAGGAGATGAAGTAAGGCAAAATGAGCATGTTCAAAGGCCCCTTGAGACGATCTCTCAGCATGTCCAGAGAAGCCCAGGATACACATTTTCCACTGTTCGAAATTTGCCATCCCAGGAAAATAGGCAGGGGTACAAAAAAATTTTTTTTCACAGTCCTCAACCCATAATTCTGAACATTTCTCGATGGTCTCTGAGGAGGCATAAGCCATGTCCTTTCACTTGCTTCCCCAGAGCCCAACCATCAAGTTTCAAATATCATATGCGAACCCACATGTACAGATGAAAATAATAATATTCTTGAAATACAAAGTTTTATGGATTCATAGTACAGGGAAGATTTCACGAAGTTCCCCAAATAAGCCAACAACACAAGAAGCAATTTTTGAAGTTTCCCAAATATGCTTGCTTAGCTTTAACTTTATAGCGCCTTTCTTACTCCTTAAACAAAAGAAAAAATAAAGACAAAGAAAACTGGCTTCCATCTCAAACCGAAACCTGATCCACAGTAAGCTTTCCAAGCTACATGGAGCTCTCCCCACAGGGATATGGACACTGGGGTCAACTTAGTGTTGTCCCTTTCTCAAATGAGAAAACTCCTGGACGGAAAATTTTCCAAAAATTCCCTCAGTGCATTAAGGTGATACAATCAGTGTCTGCGAAAACAGGGCACATTAAAATTGTCTAGGGGCCCATCTAGCATATTTGATCATCATAGAGGTCCAGGCAATTTCCTCTGAGCAGTCTCAAATCTGACCTGGATGATGGCCTAGGCTTGCTAAAAAGCATTCTTAGACACTGTGGACTATCTCTCTATCCTAGGGATCTCCACATCTAAAGCACTAAGCAAGACAAGTATTGCCTGTGGGCTTAGCCTTCACCCCAGCCCTCACCTCGAACCACAGTGGACTGAGATTGTTAAAGTAAAATAATAAAGCAGAGCCACAGAAGGTATAAGGAGAACTATCACCCAGAAAGGGAGAGTGGAAGAGTTTTCCAAACCATGAGCACACTCTAGTTGGGGTTATTGGGGAGGGGGCAGCCAGGGAGCAGTTAGACTTACTCAGATGTGGCATCAATGGATATTTTCCAATTTCACTTCTACGTTGACACATCTTTTTTTAATGAAAAAGTTCAAATCAAGGTCAACAAAAGCAAGATTAACAGAACAAATTCATTCTGATAGGGACTGCAGTAAAGCAATTATTTAATGTGATATTTACAAACAAAGTCAACTTTGGAATGGCATTGTGGAATTCTGATATGGGCACAGTCTGCCACGATCAGTCATTATTACCATCAGTCAGTGCATTGACTTCACACCCCAGATGAGTTGTATTGCTGCTTGTTGCATTAGAATGTGAGGTGTGCAAATCTGAAGCTAAAAATCTTTGTGCAGAAAGTGAAAATACCATAATATGGGTTATATTTCCCAAAGCCATTAATTTTATTTTTTACTTTTTATTAATTTATTTTGATTTATCAACAATCATTTCCATAAGCTTTTGAGTTGTAAATTTTTCTCCTCCTCCCTCTCCCCTCCCTCCCCAAGACAGCATGCAATCTGATATTGCCTATACATATATATTCCTATTAAACATATTTTAACATTAATGATGTTGTAAGGAAGAATTAGAACCAATAGGAGGACAAAGCCATTAATTTTAGTAAGGTCAATATAATAAATTGGTTTCCCTCCAAAGTGATGACTTCTTAAATGTTCAATTAATTTGAAAATGGTTATAGATAACCTTTTGGAATTCTCAATAACTAATCTAAATCTTTCTACTCTGTGCCAGGCACTGTGCTAAGCACTGGGAATAGAAAGGAAGGCCAAAAACAGTCCATATCCTTGAGGAACTTACAATATAATGGGGGAAGACAACACAGAAAAGAAGCTGAGAAGTAGGGGCATGAACAAGTCCTGTAATGGGTGGAAACTGATAAGCTGGCTGCCAGATCCTGTCATGAGAGCGAGGGGTTAAGGATGACAACAAGGTTGTGAACCTAGGTGACCAGAAGGATTGTGGTGTCCTCAAAGAAATAGGAACTTCAGAAGAGTGGATTTGAAGAGAAAGACAATGAGTTCTATTTGGGGTATTTCAAGTTTGAATTGTCCATGGGATATTCAATTAAAAATCTCTAATAGGTATTTGGTGATTTAGGACTATAGTGCTCAGGAGAGGGACAAGGGTAGAATATGGAGATCTGGGAGTCATTTGCATAGATATGTTATTTAAACTCATGGGAGCTAAGAAGGTCACCAAGAGAGAGTGTAGAGAGACAGGAAGAAAGAGGGCCTAGAAAACAGCCTTGAAGTATACCCACCACTAAGGGTAGAGGTATGGTGGGTGACCCAGCAAAGGAGACTGAAGAGTGGTCATACAGGAAGGAAGAGAACCAAGAGAAAACAACATCCTGCAAATCCAGAGAAGAGAGAGAACTATCCAGGAGGAAAGAATGGTCAACAGTGTCAATGTTACAGAGAGATTCAAAAGAATAAGAATGGAGAAGGGACCATCAGATCTGGCAATTAAAAGATCATTGGTAACTTTGGAGAGAGCTGCTTCAGTTGAGTGATGAGATTACAAAGGGCAGAAGAGTAAGAGAAGTGGAGGAAATGAGAGTAGACAACTTATTCTAGAAATAGGCTAATAGCTTGAGATAATGGCAGGGTTAAGTAAGGGCTTTTTAAAGTTAAGGAAGATATGGGAGCCAAGATGGCAAAGTACAGGCAGCAAGTCAGCTGAACTTTCACAACATTCCCCTCCAAACAACTTTAAAATAACTCCTCAGTTAGAATTCTGGAATGACAGAGTCAACAAAAAGGTCAGAGTGAGATGTTTTCCAGCCTAAGACAATGTAGGAAGTCAGCAGAACAGGTGTGTGACACCAGTGTGGGAATGTAAATGTAAATCATTAGCATTTCAATATATTACCAACAAAGTCCAAAAGGAAGAGATAGAAAGAGAAATTCCATTTAAAATAACTACAGACAATACAAAATACTTGTGAGCCTACCTGCCAAGACAAACCCAAGAACTATATGGACACAGTTACAAAACACTTTTCTCGTGCAAATAAAGGCAGATCTAAACAACTGGAGAAATATTAATTGTTCATGGGTAGGCTGAGTCAATATAACAAAAAATGACAATTCTACCTAAATTCATTTACTTTTTCAATGTCATACCAATCAAACTACCAAAAATTATTTTATAGGGCTAGAAACAAATAATAAAATTCATCTGGAAGAATAAAAGGTCAAGAGTATCAAGGGAGTCAATGGAAAAATGTGAAAGACAGTGGCCTCACAGTACCAGATCTCAAACTGTATGACAAAGTGGTAATCATTAAAACAATACAGTAGTGGAGCAGTAGAATAGATTGGGTACACAAGATACATTAGTAAATGACCATAGTCATTTAATTTTTGATTAACACAAAAATCCAAGCTTTTGAGACAAGAATTCACTATTTGACAAAAACTGTTGGGAAAAATGGAAAGCAGCTTGGTAGAAACTTTGTACAGACCAACATCTTATACCATGTACCAAGATAAGGTCAAAATGGCTACATGATTTAGACATAAAGGGTGTCATAAGCAAACTAGAAGAGCATGGAGAAGTTTATCTGTCAGATCTATGAAAAAGGGAAGAATTTATGACCAAACAAGAGATAAAGAGGATCATGGGAAGTAAAGTGGATAATTTTTATTACATTAACTTAAACCATTTATGCACAAACAAACCCAATATAGTTAAGGATGGAAGAAAAGCAGAAAATGGGGGAAAATTTTATAAGTTTCTCTGATAAAGGCCTCATTTCTCAAATATATTTTCTCTCAAATACAGAGAAAACTGAGTCAAATTTGTAAGAATATGAGTCATTCCCCAGTTGATAGATTGTCAAAGGATATGAACAGGCAGTTTTCAGAAGAAGAAATCAAAACTATCAATAGACATTTAAAAATGCTCTAAATCACTATTGATTAGAGAAATACAAATGAAGGTACCACTTCACACCTATCAGATTGGCTAATATGACAGGAAAGGAAAATGACACATGTTGGAGGGGATGTGGAAAAATTGCACTGTTGGTAGAGTTGTGACCTGATCCAACCATTCTAGAGAGCAATTTGGAATTACCCACAAATGGCTATAAAACTGTGGATACCCTTTGACCCAGCAATACCACTACTAGGTCTGTTTTCCAAAAAGATCAAAGAAAAAGAAAAAGGATCTATATGTAAAAAAATATTAATAGAAGCTATTTTGTGGTGGCAAAGAATTAGAAATTAAGGGGATGCTCATCAGTTGGGGAATGGCTCAGCAAGTTATGGTATATGTTTGGGATGAAATATTATTGTGCTATAAGAAATGATAAGCAGCATGGTTTCAAAAAAACCTGGGAAGACTTATATGAACTGATGCAAAGTGAATGAGCAGAACCAAAAGAATAATCATGATCCAAGACAATTCCAAAGGATTTATGATGAAAAATACTGTCCACTTCCAGAGGAAGAGGGGTTGGGAAAGGTTTCCTGTAAGTAATGGGATTTTAGTTTGGACTTAAAGGAAACCAGAGAAGTCACGGGCAGAGTTAAGGAGAGAGAGCATTCCAGGAAGGGGAAAACAGCCAGAGAAAGTGCCTGGAGTAGAAAGCTGATTTAGCAGCACATGTCTAGATGTGAAGAAGGTAGATGATGGGAGTAATCCAGTCTTGGGGTTCATGAAAGTGTGATAAGTCAACTACAATTGGCTTAGCTCTTCTCAGCAATACAATGATTCAAGACAATTCCAAAAGACTCATGAGGGAAAATGTTATTCATATACAGAGAAACAACTACAGAATCTGAATGCAGATAGAAGCATACTATTTTCACCTTTTTTTGTGGCTTTTCCCTTTTGTTCTGTTTCTTCTTTCATAACATGACTAATGTGGAAATATATTTATATGATTGCACATGTATAACCTATATCAAATTGCTTGCCATCTTGGGGAAGGGGGATGGAAGGGAGGGAGAAAAATTTGAAACTCAAAATCTTATAAAAAATGAGTGTTGAGGCAGCTAGGTGACATAGTGGATACAACACTTTTGTAGAGGTGTGAAACTTCAGAAGATGCAATAATGGGAGGTCATGATCAGATAAGAATGTCAAAATGCTTGAACTTTGAAGTTGGAGCACTTGTGAGTACTCGAGCTTGTGAGCTCAAGGGTGTGATTAAATCTATATTTAGTTCAGACTAATTAGAGAAGTAGGTAATAGGAACTGAGCTGATTGAAGGCCTAAGGATGTTAGGGTATGAGAGGAAATATCAACAGTTATATTGAAATGAAATAGAAGAAAGCAAAGACACAGCTTCTTAATTGCTTGGCCATTCTACCGAAGCAATTCTCCTTTTTGTTGTTGTTGAGTCATTCAGTCATGTCTGACTTTTCATGATACCGTGGACCACAGCATGCCAGGCCCTTTTACCCTCCTCTATCTCCTGAAGTCTGTCTAAGCTCATATTCACTGCTTCCATGACACTATCTGTCCATTTCATCCTCTGCTGTCCCCTTCTCCTTTTGCTTTCAATCTTTTCCATTGTGTCCTATATTCTCATTGTGTGGCCAAAGTGTTTCAAATGCAGCTTCAGTATTTGACCTTCCAGTGAATAGTCTGAGTTAATTTAAGTATTGACTGATTTGATCTCCTTGCTGTCCAAGGACTCTCAGAAGTCTTCTCCAGCACCACAATTCTAAAGCACTGATTCTGCAGCCCTCAGCTTTCCTCATAGTCATTTCTCACAGCCATACATCACTACTGAATAAACCAGAGTTTTACATATGTCAGCAAGGAGGTGTCTCTGCTTTTTAGTATGCTGTCCAATTTTGCCATAGCTTTCCTTCCAAGGAGCAAGTGTCTTTTAATTTCATGGCTGCAGTTGCTGTCAGCAGCGATCTTTGAACTCAAGAATATAACATCTGACACTGCTTCCGTTTCTTCTCCCTCAATTTACCAGAAAGTGTTACCATGATCTTAGTTTTTTTGTTTTTTTGTTTTTTTTTTTTACGTTAAGTTTCAAGGCAACTTTTACATTCTCCTCTTTCATCTTCATTAAGAGGCTTCTTACTTCTTCACTTTCTGCCATCTGAGTAGTATCATTTGAGTAGTCATATCTGAGATTATGGCTATTTCTCCCAGTAACCTTAATTCTGGCTCTTGATTTGTCCAGACTGGCATTTCGCATGATGTCCTCTGCATGTAAGTTAAATAAATAAGGTGACAATGTCCGGCCTTGTCGTACTCCTTTCTCACTCTTAAATCAATCAGTTATTCCACGAGCGGTTCCAACCGCTGCTTCTCGACCCTCGCACAGGTTCCTCAGGAAAGAAGGAAAACGATCTGGTGCTCCCGTCTCTTTGAGCACTCGCTACATTTTGTTGTGATCCACACAGCCAAAGGCTTTAGTGTAGACAATGAAATAGAAGTAGATGTTTTTCTGGAAATCCCTTGATTTCTCCATAATCCAGCTAATGTTGGCAATTGGCACTCCAGTTCCTCTGCCTCTGCAGAAACCGATCTGCGCTTCTGGTACTTCTCAGTTCACGTATTGCTGAAGCCTCGATGGCAGAATCATACTTAGAACCTCGTTGGCGCGTAAAATGAGTGCAATTGTTTGGCAATTTGAACATTCTTTGGCATTGCCCTTCTTTAGGATTGGGATGTAAACCGCTCTTTTATAATCCACTGCTGAATTTTCTAAATTCATATTCCAATTTGAAATTCCAAATGCATATCGAACGCATCGCTTTAACAGCATCATATTTTAGGATTTTAAATAGCTCAGCTGGAATTCCATCACCTCCACCAGCCTTCTTGTTAGCAATACTTCCTAAGGCCCATTTGACATCATTCTCCAGGATGTCTGGTTCTAGATCAGTAACCACACCATAGTCGTTATCAATGATGTTAAGATCTTTCTTGTATAGTTCTTCTGTATATTCTTGCCACCGGTTAATCTCTTCTCCTTCTGTTAAGTCTCTACCATTTTTGTCTTCTATCATGCCCATTTTTACATGAAATTTTACCTTGATATCTCTAATTTTCTTGAGGAGATCACTGTTTTTCCCATTCTATTGTCGTCTTCTATTTCTTTGCATTGTTCATTTAAGAAAACCTTCTTGTCTCTCCTTGCTATTCTCTGGAATTCTGCATTCAGTTGGGTGTATCTTGCCCTTTCTCCTTTATCTTTCACTTTCCTTTTTTTCTCTCTTTTTTTCTTTCTTTTTTTTTTTAAAGTGACTTGCCCACAGTCACACAAGTAGTAAGTGTTATGTGTCTGAGTCCGGATTTAAACTCAGATCCTCCTGATTCCGGGGCCGGTTCTCTATCCACTGTGCCACCTAGCTGCCCCTTCCACTTTCCTTTTTTCCTCAGCTATTTGTAAAGCTTCATCAGACAGCTGTTTTGCTTTCTTGCTTTTCTTTTTCTTTGGAATGTTTTTTGTTGCTGCCTCCTGTACAACATTGTGCACCTCTGTCCATAGTTCTTCAGGCACTCTACCTACCAGATCCAATCTCTTAAACTATTCATCACTTCCATTTCATATTTGTAAAGGATGTTATTTAGGTCATGCCTGTACTGTCTGATGGAAAAGAAGCTCATGATCTGAGGTACAGTCAGTTCTAGGTCTTGTTTTAACTGACTGTATAGAGCTCAACCACCTTTGGCTTCAAAATATAGAACTGATCAACTTTGGCCTCTTCAGCATCAGTAGTTGGAGCATAGACTTGTATTACTGTGATGTTGAATGGTTTGTCTTGGATTCAAAAATTTATACTCCTGTACTGCTTTTTTCACCCTTTTATTAACTGAGGGCTACTCCATTTTTTCTTTTTCTTATTTTTTTTTGCTATGTATTTTTTTAACTCATTTTAAACTTAAATACAAAACAAGAAAAAAAGAACATTTCCATGTACACAGCAGGACATAAGAGAGGATTCAATATAAAACAAATTTCCATTTCAAATGGTTTACTTAAAAAACCCTTATGTAATAATTATTACATATTGTTTTCAAAGCTACCCAGCTTTGACCATGATTAGATCATGATTGTTATTCCTGTTTTTTAATATATTTTTTAATTTATGGAATAAAAAAATCATTTCCATAACATAATACAATTTTAAAAAGATGATTGTACATGAAACTGCAAATCTACTACGCACAACTTGCTTTTTCTTTCAAATATACACCAAAATTATCATGCAAATTTTTTTTCTTTTTTTCTTCTTTCCCACCCCTCCCACCCTAGAGATGGCTATTAGACACACACACACACACACACACACACACACATATGGGTGTGTGTATGTATGTACGTGTGTATATATACATACATATACATGTCTATATATACATATGGAAAATTATTCTATACATACTTCTATTTATCAGTTTTTCTCCAGATGCAGATAATGTCTTTTTTCTCATGTCTTTTATAGTTATTTTGGGTATTTATAATAGACAAAATAAATTATTTGCTCAAAGTCATTCTTTAAAGAATATTGCTATTCCTGTATACAATGTTCTCTTGGTTCTGCTCATTTCACTCTTCATTATTTCATGCAAGTCCTTCCAAGTTTTTCTAAAATTATTGAGTTCATCATTTCCTATGGCACAGTAGTATTCCATCACAATCATATACCACAACTTGTTCAGCCATTCCCCAATTGATTGGCATCCCTACAATTTCCATAAAGGAAATTTTGCCACGACAAAGAGAGCTGCTATAAACATTTTAGAAATATGGATTCTTTTCCTTTTTCCCTAATCATCTTTGGAAATAGACCAAGTAGTGGTATTGTTGGGTCAAAGGGTATAGGTAGTTTAATAACTCTTTGGGCATAATTCCATAGTACTCTCCAAAATGGTTGGATCATTTCACAATTCCACCAATGATGAAATAGTGTCCCATTTCTTCCACATTCTCTCCAAGATTTGTTGCTTTTCCTTTCTATCATTTTAGCCAATCTGGTAGGTGTAAAATTATATCTCAGGATTGTTTTAATCTGCATTTCTGTAATCAATAATGATTTAGAGCATTTTATATGACTATAAACTGTTTTAATTTCTTCATTGGAAAACTGCCTGTTCATACTGAACATTTATCAATTGGGGAACAACTGGTATTCTTATAGATTTGACAAAGTTCTTTATATATATATTTAGAGATGAGACCTTTATCTGATAAACTGCCTATAAAAAAATTTCCTCCAATTTTCTGCTTTCCTTCTGATCTTGGCTATATTTGTTTTATTTGTACAAAACTTTTTTAATTTCATGTAATTGAAATTATCCATTTTATACCTAACTTTGCTCTCTATCTCTTTTTTATTCATAAATTGTTCATCTATCCATGAACCTGATAAGTAATATGTTCCATGTTCTAATTTTCTTGTAAGATCTCTCTTTATGTCTATGTCATGTGTCCATTTTGACCTTATCTTGGTAAATGGTGTGAGATATTGGTTCATATTAGTCCCTGCTTTCTTTTTTTTTTTTTTTGCTGAGGCAATGGGGTTAAGTGACTTGACCAGGGTCACACAGCTAGTGAGTGTTTTGTGTCTGAGGCCAGATTTGAACTCAGGTCCTTCTGACTCCAAGGCCAGAGCTCCATGCACTGCACCACCTAGCTGTCCCAGCCCCTGCTTTTTTAACATAATAAATTCTACTTCAGCCCTTTCTTTTAACTCTTGTGTGTATCTCTCATTTTTATTGCATTTCCTGAAAGCAACATATTGTTGAATTCAGATTTTTAGTCCATTCTGCTATCCATTTCCATTTTATGGGTAAATTCATCCCATTCACATTTAAAGTTAAAATTACTTACTGTATATTTTCCTCCATCCTATGTTTCCTCACTATCCTTCTCACCCTATTTACCCTATCCCTCCTCACTCATCTAATTTACTTCTACCCACTACCTTGACCTCCTATCCCTCAAAGATCCCTCCCTTATCTCCCTCCCCTTCACCTTAATCTACCCACCTTTCCAAAAGTTTCTCCCTTATCCCCTCCCCCTCCTAATTCTTAATCTATAGATATCCTTCTAAAAGGCCCTCCCTTATCCTATCCCTTCACCCTCATTTCTTTCTAAATTAAGAAGACTTTTATACCCTTGTACATGTACATGTTGTTCCATCTTTAACCCTTTTGTGATGAGAGTAAGGTTCCAGCACTACCCATCCTCTACCCCTACTTGTTTGTTCTGTATAAGTTCTTCCTTTCATGCCACATTTATATGAAATAATTGCTCCTTTTTATCCCTCCCTACCCAGTTTTATTTTTTAGAATCACCCCACCATATACAGCTCAGCCCAAGCTTTTCTTTCAAACTACCCAAATAATGATGACAGTCATAAGAGTGCTGATAACATTGTCACATATAAGTAGTAAACAGTTTGACTTTATTGAATCCCTTGCAATTGGTCTTTAATGTTTACCTTATATTTCTCCTGGATCTTACATGTTGAATTTTCTATTAAGTTCTGCTCTCTTTGTCACAAATACCTGAAAGTCTTTCAATTTGTTAAATATCCATTTTTTTTCTTTCAGGATGCTACTTAACTTTGCTGGGTATGTTGCCCTTGGTTACAGCCCCAGTTCTTTTACTGTACAAAATATAGTGTTCCAAGACCTATAGTCCTTCAATACAGAAGCTGCCAGGTCTGTGTGATCCTGATTGTAGCCCCATAATATTTAAATTGTTTTTTTTTCTTGTTGCTTGCAATATTTTCTCCTTAACCCAGGAGCTTTGAAACTTGGCTATAATATTCCTGCAAGTTTTCTTCCTAGGACCTCTTTCAGGTGGTGATCAGTAGATTTTTTTTTCCTGTTTCTGCTTTGGCTTCTTGTCCTAAAACTTCAGGGCAATTTTCCTTAATACTTTCTTGTAATATTGTATCAATTCTTTTCTTGAATGTAACTTTTGGGTAGCCCAATAATGCTTATATTGTCTCTCCTTGATCTGTTCTCTAGAACAGTTTTTTTTTTTTCTGATATGTTTTACATTCTCTTCTATTTTTTCATTCTTTTGATTTTATTTTGTTATTTCTTGGTGTCTTATAACTTCATTAGTTTCCCCTTGTCCAATTCTAGTTTTCAATAAGTTTTCTTCCTTAAGTTTTTGATTCTCTTTTTCCATTTCTTTTCATAATTTTCTTGATTTCTTGGATTGCTCTTATTTTTTCCCCTAATTTTTGCTAGATCGCTCTTATTTTATTTTTAAAGTCCTTTTAAAGTTCTTCCAAAGACTCTTTTGGGGCTTGTGACCATTTGGCGTCTCTTATTAAAAAAGGAGTAGTTTTTTTTTAGCTCCACTATTTTCCTCTGAATATGAACCTGGATCTTCTCTATCCCCATAGTAGCTATCTATGGTTGAGTTCTGTCTCCTTTGCATACTAATTTTTATTTTTATTTTGTTCTTAACAGCTTATTATTATAATTAGGTTCTATTCTCAAGGTGTGGGAAATGATACCCCAGGCCTCAGGTCCTTCCTATTGTTATTTTCTGAGCTCTGTCCCAGGGCCCAACCTTGGGCCCTCCTCTCCACCCCTAAGCCACAGCTAGGGTCCCCAGCCACACTGTCACACAAATGCTCTTGAGAATGCTCTCTTCTCTATACTCCTTTTGTAACATTCTTGCCCTCTACAGTTGGAACCATCAACTTCCGGATGATATATATATCAACCTCCAACTGAGTCTAAGGTCTCTAGCCCACTGGACCCGGCCATGGGTCAGCCATACTCTGAAGTCTGCCCCCTTAAATGAAATGGGACCCAGTGAGGCAGGGACAGCTCTACGCCCCTTGTCAGCAGGAAGCAGTTTCAGAAGCCGAGACCATCACCCTTTACCCCAAAAGAATTTGGGCCCCATTTTTTGAGGGGGGAATGATGGAGTATGGGCCCAAAGTGAGATCTTTGTCCCAATTTGGGCCCCATTTGTCTATGGGCCCTAGAAAACCCTTGGACTGTCCTTGAATTCTCCCACTTGATCAAAGAGATCTCTGGCATTCCCCTGAGGCCATAATTCCATCAATTGGCCTTTAATTTTGGCTACACCCAATCCCCCAATTCTGTTATCCTCAACCTAGCCTAGCCCTCCATTGTCTTGCCTCCCCTTGGCCCCAGCCACTTCCCACCCTTGGTCCCATCTAAGCTCCATTTCCCTGGAATTCTATTACCTCATAGACTACTTGGCCACTTCTAGATCCCTCCCACAGGTTTTCTGTATATGAGGTCCATCTTGTCTCCATTAATATGCTCAAATTTTTACAATCTAGCCAATAGTTCACAGACACTCAGATTCCTTAAGAGTCTGGGTAATATGGTGAATCTCCAATAAGCTTTGTTTTTGGCTGAAAGAAGGCTTGGGTCAAATTCTTTCGGGCAGGACCTGCATGTTGTGATTTTGGGATTCCAGGACCCCTGACCTCTAGACCTCATCACTCTTGCTCCCTATTATTATCCCTCCAGCGGCTGCAAACTTCAGTTGCCCTCTCTGCCCTGGAACTGAAACCAGAGATTCTGCTCTCTTGCAAGTGCCCACAGCCAGCAGGGTCCCTTCCTTCTGCTATTGCACTCACCAGGCATGTGCTAGCTTCTTCTCCCCCAGAGCTTCAGCCTAGGACTGTATCTGGTCAGCACAAGTATGCTGATGTCCTGAGGTTTTCTCAAATTGTCTTAGGAGGATAACTGCTTTACCCTGACTTTTGTTTATTTCTGCTGTTCTATATTGACTTTGAGATGATGTTCTGTCTTTTGTTTCTGGAGGAAATTTGGTGAGCTTGAAGTTTTCTGACCCACTCCACTATCTTCCCAGATTTCTCTATCTCCGTTTTTTTTCCTAAGGGATTTTTGCCTATGCTAGTCTATGTAATGATCACCTGAATTAAATTCACCCATTTCTGTTCATTTAAGTTCACTGACACCCAAGATGTTATGTTTGCTCTTTCCATCTCGTTTGACTACTTCTGGCTTACCTTGGCTCATAGATCTTACATTCCAGGTTCCTGTGCAATATTTATCTTTACAGCATCTGACTTCCCTTTTGTCACCAGACACATCTGCAGCTGAGTTTTCTTTTGTCTTTGGCCAGCTGCTTCCTTTTTTTTCTGGAGATATTTGCAATTGTCATCTGCTCTACCCCATAGTGTAGGATACATTCTAACCTGAGAGGCTCATCTTCCAGTATCATATCTTTTAACATTTTAATACTGTCCATGAATTTGTTGTATTTCATTTTGACAAAGATACTGGAGTGGTTTGCCGTTTCCTTCTCCAGTGGATCACTTTTTTGTCAAAACTTTCCACTATGACCTGTCCATCTTGGGTAACTCTGCACAGCTTAGCTCATAGTTTCATTGAGCTATGCAAGCCCCTCTGCCTCAACAAGGCAGCGGTCCAGAAGGGGAATTTTCCTTTAATTTAATTTCAATTCATTTCTTAAAAGTCTTATGTCTGCCTTTTAGTATTACTGTCTTTTCCAGAATTACCTTTGCTCCATTAACCTATAACAAAAACAAATAGTTAAGCAAAGTCAGAATAGCTTATGCAAAGTTCCACACCTACAATCACCCATCTTAGCAATCAAAGAACAGAGATGTATATATTATAGACACACACACATGTATGGTGCTGTCATGAATATTTTGCTATGAATATATGTGCATATATGTACATATATACACACGGAGCCATGAATATCAGCTTAACACAACTTTTCTTAAAAGTATGTGTTAAATTTAACAAAGTAATTTTAACATTTCCTAATTGTTTGTGCCCCTTTCTATATTTCTTCTTCCTCTCTTCTCTGCATTTTTAAAGATTTCATTGACATTTCTTTCTTTTCTTCTTTTTTGCATCTCTATAACTACCCCTCCAATCCCCCTCCCCCCAAATATCATCCCATTCCAAATAAAAACTCTCTCTTGGAACAAATAAGTATAATCAAGTAAATCGTATTCATACATTGGCTGTGTTTGAAAATGTTACAATTTATTCTGCACTTGTAGTTCATCATTTCTCTGTCAAGAGGTGAGAGGAATGTTTCATCATCAATCTTATAGAATCAAGATTGGTCAATGCATTGACCGTAAGTTTTTCAAAGTTGTTTTCATTTATAATATGCAGTCCCTGTAAAAATTGACTCAAATCCTTCTTCTGATCACTCCGCTCTGCATCAGTTCATATAAGTCTGCCAAAGTTTCTATAAATTCATCCTTGTTGTCACTTCTTAGAAGACAATATTTCATTATATTCATATACCATATTTTGCTCACCCATTACCCAACTGGTTGGTACTCATTTTGCTTCCACTTCTAGGTTCCTCTTGACTCCCATATTTGTGTTTCAAAGATTCTATTCAGCTTCAGTATTTTTTTTTCTTTTTGGAGTAATTAGGATTAAGTCACTTACCCAGGGTAACATAGCTAATAAGTGTCTGAGGCTGGGTTTGAACTAAGGTGCTCCTGACTCCAAGGCCAGTGCTCTACCCATTGCATCACCTATCTGCCCCAGCTCTAGTATTTTCATTAGAAATGCTTGATACAAAAAAAAAGGAGGCGCAGCAGCTAGGTGGCACAGTGGATAGAGCACTGGCCCTGGAGTCAGGAAGACCTGAATTCAAATCTGGTCTCCAACCAGACACTTGACACTTACTAGCTGTGTGACCCTGGGCAAGTCACTTAACCCTAATTGCCTTGCACAAAAAATAAATAAATAAATAAAGGAAGACAATATATATGGGCAAAAGGTTGTCAGGGAAAAGAGTTTTGGGGCAGCTAGGTGGCGCAGTGGATAAGCTCTGGCCTTGGAGTCAGGAGGACCTGAGTTCAAATCTGGTCTCAGACACATGACACTAGCTGTGGGACCCTGGGCACTTAACCCTGATTACCTCACCAAAAAGGCAAAAAAAAAAGCTTGATAATCCTCTATTCTATTAAAGATACACTTTTCCCCTGCTGGATTATATTCATTTTTTCAAGTAAGTCATTCTTAGTTATAAGCCTTTATACTGTGTCTTTTAGAACATCATAAGTAGCAGCAGTATAGACTTAAGTAATTCTGACAACGTTTCCTTGGATTTACCAAGGAACCAAACTTTACCAGATTTACCAAACTTTTTCTTTCTGACAGCTGTCAGTATTTTTTTCTTTGACTTGTAAGTGCTGGATTTAGGCTATGATATTGCTGGCTGTTTTCAGTTTGAGGTTTCTTTTAGAAGGTGGACTCTTTCTATATTTGCTCTTCTTTTTGGTTCTAATTGAAATGGGTAGTTTTCTGCTACAATTTCTTGAAATAAGCTTATAGGTTTTTTGTTTAGGAATGTTTTTTGGAAAATCCAATGATTCTTAAGTTATTATTCCTCAACCTGTTTTCTAAATCATTTCTATTTGATCATAGAAATTTAACATTTTCTTCTAAGCCTTTAGTCTTTCAAGTGTTCTGTTGTTATCTCATGGAATCATTGAGTTCTGTTTGCTCCATTCTGTTTTTTAAGGAGTACACAACTTGGGTAAGGTTTTCCACCTTCTATTCTAAACTATTTATTTTCCTTCCAGTTTATCTCTCCAAAGATTTGATTTCAATTTGAACTCCATTTTTAATCACTTTTTTTTTCATTTTTTTTCCAGTCATTCTTGGAACCCTTGTGACTAAGCCATTGTTTTCTCTGAGGCTCTACCTGTACTGGCTGGGGAGTCATTCTCTTCTCCTGGGCTTACCTCTTGGGCTTCTCCTAACATAGAACATTTTTTTAAATTATGCTTGATTTTTTTCTTATATATCCAGTCTCAGTTCTGGACTGGGACCTTGCAAAAGCTAGGCTTTGTCCCCTACTGATGGGGAAGACAGGACCTATTTGGTTGTGTCTCCTCTGTAGTCTGGATGCTATTGTCACCTCAGTTATGGATGGAGTATCTGGTACTAAGCCCTGCCCTCTGTCACAATCCCTGGCTGCTGCCCTATCTCCTGGTGACCCAATAGAAAGGCTAGCCTCAACCTGCCTCTGCCTCTTTCTCTTGGCAAAATCTTCACCTGGAAGTTAGTTCTGCTCCCTGCTGTGGCCCTGACAGGCTCCAGTCCTACAGAACTCCCTAGTATGCCTGCGCAATCATTAAGCTGGCCCTGTCATCCACTATGGCTTCAAGGAATGCACTGCTCAGCTCAGTTTTCCTGTATAATAACCTATGGGGTCTGGCTGTATACCCTACTACAGCTGATGGCTGAGATTCTTCGACTTTAGGTTCTGACTACTAAAACTGATGCTTGCTCGTGACCCAGCCCCTTCCCCTGGAACATCCCCACTGGGCCTGCAGACTTCTGCCTACCCTGTCCTGATCCTTTCACCAGTGCCTATAGGCATCTGTCCATCTTCTTGTGCAGTCCTAGACTGGATAGTATAGTCTACTGTCTCTGATGATGGTGATGGTGATGATGATGATGATGATTAGCATTTACATAGCATTTTAAGGTTTGCAAAGTACCTTACAAACATTATCTCATTTTATATTCATGACAACCCTGAGAGGTAGGTGTTATTATTATAGTTGAGAAGACCTCAGACCCCAGATGTGCTAGTGCCCTGAACCTTCCATCCCCAGCTGGGTTCAGGGCGTTCCCCGAGGAAAAGTTGCTAGAGACCAGGCCAGGCATCTTCCATTAACCCCAAAGCAACCATTTCTATCTGTGCCAGAACAAGGCAACTTCCATGTTCTGCCTCTAGCCCAATCTCTCAACTGGGATGTGGAAAACCTCTGATGCAAAGAAAAGCAACTGATCCTTCAACTTCAGGTCTCTCACTTCATATTGGTGCCCGTATTTTGAAGGTCTTCCACTAAATAATGAACATTCTCATGCCTGGTCATACCCTTTACATTCTAGTGAGTCTGAACTGTAGATCATCACCCAAACCCCATTTCCCATCCCCTACCACCTTATTCCTTACTCCCAGCCCCCTTAGTCCTCCCTCCAAACTTTCATCCAAACTCTACCTAGTCTTTCCACTGTGCCCCCCGCAATGTCTATTCCATAGACAATAAACTACCTTTTATGTTCAATCATTTCCTCTCCCACTCATTCCATCTACTAGCTCTTATCGAAACCTAGCTTGCCCCTGACAACACAACCTCCCTTGGCACTACTAGTTCTGGTTGTACTTTCGCTCATTCTCTTTGACTTACTGGTCGAGACAGGAAAATTAGAATACTCCTTGCTCCCTATTACCGCTTCCAGGTTCTCCCTCTTCCTCCTTCACTCAGTAACCTCTCTTCCTCTAAGGTTCATACTATTCATATCAATTGCCAGATGAAAATCCTAGTAGTCGTTGTCTACAGACCTTCTCTCCAAAGTTACTAATGATCTCTTAGTTGCCAGATCCAATGGCCTTCTCTCTGTTCTCATTCTTTTTGACCTCTCTGCAGCCTTTGACATTGTTGACCATTCTCTCCTCCATGATACTTTCTTCTCTCTAGGTTTTTGGGACACCTCTCTCTCCTGGTTCTCCTCCTACTTATCTGATTGCTCCTTTTCTGTCTCCTTTGCTGGATCCTCTTCCAGATCATACCCTCTAGCCATATGTGCCCCTCAGGATTTTGCCCTGAGTCCTTTTCTCTTCTCCTTCTATGCTACTCATTTGGTGATCTCATCAGCTCCCATGGATTTAATTACCATCTCTAAACTGATGATTCTCAAATCTATCCATTCCGTCCTGATCGCTCTACTGACCCTCCAATCTCACATCTCCAAATATGTTTCAGACATCTCAAAATGGATGTCTAGCAAACATCTTAAACTCAATAAACTTAAACTCAACGAATGTTTCCCCTTAAACTGTCCATCCCTCCTACCTTCCCCATTACTGTAGAGGGCAATACCATCCTTCCAGCCCCTCAGGCTCACAACCTGAGTCATCTTGGACTCCTCACGATCTCTCACTCCCCATATCCAAACTGTTGCCAAGGCCTATTGATTTCACCTTTGCAACATCTCTAGAATAAGCCACCTTCTCTCCTCTGACACTGCCACCACTATAATGCAGGCCCTCATCATCTCATGCCTGGATTATAGCAATAGCTGCCAGTAGGTCTGCTTGCCTCAGTCTCTCCCCACCCCAATCCATCCTCCATTCAGCCACTAAAGTGATTTTCTAAAGCATAGGCCCAATCATGTCACTCCCCTACTCAACAAACTCCAGTGGTTTCCTATTGCCTCCAGGATTAAATACAAAATGCTCTAGTTGGCATTCAAAGCCCTTTATAACCTAGCCCCCTCCTGCCTTTTCAGTCTTCTTACACCTTACTCCTCAATACATCCACTTCTACACTGGCCTCCTGGCTGTTCTAGGAACAAGACACTCCATCTCTCAGATCTGGGCATTTTCTCTGCATGTCCCTCATGCCTGGAATGCTTGCCCTCCTCCACTCCAACTACTGACTTCCCTGGCTTCCATTAAGTCTCAATTAAAATCCCTACTACAAGAAGCTTTCTCCAACCCCTGCCCCCAATTCTAGTGCTCTCCCACTGTTAATTATTTCCTAGTTATCCTGTATATAGCCTGCTTTGTATATATTCGTGTGGTGAATAAAATCCCTGAGAGACAGAGTTTCTGAGTAATTAATAATCAAGTTATTAATTAGGCTAGCCTGTAATCAATAAATTGATCATCATTGGTTTCTCTCAGTAACCAAAGATGCAAAGGGAGGCTCTGAATCACCCTGAATTGGGTGTGTGCCTTCTGACAGGGAACTCCACGGACAAGTGAAACTCAGCCCTAATTGGTGGACATTTAATGAGGAGATGGGCTAAAAGTCTTCAATTCTTCCTGCTGAGAATATGGCTTGCTCATGAGACACATTTCTCCTTCATGAGCTGTTGCCCTAAACTCTAATGGAGGGGACCAAGGATTGGGGGTTGCTCCCCCAGGCAAAAGCCTGTCCAGACTGGATTCTGTTAATACTCTCTATAGAAATTAGGTTTCCCAGTTGGGTGGGGTCCCACCTAACTTAGTTAATAAGCTTGTGCCTTGGGCACTAGGAGTAATCTCATCACTCAGCCATACCCTTCAGAGACTGACTGACCTTTTAAAGAGCTGAGTGTTGACAGAAACAGGAGGAAAAGGGTGGATCACAAATTAATAACTAGTTATTAATGCAATAGTATAACATTACTTTCTCTCATTTGTTTGCATGTTGTAAGCTCCTTGAAGGCAGGGACTGTCTTTTGCCTCTTTTTATGTCCTCAGTGCTAAATGCCTAGCATATAGTAGGCATTTAATGTTTATTGACTTGATTGAGTGAATGTATGGGTTCAGAATCATCACGGTGCAGCAAAAAGAGCATTAAATTTCGAGTTAGGAGACCTGTGTTTGAAGACGGGTTCTAATTCTTACTGTGTAGGTGCTTAATAAATGTTTATTATTATCCCCATTTTATGGATGAGGGAACTGAGCCTGAGAGAGGTTGTGACTTACCCAGGATCACACAGCTAGTAAGTGTGTGAAACTGACTTTGAGCTCAGGTCTTCCTGACTCCAGGCCTAGCATTCTATCCACCACACCACTTATCTGGTATTTTTGATCACTGGTTCTACTGGTACTATTTTAGATTTTTGCTGGGGTGTATGTGGGAAAGCTGGGCTTCTCTATAACTTTTCATCGCCATCTTAAATGGAATTCTGTTTTTATTTGAAAGACTTAGATATTTCTAAATAAATGAACAAGAAACCCATTTGCCATGGTCAAATAACACACATTTGACTTTATTACACTTGAAAAAGAATAGTTAAACAGTCTTGTTTTGTGATGGTATGTTGAAAAGACCATTTGAACATGAAAATCTTATTACATTTTGACTACAGGTGAGTAAAGAATTCTCTGATTAATCAAATAAAATGAATCATACTTTACAATAGTTTGTAACATCTTATTTGTATAAAACAGGGTTTTCTGCTGTGGGTTTATAATGGCAAAATATTCATCTCTATTAATGGCTGAAAAAATGATTCCAAGTAAAAATACCAATAGCACTATGTTTTGAGAAAGTCTGAACCCAAAAAAACCCCCAAAAAACAAAAAAACAAGGCAATCTATGGTAAGAGAGATATCCATTACCAGTCTTTCTGGGATTATCTCTCCTCCCCATCTCTGCTAAACTCCTTGAGAAAGTCATCTATACTCATTGCCTCCACTTTTTCTTCTCTTGCTTGATTCTGAACCCTTTGCAATCTGACTTCAGGTCTCATAATTCCAACTGCAACTGCTTTCTCCAAAGTTACCAATGCTCTCTCAATCACTGAATCTAGCAGCCTTCTCTCAATCCTCATCTTTCTTGGCCTCTCTGCAATCTTTGACATCACCTTCTTCTCCTCTTTCTTTCTCTCTTCTTTCGAGGTTTGCACAACACTGCTCTTCTGGTTCTCCTACCTATTTGATCTTGATCAGGATGAAGACTGCTAATTGTGGGTGATTTCTAAGACTCTGTCTCAGGCCATTTTCTCTTCTCCTGCTAAACTATCTTGTTTGATGATCTCAACTCCCATTAGTTCATTCATCATCTCTATGTAGATGAATTCTCAGATTTTTAATATATCTCTAAACTCTCTCCTGAGCTCCATTCTCATATAACTAACTGTTTTTTGAACATCTTAACTGGGAGTGCCATAGGCATACACAGTTCTACATTTCCAGAATGGAACTCATTATCTTATCCCCCAAACCCTACCTTCTTCCTCCAAACTTCCCTATTGCTGTCAAGAGCAACACCCCACCCCCACCTCCTTTTTAAAACTAGTTTCTCAGGTTGGAAGCCTAGGTGTTATCCTTGACTTTCCTCTTGCACTCAATTGTTACTGTTGTTGTTATTGAGTCATTCAGTCACGTCTGATTCTTCATGACCCCACTGCTTCCATGACACCCTCTATCCATCTCCTCCTCTGCTGTTCCCTTCTCCTTTTGTTTTCAATCTTTCCCAACATCAGGGTCTTTTCCCATGAGTCCTATTTTCTCATTGTGTGGCCAAAGTATTTCAGCTGCAGCTTCAGTATTTGATCTTCCTGTGAACAGTCTGAGTGAATTTAAGTATTGACTGATTTGATCTCCTTGCTGTCCAAGGGACTCTCAAAAATCTTCTCCAGCACCCCATTTCAAAAGCACCGATTTTGCGGCACTCAGCTTTCCTCATAGTCCAACTCTCACAGCCATACGTTGCTGCTGGATATACCAGAGCTCTACATATATTAGCAAGGTGATGTCTCTGCTTTTTAGTATGCTGTCCAGATTTACCATAGCTTTCCTTCCAAGGAGCAAGTGTCTTTTAATTTCATAGCTGCAGTTGCTTTCAGGCATGATCTTTGAGCCCAAGAATATAACATCTGACACTGCTTCTGTTGAGGTTTAGGGATGCTGGGACCCCAAAATCACAACACGTGGGTCCTGCCTGAAAGAATTTGACCCAAGCCTTCTTTCAGTCAAAGACAAGGTTTATTAGAATGTCTGTCACATTGGGCCAACTCTTAAGGAGTCTGCATGTTACTGAGCTATTGGCTAGATTTTAAGAATCTGAGCCCCTTAATGGAGACAGGATGGACCTTGTATACAGAAAGACTGTGGGAGGGATCTAGGAGTGGCCAAGTAGTTTGGGGTGATGGGACAAGGTATCTGAGATCTGGATGGGAGTGGCCAGTCAACTGGGGTGAACAGAACACCTGGGACCTAGACCACATGGCCAAAGGAGAATGGAGCCTGGTTAGGATTAAGGTTGGGAAATGGCCAGGGGTCAAAGGTAGATAAAACAATGAAGGGCTAGGCTAGGTTAAGGGTAACAGAGAATTGGAAGATTAGGTGGAGCCACAAAGAAAGGCCACTTGTTGGGATTACAGCCTCAGGTGATGGCCAGAGATTTGGCCACGTGGGAATGTCCAGGGTTTTTCCTTTTTGGAGTCTAGATTCCATACTTATCACTTCCATTTCTTCTCCCTTTGTTTTCCTGGAAGTGTTGTTAGGAGCTTAGGTTTTCGGTTTTTTGTTTTTTGTTTTTGTTTTTGTTTTTAATGTTAAGCTTCAAGGCAGCTTTCACATTCTCCTCTTTCACTTTCATCAAGAAGCCTCTTAATTCTTCTTCACTTTCTGCCGTCAGAGTAGTATCACCTGCATATCAGAGATTGTTGATATTTCTTCCAGCAACCTTAGTTCTGGTTTTTGATTTGTCCACGTTGGCGTTTCACATGATGTACTCTGCATATAAGTTAAATAAATAAGGTGACAATGTCCAGCCTTGTCATACTCCTTTCCCAATCTTAAAGCAATCAGCTGTTGCATGTTTGGTTCTAACTTGCTTCTTGACCCTCAGGAGACAAGTAAGGTGATCTGATACTCCCATGTCTTTGAGGACTTGCACTCATTCAATATGCCTAATTTTTGCCAAGCCTTGACCATTTCTACTTTCACAATATCCCTCTTATTTGTCTCCTCACACACTCCTACCACACTGGTAGAATTTCTCATTAAATGAGAACATATGTAAAGCACCCGGAAGACCTTAAAGTGCTATACAAAAACTAGCTTTATTATTATCACTGTATGCCTGGAGTATTGCATTAGTCTTCTAAGTAAGTATGCCTGCCTCAAATCTCTTCCCACTTCAATCCATCCTCCATTCAGCTGCCCAAGTAATTTTCCTTAAGCACAGGCCTGGCTATGTCATTCCCATGCTCAATATTAGTTCCAGTGGCCAAGGAACTTTAAGATCAAACAAAAATGCCTATGTTTGCCATTTAAAGCTCTTTACAATCTGGTCACCTTTGGCAGGTCTGACCATATCCAATAAGCTCTAATGACTCCCTATTACCTCCAGGATGCAATATAAAATCCTTTGATATTTAAACCTTTTACAACCTGGCCCTTTCCTACTTTTCAAGGCTTTTTACATGTTAATCCCTTTCTTACTTGCTATTTCTTGAACATAACATCCCATCTCCCATCTTTAAGCCTTTTCACTGGCTAGATATCCATCATTCTTGGAATGTTCTCCTTCTTCCACTACTATGTCTTTTATGGATTTTTTTCAAGACTCCAACCTTTTTTCAGGAGGCTTTTCCAGGCCTACTCCTCTCAGTCCCAACTAGATTTTCTTTTTTCCCCTATTCCCTTTGAGATTATCTTCCATTTCTACTACATGTACACACACACACACACACACACACACACACACACACACACACACACATGTATCTTGTACATATAAACATTTGTATAATGCCTTCTCTATTTGAATGTGAGCTCCTTGAGGGCAGGGGCCATGATTTTTGTCTTCTTTGTAACCCCAGTGCTTAGCATAGTGTCTGGCATACAAGTACTTAATAAAAGCTTGTTGACTGACTGTATGAACTGATAAAATGAAGTGTGTGAAGTGAACAATAGACATGATCACTGTAACAAGGAAAAACAACTTTGAAAGACTTCAGAGCTCTGATCAATGCAGTGACCAATCACGACTGATGATAATACATGCTGCATACCTCAAAGGGGCTTTGTAATGACCAACCTTAGGTGCAGAAAAAGATATACATTTACAGATACAACTAATATGTTTATTTATTTAGCTTCATAGGATAATAATAATATTTATTTAGTACCTACTACATGACAGGCACTATGCTAAGTGCTTTACAACTATTATCTCATTTGATCCTCAAAACAAATCTGCAAGGTAGATGGTATTGCTATTCCCATTTTACAGATGAAAAAAGTGAGGCACAGTTTAAGTGATTTGCCCAGGGCCACACAGCTAGTAAGTGCTGAGCCCAGGATTGAATTCAGTCTTCCTGACTCCAGGGATGGTACTCTATCCATTGTGTCACCCACCTCTAAAGCTGGAAGCGACCTCAGATGCTATACCTAGTCTGATACCCCTTATTTTACAGATTAGAAAATGAGGCCCTGGAATGCTCAGTGACTTGGCCAAAGTCACCCAAGTAAGTGGCAGAGATGAGATTTGAATCCAGGTTTTCTGACTCCAAAGCCAGTGATTTTTCCATTTGACTTTATTTGCTGATTACAAAAGTGAGTTTCTATTTGGGGTGGGGGTGGAGGAGAGGCATAGAGTTGACAGGTAATGAGAATGATGTGGGAAGAAAAAGAGAAAAGAAAGAAAAGGGCACCAATGAAACAGAAGAGCAGAAGTATTGTGTTGAATAATACACTTAAAAAATAAATTATATAAGTTCATAGTTTCAAATATAATCTTTTCTCTTCTTTGTCCATTGAAATGTCAATATTTGTTAAATTCACAATAAAAAATTAAATTAAGCATACTCATGCTAACAAATCCAGGAGCCAAACGGCAGAAGCTTGATGGAAAGCATTTGGGTCAAGTCCAGTAAAGGAAGAAGCAAAAGCAATTGGATCTTCTGAGTAGACTGTAGGCTACCTAGACCAAAGTAAGAAATAAATGAGTTCTAGAAACATATCACAAGCCCAGCACCGAGGCATAATATAGCAATGATGGTCAGCATCAATCATCCACAAGTCTCTTGGAGCTGTCTCTTTGCCCAAAACACAGAAGCTAATATTTTCTTGCCTTTCCTCAATGTCTTCACATTGCTTCAATAGCAGAGGAAAAAGCAAGGGAAAAATCTACTCTGAATCTGATTTTTTCACTGTAACGAAGATGTAGTGGCTAGAATGGAAATGGTTGGCTGTTGTCTTTCCTACTCAGAGGACCAAAATGACATCACTACGTCAGGGTCAATGTACAGTATATCCAATTGTGGTTGACCAGAACAATAAAAACTTGGAAGGCTCTACCAAAAG
Organism: Vombatus ursinus; assembly: GCF_900497805.2. Taxonomy (NCBI): domain Eukaryota; kingdom Metazoa; phylum Chordata; class Mammalia; order Diprotodontia; family Vombatidae; genus Vombatus; species Vombatus ursinus. The sequence goes on along the minus strand of NW_020948951.1, from coordinate 3,981,233 downwards.
TTGGGCACAAATAGTCCATATGAACATCTGGAATGGAGATGTCTCTAAATTTGTGCATCTCACTTTCTTTTTGAGCTACTGCAATTTTGCTTTGTTTACAGAGCACAGAGAAGTCTTAAGCTATACTAGGCAGTCCTGTGCCAGTATCTCCTATGTCTCACAATCCATTCCAAAGTTCTTCAGAGATAACCTTGAAAAGTGTCCTTGTTTCGCTTTTTCTGACTGCCATGTGAGCGCTTACCTTGTATGAATTCTCCATAAAAGTCTTTTAAGCTATTATTTAGGCTATTTCCATTTTAGGATAGAAATAGTGGAAGCCTGAATGGCTTGCTAAATAAGTTACAGTGGGTAATCTTTTTTGATTATGAGTTCAACTAGATTAGAGGTTCCCAAACTTACTTGGCCTACCACCCCCTTTAAAAAAAATTACTCAGTGCCACCTGGAAATCTTTCTTTAATCCTTTAATGTTTTTTTTTTAAATTTGCATCATTTCAAAAAATATAAAGCATTTTTTAAAAGTGATGCATCTTTAATTTAATCATTTATTGTAAACTTGGGGTTTTTCCTGCATTGAAATTTTGATAATGCAATATTGTGTCATGTAACCACGTAGTATTGTAAACAAGTCCTCATACACACATATTCCTGCCGACACATGCTGGATGAACCAATAATTTGAGATACATTTGCCCTCTAACACTTGCTTATTAAGCTCTGTCTGCAGACTTGACCAGTGATCAGTTATAACTTGCATTTTGTGTTTATTTATAAAATAATGTAGTCACCACAACTTTAACTTACACAGCAGATGAAACATGATGAATGGTTTTTCAAAATTTTCTTCTCCTCTCTTCTTTCTTCATGCTTCCACGGCCCCCTTATTTTTGTTCAATGCCCCTCCACCCCAGTTACACAGGAGACTTCTACCGCTGCCCTACATCATGCCAGCACACCCTGGCCCTATTCCCATACTGCCCACTTTGGGAACCTGGGTATTCCAAATCTATTCTGTAATCCAGTTGTGTAATTAAAAAAAAAAAGACAGCTAGGTGGTGCAATAAATGGTTTCCCGAAAGCCAGAAATACTCCTCTTCTTGAGTTCAGATTTCGCCCAAGACACTTACTAGCTGTGTGATCTTAGACAAGTCACTTTGATGAGGATGGGATCTAGATCCCAAAAAGGAAAAACCCTGGACTTTCCCACATGGTCAAATCTCTGGTCTTAGCCTGAATCCTATCAACTGGCATTTTGTTATTGCCTATTCCCAATCTCCTAATTCTGTTACCCTTAACCTAGCCTAGCCCTCCATTGCCTTACCTCCCTATGGCCCCCAGCCATTTCCCACCCTTAATCCTAGTTAGGCTCCAATCTCCCTTGGCCAAGAGGTCCAGGTCTCAGGGGTTCTGTCCACCCCAGTTTACTGGCCACTCCCATCCAGATCCTCCTTAGACCCCCTCCTCCAGTCACCCCAAACTACTTGGCCACTCCTAGACCCCTCCCACAGTCTTTCTGTATAGGAGGACCATCTTGTCTCTACTAAGGTGCTCAGATTCTTATAATCTAGCCAATAGCTCAGCAATGTTCAGATTGCTTGAGAGTCTGGCTAACATGGAGGACCTTTAATAAACCTTGTCTTTGGCTGAAAGAAGGCTTGGGTCAAATTCTTTCGGGCAGGACCCACATGCAGTGATTTTGGGGTCCCAGCACCCCTAAAACTCTAGATCGCATTCACGCTGTCTGCCTCAGTTTCCTCCTCTGTAAAATGAGCTGGAGAAGGGCATGGCAAACCATTTCAGTATCTCTGCCAAGGAAACCCCAAATGGGGTCAAAAAGAACTACACACACGACTGAACAACAACAAAAATGGGGCAAAAAACGAGGCCCAGATCCACAAGGCTCTCCCTGGCCTAGGGGCTCAGGTTCTGGGTCTAGACCCAGGAGATGCCGGCAGGGGTTGGGTAAAGGCCTGGGCGCCGTCCTTCTTTTTCATCACTTCTCCTCTGCTCAGGCCTCTCCTCCCACGCCTAGGACTCACGCGCCTGCCTCCCCGGGAGCTGAGGCCCCACCCCTTTGAGTCCCGCGAGGCACGCTGGGACATGTAGTCCAGCCGGCGGAGATAAGAAGCTCTCCCCGCCCCCGCCCCCCCCCCCCCGTCCCCGCTCCCGCCAAGGGGAAGATTGCTTCCGGGTAGCGGGCGGCGTGCTGATCTGGCGTCACCGTCTCCTCTATCTCCGCTGCTTCGGAATGTGGCCCCGGATAGCGGTTCGGGGGCTCGGGGTAAGGGGTCACAAGGGAGGGCGGGAACCCTGAGCCCGGGGAGAGCAGAGGGGCCGGGTGAGCAAGGAGGGGAAGCCCGGGCTGGTGGGAGGAGGGAACCGCGGGGTGTCCGGAAAGCGTCCCGCTCACCCCGCTCTTGTCCCCCCGCAGCGGCCTCTCCAGCTGCGCTCCTGGGCGGGCCTGGCCTTTCGGAGCCTGCACGGGACCCCGACCTGGGCGCGGCCCCTCATCCCCATCGTGGTGGAGCAGACGGTAACTCTCCCCTTCCCTGCTCCTCCTCTCCCAGCCCCCTGCACCTCTCCTTCCCCTTGCACCTTTGCGCCCCGGCCCCCCCCCCTCGCCCCCGTCCTCAAGCCGCCCTTTAATGCCCGCTTGTATTCCTTTATCCCTGTTATTTTCTGTTCCCCACATCCCATTCCTCTTCTCTCATCCTGTCCAGTCGATCAAGTATTTGTTATGTACCTACAGTGTGCACGGCACTGAGGATACAAGTGCAGAGAATGAAGGGATCTCCTACTTGACATGATGGTAATCCCTAGCGTTTGCAAAGCTCCGTACATCATATATTAACTTATTTGATTCTCACAGTCACCCTGGGACGGTAGCTGCTATTATCCCCCCACTTTACAGTTGAAGAAACAGAGGCAGACAGATGAAGTGACTTGTCCCGACCACTAAGTGTCTGTGGTAGAATTTGAACTTAAGTCTTCCTCACTCCAAGGCCCAGCCATTTTGACACTTGGCTACTTCTGTATACAGCCACATAAATAGGGCTTTAAAAGCTAAACTAAGCAGTTTATATTTGATCTAGAGGTAATTTTGTTATTCAATTGTCTTCAGTTGTGTGTCTCATGGCCCCATTTGGGGTTTTCTTGGCAAAGATACTGCAGTGGTTTGCCATTTCCTTCTTCAGCTCCTTTTACAGATGAAGTAAATCAGGTTAAGTGACTTGCCCAGGATCACACAGGTTAGTAGGTATCTGAGGCAGGATTTGAACTCAGGTCTTCTTGACTCCAGGCCCTGAATTTTATCAATTATGCCACCCGGCCTTCCCCTCCTAGAAATAATAGCCACTGGAATTGTTTGAGTAGTGGAGTATTGTGGTCAGATCAGTGCTTAAGGAAAATTAGTTTGGCAGCATTGTGTAGAATGAATTGGAGAAGAGAGACCAATTATGAGACTGTTTGAAATATTCTACTTGAAAGGTGATGAGGGCCTGAATGCCCCAATAAATAGCTAGGAGAACAGTGGAAAGACCACTGGCCCTGGAGTCAGGAAGACCTGAGTTCAAATCTGACCTCAGACCCTTACTGTATGACCCTGGACAAGTCATTAAATCACCATTTGCCTCAGTTTCCTCAACTTCAAATGCATAGTGACTGGCACATAGTAAGCACTTAATAAATCCTTATTCCTTTCCCCTCTTTGTCCCTACCTGGCTGCCCCTTGCATCTCGTAACTTCGCTTTTCCCCATATCATTGCCCGACTTTTTTGTCTCTTAACCTCTCTTCTTTGCCCCATTCCTCTGCCTCTGCCCTGTTCCTTTCTACTCCTCTCTCCACCCCAGTGCCTTACCCTCTTAACTCCTTCCCCCCCAGCTTCACTCTGCTCTCCTCATGTAGGGCCGGGGAGAAAGGGCCTATGACATTTACTCTCGTCTGCTTCGAGAACGGATCATCTGTGTTATGGGACCTGTGAGTATGATGTCTGTCGCTCCACCCTGTTGCCCAGCCCATGGATTCCTCCTGATGTTAACTGTCCCCCTTGCTTCTGTTTCCTCTCTATGGCCAGATTGATGACAGTTTGGCCAGTTTAGTCATTGCCCAGCTGCTTTTCCTTCAATCAGAAAGTAACAAGAAACCCATCCACATGTACATCAACAGCCCGGGTGAGTAACTGCCCTTCCCCTACAACCCCTACCTAGCCCCCTCATAATAATCTAGTAGGGTCAAGAGCTGAAAGGGACCTTAGGAGATAATTTTACACATGGGGAAACTGAGGCCCAGAAAAGGGAAGGGATTTGCTGAGGTTCCCTTAGGCAACATAATGTTGTAAAGAAAGAGCATTGGAATTAGAATGAGAAAATCTGGGTTTGAATCCTGGCTCTTCCATGTAATAGCTCAACCCTTCTGGGCTTCAGTTTCTTGTCTCTAAAATGAGGGGGTTGAATGAGACCTTCAAGAAGTCCTGTGAAGGAGTGGAGCTTCATTTGTATGGGTGGTGAACCCACCATGAGACTTAGTCCACAGCTGCTCTCTGGGGGGATGCTGTAGATACTGATGGAATGGGAAGGGCACCTCTGCCTGTATGGAGGTAGGGCTTGGGCCTGGCTTTGAACTAGGCCAGGAGCCCCAGAGGGCTTCTGAGAATCCCAGGGTGGCGGAGGGAAGAAGATGAGGCCAGGAGGAGGGAGGAAGAGAACGCCTGGGGGGGTATTCTGTGGGAAGGACATAGGCAAAGGCAGGCTTCCTAACCTTGAGCCAAGAGTTCAAAATGGGCTAGGTTTGGGTTGGGGAACTTGGAGTCAGGGGCATGGATCAAATTTTCTTAGTGACTGGAAGGTGGCTTGGGGTGGGAGTGGAAGCCTGTCTTCATCCTATCCTTGTCTGCTGTGGCAGGGGGTATTGTGACTTCGGGCCTGGCCATCTATGACACTATGCAATACATCTTGAACCCCGTCAGCACTTGGTGCGTGGGCCAGGCCGCTAGCATGGGCTCCCTGCTGCTTGCAGCTGGCTGCCCTGGCATGCGCCACTCACTGCCCAACTCTCGAATCATGATCCATCAGCCGTCCGGAGGGGCCCGGGTGAGTCATGTTCTAGCAGCATAGGCAGCCCTGCTTCATTCCCACTTCTCTTCCCTGTCCTTCCTCTTGACTCCTATTCCTTGTACTGTCGTTCAGCCCTCTCTCTGCCCCGCACTCCCCTGTTCGCTCTTCTCCCTCAACCTCCCCCATCCCTCCCTGTTCCTAAAAACCTTCCTTTCTCACTCCCTTCCCACCACCTTTCTCTAGCCCTCCCTGCGTTCCCACTCCAGTCCCATTCTGCACCCTCCATCAGTCTTCCTTCTCTACCTCTACTCTCTTCCTCCCTCTGCCCTTGCACAGTAGAATCTTGTGTTTACATGGTACGTTGCACTTTACAAATTGGTGTCCCATCCATAGTAGTAGTTTTTATTTATGTAGCACTTTAGGATTTATAAAGTGCTTGAAACTCCTTAACAGCCTTGAGGTACTAAGTGCATCATTATCCTCATTCTACAGATTAGGATACTGAGGCTCTAGAACCTAGGCTTTTGACAGTGTTTGCTCCAGTGTTATTTCAGGGCAGAAGCTTCTGGGGAGGGACAGGGTAGAATGTTGCAGGAAAGAGTTAAGATGAACAGAGGCTCTACCTTGTACATCCTTCCCCCTCCTTTGATTTCACACACTTTTAAAAGCCCAATTCAAATGCTGTTGCTTCCATGAAACCTTCCCTGATCTTCCCAGTTGGCAAAGAGGCGCCCTCCCCCTCTCCAGTCTCTCATTATTGCCCTTTGTATTTGGTACTTATATAATGCATAGCCTAGGGATAGACATAGACCTGTGATTTCATTTATATAGGTACCTCCCAGGTAAGGAAACTCCCTCCACCAAGTGCAGATCAGCACTTTCTCTGCGACTTACCATCTTACTGTATAGAGCAGAGGTGTCAGGCTTGGAGCCCACACAACTCCCAAGAGATTAAAATGTAATTGGCAAAGGTTTGACAAAATAGACCACAGAATGTTGGTTTGTGGTTTTCTAAGTCAGTCTGGCTTAGAGCACTGAGAGATTAAGTGATTTGTACAGGATCCCACCTGGCTGAGGACTGGCTCTCTGACCTGATCATGCATTGTCTTATGTTAGGGTTTATAGGTTTGCATCTTATACCCATACCAGCTTCACAAAGGCAAGGACTATGTTATGGAAACCTTGTGCTTTTCTCAGTTTGTAATAGGCAGCTTTATGTAGGGAAAGGTGCTGGATTTGATATCAAGAATGACTAGGATTTGAGTTCTGGCTATTAAGCATTCTGCTCAGCATTCAGCACACAGTTGGTGCTTCATAAACGCTTACTGATCATGGCTGTGGCAGTACCTTTGTGACCCTGGCCTAGTTAATTCCCCTTTGTGAATATCAGTTTTCTAATGTGTAAAATGAGGGTAACAGTCCTTTGCACTATGGTTCCTCACAGAATTGTGATGAGGGACCACTTCATAAATTTTAAAACACAATATGAATGTGAGCCCTTATTAAGCACTTAATAAGTATTTATTGAATCATTGACTGCAGGCTGGGCTCCCTGCAAGTTGGGAAGTGTCCCCTGTGTGGGCCGTCCCTGGCTGTTCATCCGGTCCCCTCCTCCCCCATCCAGGGACAAGCCACGGATATCGCCATTCAGGCTGAGGAGATCATGAAGCTAAAGAAGCAACTCTATGGTATCTATGCGAAACACACAAAGCAGCCTCTGGATGTGATTGGTGAGTGTGCCCCGGGCTTGGGACTCTCTGGGCCTTTCTTAGTTTTCAACATTCACTTTCATAAGATTTTGAGATTTAAATTTTCTCCTATTCCCTCTCCTTTAACAGGTCTGTTTGGCTGGGGCTTTTGGTTTTCCCTCTTAAACACCAGCCTTAACCGCAAATCACTCTGGTCCCAAACCAAGCCCCACTTGGTCACTGTTTGGGCCATGATTGGCTCAGAATGAATGTAAATAACAGTTGTTTCTGTTTTTGCCAAAAATCCTGAGGGTCTTCCCCTCTCAGATCTATTTTTTTTTTTTTTGAAAGAAGCCATTCTTTGCCGTTTTATTAAGCCTTGATCACTGAATGGGCACTGCCCCAATCAAACCGAGACCTGTTAAAGACCTTAGTTTGAAAAGGCCAAGGTCCCTCACTGCATCCTGGGCCATCTCCAATCATCCTGATCTATATCTGGCCACTAGACCCAGATCGCTCCTGAGGAGAAAGTGAGGCTGGTGACTCTGCACAGCCCTGCCCCACTTAATCCAATCCACTTGCATGTCATGGCATCACCTCCCTCATGTCATGATCCTCTTCAAGAACAAAGCACAAACAGCAGCAGCAAATAAAAATAGCTCACATTTTAGTATTTAGTGTTTAAAGGTTTACAAAGTGGTTTCTCATAATAACCCTTTGAGATAGGAAGTTATTGGCCCCATTTTACAGGTAAGGAAACTGAGGCCCAGCAAGGTAAAGTGACTTGCCCAGAGTTACACAGCTAGTAAATGTCTAAGGCAAAATTTGAACCCAAGTCTCCTAAATTCCAAGTCCAGTCCTGCTATGGCCTCAGTGAAGAAAATTGTAGGTTGCTGGCCAAGTGTAGGTTCAGGACTAAGCTCTTTAAACAGCTGCCTCTGATGGTCAGGCCCTTGGTGGGGGTGAGGGGAATGTCCTGGGTTCAGATGACCATTTGTGTTTGGTGTCTAGGTTCTGACTACCAAAAGTGTAGGGAACCTCTCTCATTCATCACTGTGACTCTACCCTCTCACAGAGGCTGCCATGGAAAGGGACCGCTACATGAGTCCTATGGAAGCCCAGGAGTTTGGCATCTTGGACAAAGTGCTGGTGCACCCCCCACACGATGGAGAAGATGAGCCAGAGCTGGTACAGAAGGAGCCTGTGGAAGTCCCTGCTCCAGCTGGGCCCTGAGGATGGACGAACCTACACCTCCCTGTGGACAGTGAGGAGTAGATCCCTCAAATGATACCCCCCCCCTTGTCTACACTGGTTCTCCCCTGACCTTTGCACTGTGCTGCTCTGTCCCAGGACTCCTGTTGTAGCTTTAGATTTCAGGGGGTTCCGGGGACCCATCTGGAGGTGAAGCAGAGGAGTAGCGGCTGAGCTGGGCTACTGCCCCAGAACTGACTTGCCAGAGAGCATGGATTTTAAATTAAAACTTTGGTCACTTTTTGGTCCCTGCTGTCTTCCTTATTTTTCTTCTTTAACCAAGGGAAAAGAAAGCTTTAGGTATTCCTTCATTCAGCAAACATATCAAGGCAGCTAAGTGGCTCAGTGGTTAGAACACCGGCCCTGGGGTCAGGAGGACCAGAGTGGAAATCCGGCCTCAGACACTTACTAGCTGTCTAGGGATCTTGGACAAGTCCCTTAACTCTGACCACCTCCAAAACAAACAGACACACCAACTGTATGATTCTGGGCAAGTCACTAACCTCTCAGCTTCAGTTTCCTTGTCCATAAAATGGGGATGATGATAGCACCTACCACCCAGGGTTGTTGTGAGAGGACACCTAAGTGCTGTGCAGATCTTTGTAAGTTCGATATGATGCTCTTCCCTCAGTTTTTGTGTGACCTGAACTGCCTGATGCCCATGGAATGAATTGCAGCCCTTACTCCTGTGTATATGAGGCCCAGTTCCCAAGCTGTACACCCCTGTAAAATAATAAAGATGATAAGCCTTTCACTATCCACCACACAAAGCTGTGAATGCTACAGTCACTTAGAGTGCTAGATTAGAGGACGCCGAAAGATTGCTGTCCTGTGACCTTGGGCCAGTCATTTCTTCCCTGGTCTGTTTCCTCTTGTCAAATGAGGGGGCTGGACTAGAAAGACCTCGAGGGCATGCTTCCAGCCACACCTTGATGGCAAACCTGGACCCAGGACAGTTTAGGGGTGGACATTAGAGGCCAGCCCCTTCCTTTTGTAGGCCCAAGACTCGTGCTAAAAAAGCAAAGGTGGGGTTTGGATCCAGGTCCTCCGACTCCTCATCTGTCATTTCCACCGGACACCTTGTCCACGTCCTGAGCTTGCCCTGGACTCTGCTCCCCTCGCTCCCCTCCCCCCGCGGCTGCCCGGAAGCAGGACGGGCCAGGCTGCCCATGGAGCGGAGGCGCCCCGGTCGGAAGGCTTCACGTGGGGGCTCCTTCCCGGGACTCTGTGGGCCCACGTGCGATAGGCGCCAACGCCGCCTCCACCTTGGAAAGGCCCTGAGCCAAGAGCCGCCGATGTACCGTCAACATCGCTGCGCCTCAGGCTCCGCCCCCCGGGGCCTCTAGCCCTCGGAGGTCAGCAGGACGGGGGCGGGGCCGTGATAGTTAAGATGCTCGCGGCGCCCTCCCAAAGCTGGGGGCGGGGCCTGGAAGCAGCCAATAGCGTCAGACCTCCGGGAGGTCACGAGCCAATCGCTGACGGGAAGGGAGGGCCCTGGCTTGGCTACCCCTGACCCGGCCGGGGCGGCCGGATCATGGTCTGGAGCGGGCACCTGGCCCTGGGGGCGCTGCGGGCCCCGGGACTGGGAACCTGGCCCGGCTGGCTGCGGGGGTCCGGGCCCACCGTGCTTCGCCGCCTGCGGGGCGCGGCAGTGGTGCGTCCTGGCTTCTTGAGCTCAGTGGAGGAGGAGACGCTGAGGCGGGAGCTGGAGCCCGAGCTACGGCGCCGGCGCTACGAGTACGATCACTGGGACGCGGTGAGTGAGGGCGGCCGGGGCCCCCAGCTGCCGCTGCCCCTCCGCTCTCCTCCCAGGTGCCATCATCCTCTCTACTTACTCCGTCTCCCCAAGTTCCCTATGCCTCTACCCACCTCAGTCACCTCTGTCCCCACAGCTGCGCCCCCAGTCTTCACTGTTCCCTCTCCGAGGTTCTCCCGGTCCTGTGCCCTGACCCTCCTGTTCCTCTGTTCTCATCCCGCCCCCCACCCCAGGCCTCCCTGTTCCCGCTGCCCCCGCACCTCGTTGCTCTCTGTCTCCTTCATACCCTCTGTCCCCTAGCCCGGAAGCCCCGACTTCCCACACTCCGGGCTGTCATAGCCCCAGGGCCTCTCAATCCGTTCATTTCTTCTGCCTTCTCAGTCCTTCATTTGCCCAACCCTTGAACTCCCCAGTCCCTCAGTGACCCCCCATTCTCTTGCCCTCTGCATTCTTCTGAGCTGCCCTAGACTTCGTATCAGGGCCACTCTGTGTTCCCTCTCCCTTTAGCTTAGCGCAGTGCTTGGCACACAGCAGGCGCTTAATAATTGTTTGTTTATTGACCGGCTGAGGACTGCCTGGTCTTTAGTCCTCTCAGTACTAAAGCTCATTTATTTATCTCTCAATTTGACTCCCTCCTCTCTTCCTCAGATCCCTCTCTGCCCTCTCACTCGTTTTCTCAACTCCTTCCTAGGTCCATTGACGTCAGAGTAGCTTCCAGGCTTCCCTGAACTCGGAGAGCTAACCACTGTTTCTTCATCTCTGTAGGCTATCCACGGCTTCCGAGAGACAGAGAAGTCCCACTGGTCAGAGGCAAGCCAGGCCATTCTGCAGCGGGTTCGGGTGGCTGCCTTCCCCCCAGCTCTGGCCCAGCTTCCAATGGTTCACGTCCTAGATCTCCACCAAAATGGCTACATCAAGCCCCATGTGGATAGCATCAAGGTGGGCAGAGCACCCGGCCTGTGGGCTGAGGAAGGGGAATGGAGGCTTCCACAGTAACAGGAGAGGCCTGTCCTGTATGATGGCTGCCTTTCTCTGGTATGGTAGAAAAAGCCAGGAGATCCAGGTCCCTCCTTGCCCTTCCCCTTATTTGTGTGACTTTTGAGGAACCCATTTCCCTTTCTTGGAAGGAGAGAAGGAAGCAAACGTTTATTAAGCAACTACTGTGTGCCAGGCACTGTGCTGAGTGTTTTACAAATATTCTCTTCTTTAATCCTCACAACAACTCTGTGAAGTAGGTGCTATTATTATTCCCACATTAAAGTTAAGGAAACTGAGGCAGAGATTAAGTAACTTGCCCAGGGTCACACAGCTACTAAGTGTCTGAGACCAGATTTAAACTCAGGTCTTCCTGAGTCCAAGCCCAGCTCTCTTTATCCACCAGCTTTGTCTTGGGCCTCAGTCTTCCAGGACTGAAATGGGATGATCTCTAGATTTCCACCTCTCTCAGTTCTGACATCTTGTGGTTCTAATTCTCTGGCCAGTTCTGTGGCGGCATCATTGCAGGCCTCTCCTTGCTCTCCCCCAGTGTCATGCGACTAATTGACACTCAAGATCCTCAAGAATGGCTGGAGTTGCTACTGGAACCTGGGTCCCTCTATATCCTCAGGTAGGAGGACCTTAGGGCCAGAGGGGCAGAGCTTCTAGAAATGGGGTCTGGGGCTGTATCTTAGACTCTTTGGGTTCTCTTTGTGATTGACTTCATCCCTTGCCCTTGTCAGTCCTAGTCAGTGGAATTATAATGCTTACTACCACTCCCAAGCAGCATTGAAAGAGCACCATGGTGGGCAGCAAGCCTGCCTCTCAGCTACTGACCCAAGCCTTTCTTGCTCTCTACACCAGGGGCCCTGCCCGATATGACTTCTCCCACCAGATCCTTCGTGATGAAGAGTCATTCTTTGGGGAGCACCGGGTCCCACGGGGCCGACGAATTTCTGTTATTTGCCGTTCTTTCCCTGAGGGGGAACCAGGCCCTTCATCTAGATGACCTCAAGTTCTACAGTCACAGGCCCTCTCAGGGAGTCCAATGGCTTGTGCCCAAAGTTTTATATAAAGTATTTATGAATAAAATTAGAGAAATGGTATTTGGCCCCTGGGTCTGGATGATGTTGGACAAGAGAGAAGGGAATGCCCTCCCAACTGAGTGGATAAAGGGCTATTGCAGTCAGTCCTAAGGAAAAGAAGAGCTGAGCCTAGCACACAGCTAGTGCATAGCAGTCATAGCCTTTTTATTAACAATGTCCCTCTTCCACAAAGTCCCCGTAGTTTTCCATCACACCCACTCTGGAGAATGGACTTAACTTCCCCTCAGTTACCAAGTCAATAACTGTGTATTCCCACATGTCCATGGGCAGGCCAGGTGTGAGGCTGCAGGATGCTGATAAAGTGGACACATTGGGCCCTGGCACAAAGGAGCCAGAGGAGGAATGCATTTTACATTCAACCTCAGAGAAGAGAAAGGAGGGCAGTGCTGGGTGAGAGGTAGGGTGGGTCTCAGCACTGCTGCACAGCTTGGTGAAGGGATTGGTGGGCTTTGTGGACTGGGTTAGCAGGCCTTTCAGATGCCACAGCTACAGGCAGCAGCGGAGAGCTGGGGCAGATGATGCCATTGCTGTTTGTTGTCCAGGAAGACCACATCTTCATATTGGGTGGGATGGCAGCAGATTTGGGTCTTCACTTGGCCCTTACCTGAAAGGTTGGCCAATGTCAGGCCATAGTGGGTACGGGGACTGCGGCAGCTGCCAGCACAGTAGCGGAAGGCAATGGTCTCATCAGAATTGTAGCCAAGACCTAGCTCGGTCACTGACAGTATCAGGCTCTGCAACTGACATTCAGGTGGTGCCCTGGATACCCGGGCTTCTGAAGCAGATGGTAATAAGTGGTCCTCTAGAAGAAACAAGAAGAGCAAGGCCTGAGTTAGAGGGTAGTTGCAAGTAAAAGGTTAATAGGAGACCTGTTCTGGAGAACTGAGATGTCATATCATTCTGTCTACTTAGAGAACACACCAATAGCCCCCTTGCCTGCCCTACTGGGGAATCCTTTACCTAGCCATGACTTCTTGGTCCCATAGGTTGAAGGCAGCTTTCCAGGTCTGAGGTATGCATCTGAAGCTCCAGGAACCAGCCTCAATTCCCCAGATGTGGGCTCCTCTTCCAGAGGTGAGCCTGGAGGTCTGGAGACAGAAGGCAATTCCCCAAGGCTGGGAGGCAGGAGCAGCAAGAGAGTGAGGAGAATCAGTGCCCGGGCCATGCTGAGCTGTGGATTGTAGGAGAGCTAGAGACTCAAGGGTTCCATGCACTCCACTATATCTCCCCCACCCCCAGCAGGAGGAGCTGGTCATAGCTGGGTGGGTGGCCCAGAACATTAACCCTTGTCACACCAGAGCCAGAAGACCTGAATGTTAACCCAGCGTCACTACCAGTTACTTCACAGCACTTGTCCTATCCGCTTTGGGCCATCAGTAGTGGTTAGGGAAGAAAGAGTACAAGCTTCACGTGTGGACTCTTCAGGGAGAAAGTTGCTCCCACCACTATCCCCCAACATCTAAGTCAGGCTGCTCCCTCCCCCAGCATTCCAAAGCTCTTTTTCCACTATCCCTTAATTTATGAGACTTGTCATGAGGAAGAGTAGCAGCATCTCTACCTTGGGCTGGAGGTGACCATATCTCATTGCCTAAAATTTAGGGGAAGGAGGCTTTCCCCAAATCAGGATGGCCAGAATGGACAGTGTTGACACACCTCTTTTCTCAAGCTGAGCTGGAGGGAAAGGCAGAATAATCAATGATGGGAGCATGGTGAGGACAGCCACATGTTCAACAGATGGTGGGAAATCCCTCCTCAAACCTTTCTAGGATACAGGGGATTAAGGCATCATGCCCCTGTCTCCGGGCCTGGCTGCTCCAACATCAAAACAGGAAACACCCATCAGATCCCATATTATCCCTTCATCATTGAGCCATCGATGGGACCAGGGAACTTGGTGCTCTTCCACAACTGTCTGAGGGGTAAGGCAGAGTGAGGCTGGGGTCCCCTCCAGCCCTTCAGGGTCCCTGTCACTAGGAAGAGAACCAAGCTGTCCAAGCCCGGTCCCTGAAAGCATGGCCTGTGTGAAGGAGGGGGTGGGGGGATGAGGTGAGCCGGGGGTTCAGAAGAGCCCACTTGGACCTTCCCATATAAGGTGTGGGTGAGGAGATGGGGGACAGGAGAGGCCGCTCCTGGGAATGCCAGGCATTTCCCCAGAATTAGCCTGACATCCCAGATATTCCCAGCAGCAGCCAAGTGCAGTGTAGAGAGGGGAAGTTTCCACACCTGGACTCAGGACTAATTCCCCTGATGGAAGGCTATCCCTGTGGGAATGGGGAAGGGGAACACTGGATTGACAAGTCCCAAGGTCTGAGCTCCATTCACTGCCTGTGTTGACACTAGGCCAGGCCCGTTCCCTCTGTGGAGCTCAGTTTCCCCATCTGTAGAGTCGGGGAGATGGTTCTCAGGCCACTCTGGCTCCAAATCCATAACCCTGTGAGCCCTGGTCTCCCCACCCCAAGAAGTCACACAGGGCCAGAGAGAAAAATCCCAAGCAGCTTTTATTCCCCCCCAGGGGGTGGGGGACAGGTCTGGGCATCTCCTGTGTCCGGGCTGAGCCCTGTGGCCCACACTGGGCCTGGGCCTCACTCCTTGAGGGAGAAGTGCATCTTGTCATTGATCATCTTGCGCTCGGGGTTGAGGCGCTTCAAGATCTGGGCCAGCACATTGACCGTCTGGTCACTGCTCAGCCCCGTCTTCTTGGTCTGGAACTTCTTCAGCAGGTCTTTGGTGGTCATGGGCTTTCTGGTCAGGTAGCGTCTCACTGCATCCTCTGTCACCTGCACGTCACTGTGGGGAGAAACAGTGGCGTCAGGGGGCTGAGGTTCTTGTGCCCACCCCGGCCCCCAGACCCCCAGAAACCACTCCTGACTCACCCACTGCTGGGTGTGGATTTGCCAGACTGGGGCTGGGGGGTGGATTTCCCCGAGATGCTCTGGGGCCCAGCATCTAATCTCAGGCGCTTGGCGGCAGGTGTATCACTGGGTGCCGTCTGGCGCTTCCCTGCAGGAAACCATGCAAACCACAATGTCAAAGATCAGGCTTGTCTACACCTGAACAGAAATCCCCTCTTCAGTCCTCCTCCTGAGTGGTCTTCTGGTCCCTCTCCAAAGACTCATTGGGAATAAGAGCATCAAGATGGCAATGCTAGCCCTTCCACTACAGACCCTCTCTGGGCCTCAGTGTCCTCATCTGATTCCTTATAACTGATTCCTGTAGGGCCTTGTTTCCACGACCTACACCATGCTGGTCATCTTCCTCTGGGTGCGTTCTCCCACAATGTCAACGTGCTTGTAACAGTAAGGTGTTGCAGGCTGCACAGCACTTACAATTTGTTTCACAGGTTCGGATCTGTACCCACAAAAACATGTTCACACTTTTCCTAGATTATAAATGATTTAATAATAATAATCATAAACATACATGCACATAAATGTGATTACATATGATTATACAATCTTAGAAACAAAGACTGTTAACAGAAAGAGAGAGAGATAAAGAATAAGAAATACATCACCAATCCAAGGAAGCACCAACTCCTGAACATCTGGCTGGGGGAGTCCTGTATCACAGCCGTCAGGGTCTCAGTTGGGAAAGTCCCTATGGCCAGAGCCTCCTCTCTGAGGGGAGACTCCCAAAGCCCCCTTCCCAAGAGAGACCCTTTTTTATCATCCTTACACAAAGAAGGCAGAGAGCCAAGGAACAGGTGATTGATCTTAAGGTCCTGAGAGTTTTGGCCAAAACTCTCCGACCTCAAGGACAATCTTTATTATGTCAAAAATGTCTCCGGTCAATACCCAGGAACTGGCCAAGTCCCTGGATGTTCACCTCAAGACCTGCTTTTAAGGAATAGTTCCCCAAGGTGGGTTTGGCATGGAACAAATCCCAGAACAATATGTGAGGCAAGTTCCTTGTCCCTTGGCTTAAGCTGTGGATAGGGAAGATCTTACACATTAACCCTTCAGTTGGCCTCTAGATCTGACCTATCCATGGATTGGGAACAATTGGGGATAATAAGGTATATGATAAATCTATTCTATATTATGATATGAACAATAGTGGTCTATTTCTTTTCCCTTAACGTGTGTTCCATTGTCACTTTGTATTTGTAGAGGGGATTCATAATATAAAGTAATGATATCTATAGTCCTACAAGTATTTTTTCTGAGTGGCATTCTTATATGGGCATGCTACCAATACTGCAGAATAAGGATCTACACAGGTACAAATATATCGGCAACCTCTGTCCATTGGTAAGGGACCAACATAATCTATTTGCCAAATTTGGGCAGGCAGCCTTCCTCGGGCTAGTTTACCTTTGACAGTGTGGGGAATTGGTCTCTCCTTTTCCATTTGGCATATGGAACACTCAGATTGTATTTGTTTTAATAGTGATATTGGGAGGGAAATTCCCCTGTCCAAGGCCCACCTTTGTAAGGCTTGGACTCCAAGGTGTCCCGCTTGTTGATGTGCCCATTGTGCTAATGAATAATATTCCTGATCTTCTTGCTGTATTGTTGCTATTTTGGCTAGTTGATCCCCATGTACATTATACTCACGTTCCAGGGTGTTCGTCGAAGTATATGCATCTACGTGAAAAACTGAAACGTTAGAATTATAAGACCAATTCCATATATCCTGCCACAATTCTTTTCCTCATATATCCTGCCCATGAATTTGTCAACCATTTTCATTCCATATGGCATCCAAGTAGTTAATGCATTAGCCACAGCCTAGGAATTTGTAAATACATAGCATTCTTTCCCTTGTTCATTCTTAATAGCTGAATGCACAGCTATTAGCTCAGCTAATTGGCTACTTCCCCCTTGTCCTGTGTTTTCCAGAGTAACTCCTGTAGTGGGGTTGCATGCCACCACTTTCCATGTCTTACTTGTCCTCTATATTTAGCCGATTCATCAGTGAACCATGCATGTCTTTTTCCTGTCATATCCCTGTCCCCATTCTACTAGTGAATTCCTGGTGGCTTTTGCCGGTGGTATCTCATTTTGTGTCATTCCCAATTCTGAAACTTTTTCATGTAATGTAGAAATTCCTGCCTTCCCACTTTTTAATCTATTCTGAATATACCATTTCCGCTTAATAATACTAGCTTCTTGGACATACCCTATTTTATGAGAGACAGGGATGCTCATTATCCAATGCATTATAGGAATTTTGGGTCATAAGACTACTTCATGACCAATTGCCAATTGTTCTGTCTCTACCAATGCCCAATATGCAGCTAAAAGTTGTTGTTCCAAAGGGGAATAATTTTCCCCAGCAGAGGGCAGCTTTCTTGAAAATCCTAAGGGAACATTCCTGCCCTGTTGTTTTTGCCATAGGCTCCAGTCAGCATATCCCTCTTGGACAGATACTTGTAATTCTACAGGGCCGTTTTCTTCTTCTTCTTTTTTTTTTTTTTTGGCCATTTTCCATAGGCCATAAATCTAACATGGTTTGGATTGCAGCTTTGGCTTCTTCGAACACCTTTTTTTCCTCCTTGCCCCAAATGAATTCATATTTCTTCCTAGTCACCTTATAAAGTGGGCGCAATATTTGTCCTAAATGGGGAATATGTGTTCTCCAATATCCAAAAAGTCCTATGAATTTCTGGGCCTCAGTTTTATTAGTAGAGGGAAGAAAATCTACTTCTCTGTGCCCCTTATTCCAGTAAATCCCTAAGAATTTTACTGCGTGTGCAGGTCCCGAATATGTTCTAATAAAATATGCAAATTTTCCTCCACCGTTTGACAAACTTCACCTTGTATTAAGATGTCATCAATATAATAAGTTATCTGCACTCCTTTCATTTTCAACTCATCTAGATGTACCACCACTATCCCATGGCAAATAGCGGGGCTATGTAAATATCCCTGTGGTAGGCAGGTAAATGTATACTGTCTCCCTAGCCAAATAAAAGCAAACTGATCCCACTGAGCTGGATCTATTGGTATAGTAAAGAAGGCATTAGTCAAGTCTATCACTGCATACCAATGTCCTGAATATTTTTGAATACGTTCAATCAAAGTAATGGTGTCAGGTACTGCTGGAAACAAAGGAGGAGTAGCTTTATTCAACTGCCTATAATCAACAGTCATTCTCCACTTCCCATCAGATTTTTTTTTTTTTAAACTGGCCATACAGGGTTATGCCATTCAGTAGTAGTAGGGATCGGTACTCCTACATCAACACATTCCTTAACAGTAGCAGTGATTTCCTCCTGCCCTCTGGGTATACGGTTCTGCTTTAGGGTAATGGTCTTAGCGGGTGGTGGTAAAGACACAGGCGGCATTTACTAACACTGCCCTTATGGTTAGAGCACTAACAGCAAATTGATATCATCCATCCAGTAGCTGCAAAGTCATTCCTCTTAAAATGTCTATTCCAATTATATATTCAGGAATGAGTACTACTACTACAGTATAATCTCGACAAGGTAATTGTCCTATTTTAATGGGTATAGTAACTTGTTCTCTTGTATCTCTTTTCCTCCTAATCCTGTAATTATCATGGGTCTTCCTTGTTTAAATTTATCAGGGTTCCCATAAATTAGGGAGGCCTCCTCTCCAGGGTCATTTAGAGCTTTTGCCACAGTTGTAGAACCTTTTTATATGGGGCCTATAATCTCTATGTTTTACTTCCCTAATTTGTGCTGGAATTTTGCCTTTATCCTAATCCCCTTTCAAATGCTGAAGGCTAGGGTATAGTGTCCAGAACTGGGGATGCAGTTAACAAAGCCCATCCTCTTCTACTTATTCCCCCTATCTCTTTCCCTTTTTCTACTGGGATATCCTCTAAACATCTAATGACATTCAATGGTTCAGTTTGTTTGAGACGGCTCCCCCAATCCTCACAAGGGCCAGTATTCTTAGCCCACTCTTTAGCAAGGGAGGAATATGGGAGTCCTTCCCAGCCAGGGATTTCCTATTCTTTAACTTTAACTTCTGATTTTTTTAGCAATGGCATTGTGACACAGATCCTGTTCCTGATGCCAATTTGTAAGAGTAAGGTGTTACAGGCTGCACAGCACTTATAATTTGTTTCACAGGTTCGGATCTGTACCCACAAAGACACATTCACACTTTTCCTAGATTAGAAATGATTTAATAATGATAATAATGTGTGAGATAGATGAAGTTTCCTCAGTACTAAAACTCACAAATCGGGGCAGCTAGGTGGCACAGTACATAGAGCTCCAGCCTTGGAGTCAGAGGAACCTGAGTTCAAATCTGGCCTTAGACACTTGACACTTAACTAGCTGTGTGACCCTAGGCAAGTCACTTAACCCCAATTGCCTCATTAAACACAAAACAAAACAAAACAAAAAAACCTCATAAATCCCCTTTGTGCCCCTAAGGCAGTAAAACTTGCAAGAAGTAACCTGTACTCCAATTCCTCTAGTAAGGTAAAAATTTCTAAAGACTGCTAGCTTAACCACCAGGGGCTTCCTGCTTATCTGTCTC
Source organism: Vombatus ursinus (assembly GCF_900497805.2). Classification (NCBI taxonomy): domain Eukaryota; kingdom Metazoa; phylum Chordata; class Mammalia; order Diprotodontia; family Vombatidae; genus Vombatus; species Vombatus ursinus. The sequence goes on along the minus strand of NW_020948951.1, from coordinate 3,961,947 downwards.
CAGGCGGGACTCCATTATTGAAAGTCTTCCCCGGCCTTTGGCTCTCCGCAGAACTTCTAAATGGTTATCAAAAGTCTTCCCAATCCTTTGCCTCCAGGCAAATATTTCCAAATAAGGATATTGCACTAAGGTTCCGAGAAAGTGGCATTTAGATCGTGCACCCTGAAACCCAGCCAATGGGAAGAAGGGTTCAGGAATGGGGAGGGGATATCCCTTTAAGACTATAAAACTTTGTTCCCCACTAACAGACTTTGCACTCCCTGGTTGTCACTGGTCAAGCGACGAGGGCTGTGCCCTTTCTCATGAGAAAGCATAAAACCTTTTCTGATCTCTGACTCAGCCTCCGAACTTTTAATTCTAGTGTGGCCACTGTCCCACACAATTATCATAAACATACATGCACATAAATGTGATTACATATGATTATACAATCTTAGAAACAAAGACTGTTAACAGAAAGATAGAGAGATAAAGAAGAAGAAATACATCACCAATCTGAGGAAGCACCAACTCCTGAACATCTGGCTGGGGGAGTCCTGTATCACAGCCGTCAGGGTCTCAGTTGGGAAAGTCCCTATGGCCAGAGCCTCCTCTCTGAGGGGAGACTCCCAAAGCCCCTTTCCCAAGACAGACCCTTTTTTATCATCCTTACACAAAGAAGGCAGAGAGCCAAGGAACAGGTGATTGATCTTAAGGTCCTGAGAGTTCTGGCCAAAACTCTCCAACCTCAAGGACAATCTTTATTATGTCAAAAATGTCTCGGGTCAATACCCAGGAACTGGCCAAGTCCCTGGATGTTTACCTCAAGACCTGCTTTTAAGGAATAGTTCCCCAAGGTGGGTTTGGCATGGAACAAATCCCAGAACAATACGTGAGGGAAGTTCCTTGTCCCTTGGCTTAGGCTGTGGATAGGGAAGATCTTATACATTAACCCTTCAGTGCTCCACAAAACGTGGCCCCAGAACTGAACACAATATTGTGGTGTCAGAGTACAGTGGGATGTCCCCTTGCCAGGTCTGGGCACATGTCCTGCACCTCCCACAGTAGCACAGAACCAGGTGAGCTTTGTTAGCGAGCAGGTGGCCCCAGGAGAAGGAAGATTCCTAGACCAGCTGTGTCTAGTCTGGGCCCTGCCACCCATTCCCTGGGTAAGTCTGGCCTGTCCCTTGCTCTCTCTGGGCCTCAGCCTCTGCCCTCACATGGGGATAACAGAACCTGCTCTAAGAGAAAAGCTGGGAAAGTGGTCTGAAAAGGTGAAGTTGCAGGCATCGAGAAGCCTACCGTGCCTATCAGAAGACACAAACGGGGGCAGAACCAGCCCCAGCCGGGGACACGGGCCTGTGAGGAGAGGGGATGAGGCCTGGACCCCATCTCACCTTGCTCCAGCTTGTTGGCAGCTGCCCGGAGGGTGGAGGACGTGCTGCCACTGTCCACGCTGGGCGTGCTTGGGCGGCTGTCTCCCCTGGAGCTGCTGCCTGAGGCCTTCCTTTCCCTCTTGGGGGGCGTCTTCTTCTTCTGCAGAGATGGGATGGGGAAGGGCAGACTGAACCAAGGGAGAAGACAAACACAAGCCAGCCTTTGCGTGGGCTGGGGGTGGAGGAAGTCCCCTCACTTGTGTCCCACTGGGCCATACTCACTGTCATGAAGAGGGCCGAGGATGCCTCGTTGTCAATGTCACTCTCCTCAGAGGTGTCTGACTCCTCACTGCTGTCTCCTGAGGGGTCAAACAGGAGCCCGAGCACTGTGCCCTGGGGCCCTTTGCCCTCCCCACCCCCAGCTCCCTCTTCCCTCAGTCCCCAACAAACACTGCCCGTGCCAAAGGCCCACCTCTCCTGGGCTCTGCCCTCAGGCAGCTAGTCTAGTGACAGACACCAGACTCTGACATGTAAAGAATCAACAGTTGTCTTCAACGTTCCCAAGAATTAGCCTCAGTAAGTGTGTGGCACTGAGCTCGTTGCCACTGCTCCCCCCAGCCAGATAAAGCTGGAGGCAGAGATGCCTGGGAGTGGGGCTTCTCAAGGAGGAGCTGCTAGTGAGGCAGAGGGGCTCAGGTGGCCTCCAAAGAAAGCCTGGGAGCAGCTCAGGGGAGAGTGGAGAGGCTGCGCTATGACTAAAAGCACAAGGGCAGCAATGAGTGCAGGGTGCCTGAAGGGAAGGTGAGGCACTCCCTTGACCCACAGAGGGCATAGAGGAAAGGAGGAAACAAAGGTGGAGAGGGAGAGGCAGCTTGGGCCACACTGAGGAAGGTCCCCAGTGCCAGGCAAGTTCCTTCTCCCTCGTCACACTCACCTTTCCTCCTCTTCTTTTCCTGGGGGGTAGGTGCCTTCTTCTCTTCCTCCTCCTTCTCCTCCTCCTCTGGGGGTTTTTCCTCCTCACTCTCTTCACTGCTTTCACTTTCTTCATCGATGCCTGGGAGGGACGCAAGAGCTCTCCACTGCGCCAGTGACCCCAGGCCCTCCTGACCTGACCCTAGCCTCTCTCTTCTCAGCCACTGGCTCTCCTTCCCTGCTGCCTACCAACACACCCCCACCTACCCCAATCCTAAAGCAACTTCACTGGACTTGACCATCCTCTCCAGCTTCAGGCCGGTATCTCTCGCCTTCCTTTCCCAGCCTTCCTCACAGAGAAAGTCTGTCGCACTCATTGGCTCCACTTCCTCACCCGCCATTCCCTTCTCAACCGCTGGCAGGGGTCTGACTTTGGGAAGCCAAACTGACTCAATCTTGCAACCACTTTCATCCAGGTTACCAGTGATCTCTTAACTGGTAAACATCATTGCTTTTTCTATTTCCTCAACATGACTAAAGTACACATCCCCCACATCACATCCCCCCAAACCCACTTCTCCATTTTTTTTAAATTTTCCCAAGTTCTTTTTAAGAGTTCAAGTGCTCCCAGATGTACAAGCTTCAAGGCACATTCCACTCTCTCCTCTCCCTCACCACTCACATCCACTCAGTTGTCAAGTCTTGTCTTATCTACCACTCTATTTCTCATGTCATTCTCCTCTCCATTGCTAATTCAGATTCTCATCTCACCTGGACCACTGCAACAGCCTCCTTATTGGTCTCCTTGCCTCCCATCTCTCCTCTCTCCTTGCCACCCTCCAGAGAGTTGCCAAATTACTATCCCTAAATCATAGGATTTATAGAGAACTATGTCACTTCCCAGACTCAACAAGCTTCAGGAGTTTTCTCCTGTTTCTAGGCTGAAATATGGGCTCCTGTTGGCCTTTAAAGCCATTTCCAATCTGGTCCCTACCTACATTTCCACATGTACTTCACATGATAGCCTTCAAAAGCTCTTGTTCTTTATACACAACAACTGAGCCTCTCCACAGGTTGTCCCCCAGGCCAGGAGCCCTCCTCTTCTTGACCTTTCCCTTCTGGCGTGCCCAGCTCTGTTCAATACTCTACTGAAGCAACCCTTCCCACTGGAGACCTTTTCTGATCACCACTGTCAGCACTTCCACTCCCAGCCTATCCCCCTGCTTCCCCCTTCCTAAAGTGATTTTTTTTTTTTTGCTTAGGCAGCTGGGGTTAAGTGACTTGCCCAGGATCACAAAGCTAGTAAGTGTCAAGTGTTTGGTCTGAGGCCAGATTTGAACTCAGGTCCTCCTGACTTCAGGGCCGGTGCTCTATCCACTGTGCCACCTAGCTGCCCCCTAAAGTGATTCTGAATCTCCTTTGCACCTCTCTGGCTACATGCTTTCTCCCCCAAGTAGAACGTAAGCCCCTTGATGACAGGGCTTCCTTCTCTCAAACACAAGGCTCCTCAGCGGATGGCACTTAAGCAACACTGGCTGAACCAAACTGGACTGTGACCAGGGCCCTGCTCTTCACAAGGGGAGACAAAGTGAGAGAAGGGTCCTGCTCCCAGGCCACACCTACCTTTAGGGCCATCCTCCTCCTGCTTGACCACCTTGGGTTTCCCCACTGCCTCCTCCTCAGAGCTGCTGTGAGGGAAAGAACAGGCTACAGGTGAGCAGGTTGTGGCAGGCGAGCAGACCTGGCCTCCAGGTCTGAAAGGACGAAGTGGGGTGGCCTGTCTCTCTCACCTGGAGCCATCTGACATGTAGTCCACCTCCTGGCCCTCAAAGTCCCCATCATCACTGTCCTCAAAGGCCTCATCATCAGAGCCCTTCTTCTTCTTCTTCTTGCCCCCTCTGGAGGGCGCTGCCTTCTTCTTGGTCCTGGGGACCTTCTCCCCTGGGGAGGGCAGATGAGGTCAGGGCCTACCCTGTGCTGGTCACTGATCCTCTGGGGGCGTTTGCCCTGCGTACACACCGCCCACCCCCGGCCCCGTCCTCACCCTCCTCTCCACTGCCACTGCTGTCATCAGAGCTCATCTCCAAGTCATCCTCCAGGTCATGGATCCGGAGCTCACTGGCCTTCTTCCGGCTCTTCTTCTCTTTGTGCTCCTCCTCCTCCTCATCGTGGTCCTGGTCCTTCAGCCGACGCTGCTGCATGATGCTGAAGTGGTTCAACACTTTGTTCCTCCTACAAAAAGGGGTACGGATCACGGAGGGTCTCCAGGGTGGACAGGAAGCCTTCCCAGACTGACCATGCCCAACTCAGATCTCTCTCCCTTCCCTTCAGGGCTTACGGCTCCTTTGTTTGCACTGGGGTGTGTGTGCGTCTCCCACAGCCGTGAAGCAGTGGCAAGAGCCCTTCATATGGACTTAGGAGAGCTAGGTAGGATTCTGCTTGTGATACTGACCACAGATCTAGAGGTGGAAGCAAACTCAGAAGCCACCCACGCCAACGCCCTCACTGAACCGCTAAGGAAACTGAAAGAAATGAGGGTAAGGGACTTATCCAAGATCTCAAAGGCAATAAGATGATTTTTCCAATTACTAGCTCTATGACTGAGGGCAAACTCTCAGGCCTCCATTGTCTTTGTTGAACACAAAAGATAAATGGACCAAGGCCCAGAAGGTGTAGGGAGGTGGTTCTGTGTCACTAGGAGGTAGACGACATATAAAGGGATCACAAGAACTCATGCCGTGACGTGGTAAGTGCACTAGAGAGGCACACAACTAGCATTAGGCAAAGGCTGAGAAGGGCAGGACAGCTGGAGACCTGGAGCTGTCCTTCATCTATGCTGTGTACCCAGTGATTTACACGCTGTCTCCTCCATGGGAATGTATACGCCTCTGAGGGCAGGGGCTGCCTTGGCCTTTCTTTGCATCCCAAACCCTTAGTACAGTGCCAGGTCCAGAAGAAGTATTTCAGATGCGCTCTCTGACAGAATGAATGACTGCTACCCCCTTCCTCCCTCCTGCTCACCTTTCCCATTCTTCCTCAGCCTCCTCTGCAGTGAGTGTCCGGTGCCGGGCCACAGGAGTGAAGTTGTACCAGTTGTGCACAGGGAAGGCTTCGAAGGCCCCATCGGGGCACTGGGTAAAGATGTAGTAGGAGGTGTTTTCTGTCACACCACCCTTCTTTACTCCCTTGAACCTGCAGCAGGCAGGAGGAAAGGGGCCCTAGCCACTCATCCAGGGCCTGCTCCCCTCAGAAGGCCTGGCTGCAGTTCAACAGGGACAGGGACAGAAATCTCAATCTCAAGGCACTGACAGATTTAGGAAAGTGGCCCAGGATGGGGGCCAAGAGCCTTGGGTCCTAGCCCTCAGGCAGACCAACAGCTCCCTGAGACCTTTTCTGGTCTTGTATTTTTCATCCACCAAAGGATGAAGAATGCCCCCTGCCCTGCTTTCCCTCCCACGAAGGGCAGAAGTCAGCCCTGAGGAGCCTAAACTGGGGGCCTCCAAAAGGATCACTCACCTCCTGCCTGTTTTGCCATTGACTTTGAGTAGCCAGGGCTGGTCCTCGGCCTTGAAGGCCTTGAGAATGATGCCATACTTCTTCCTCCTGGCCTCATCCCTGAGCTTTCGATTAAACTCGCTGCCGGCCCCAGACTCTGGCATCTCCTCTTCCTGATAGATCTTCTTGTTGCTCAGATCGCGTTCCATCTTGGCCTGGCGTGTAGGAAGCAACCTCATCCCAGAGCCCCTGGCAAGGATGGTTGGGGGGACACCTTGCCTCACCTGCCGCAGACCCCAGATGAGCTGGCTTGTCTGGCCTCATGCTAGTCACCTCCATTGTCCAAAGCTCTGCTCAAGCCCTGCCTTCTTTAAGAAGCCTTTACTGAACAATTACCTCTATGATCTACAGTCCTGTCTCAGCTTTCTAATGTAATATTTACTTAGTTACATTGTTTGGTATTAAAAAGAGATCTTCCTCTTATGTTTCTCTTGTGTCCCATAAGACACAATGACAAGCTGAGCAAAAATAAGTATCTAATATATACTTGAGGGAGTGGCAGTAAGATGCCCTCATCTCTGAGCCTGGAGGGTACCAACCCCCACTCTTTGATCCATACTCAGTTTCCTTTACCTTTTTCTTAAGGCTCCTAGGCTATGCCAGGATTCCAGAATTTTACCTGGTGCCAGGTGGAGAAGTTGACTTTGTCAGCTGCATTGAAAGCCATGATATTGTACCTCTTGAGATTGTTCCTGCAGGAATAGAACAGTCAGTAGGAAAGTTATAAGTAGGAAGGAAGCTGTACCTGGGCTTTGAGCACTCCTCCACATCCCACCACACCACACCACACCACACCACACCACACCACACCACACCACACCACCCCATCCCATCCCCAAAGAACTCACTTGGGGACTCGAACAACATATTCAGTCACAGTCTGGCTGCTGGTCCCCTGGAGAGAAAAAGAGAGAAACACAGAGTCATAGAGCATTGGTTAACAAGTATGACAAACACTTTAAAATACAAGGTCCATGGTCAAAAACAGAAGTGCACATGGGCAAAGGCACAGACACTAGTAGAAACATAAGGGCTGGCACACACCCATGGCCTCTGGCACACACTCTCATGAAGACTTACTCATGGGCACAGAGCTGCAGACAAACCAATGGAGCCATCTGTGCAGATGGCTTACAATACAGAACTGTGCAAAGTTCTCTGCACGGTATCTCCCTCAGAAGAATGTGAGTTCCTCCTGGCTTTAGGAGGAGATCATAGGTCTAAAGTTAGCTAACTGGGAAGTGAAATTTTTTTGACAACCAGGATAGTGACAGTTCAGATCTAAAGGCTCTCCATTTTTAGTCTTTAAATTATGCACCTTCCAGGACAACCACTGGTGACTTCAGGAGGGTTACTTAACCCCAACTTAAAATTCCTCTGATTCTCTAAAAGGGTTTTTATTTGCATGGCCGCATTTTCATTGACACTGACATTTTCTTCTCCCTTCCTCTCCCTGGGGAGGTGTGGAAAAAAACCACACAAAAGAAAATGACGCACGTGCTGTTCAATATTATCATTCCAAATCTTCACGGACTGTGGCCTGTTCTTAAAATATTTGAAACTGCACTCAAAGCTACATCTCTCTGTAACTTTTCTTTTGTAAATGACCTCACATGTAAACTCACCAAATAAATATTACATTCAAGTTAAAAGAAAAAATAAGAATGTGAGTTTCTTGAGGACGGAGACTATTTATCCCATGCTTTGTATTTCCAGGGCTCAGCTCCGTGTCCAAGACATAGTGGGCGCCTCAGAAATGCTTGCTAACTGATACATGCACAGGAATGAACACACCCACCCACTCGTGCACGCAAAGACACAGGCAGCAGTGGGGGGCGGGTGTGGTGGTGGAGGGGAACCAAGCCGCTCCCACTCCCCTGGGTCACACACACGTCCTCACAAACTTGCACGCGCATAGACGGGGATGGGGGCGCTCCGAAGCCGCTCCCACGACTCACCAGGGTCACACACACTCTTGCATGCACACACCCACACATCGCGGGGGCCGCCCACGCTGTTCCCACTCACTAGGGTCGTCATGTTGTCCAAAGCTGGGCACGCAGCGTGGCCGCGGGGAGGGTCGAGAATCGTCGCACAGGCCGGGCCCTGATCTCCCCACTGAGCCCCGAAACTATTTCGATGCTGGCTCGGCTCTTATCTCTAATAAGGAAGAACTACCACTACAAGCTTGGAATCCCAGCAGGCACCGCGGCCTGACCCGGAAATTAAACTTCCCGCGTCGTCGTCTTGACAACCATTAGCGGCCTTACGGGGTACGTCGATTCCGGCTTACCCGGCGAGCGATTGCGCACTTCCTGGTCGGTTCAAATACCTTTGCGTCTCCAGAAGGCCCAGGCCTTTTCCCACGACAGAAGCAAGCCTGGGTGCAAGCGATCTGGAGATGGAATGGACCTCTTTCCCATCTCTCCGCCCTGGGTTCTCGGTTGGGGGGGGAAGGGCAGGGTGCGAGAGCCAGTGGCCCTTTATTAATTATTCATGAAGGTACAAATTTCCTGCGCCGACAGGACCAACCCAGGTGTTTCCTGTGCCGTCATCCTGTAGAGCCGTGTACGGGAACTCGAAGGATAGTCCTTCTCGCGCGGCGCACCTTGGGATTCGTAGTTCTCGAGTCGCCTGGGCATGCTGAAGGACCTCGCGCAGGCGCTCACGCACCGCACTGTCTTTAACGGCTTGCAGTGGTTCTCGTGGCCTCGTTGTCACGGCAACTGCGAGGCCATGGCAACTGCAGCCTAGACTCCCTTCCCCCCTCCAGGAACCGTAGCATCCACCTCTTCGGAGCTTGTGTGAACCTTAGGGGGCCTGATCCAACCCTCTTTGAGGCACAACCTGTGACAAGTACTTATCCAGCCACAGCTTAAAACCTTTCAGTGGGGGAAGTTGCTGCTGCTTCCAGAGGGAAGCAGCCCGCGCCACTTTGGCATAGCTCTGTCAGGAAGTTTTCCGTATAGCAAGCTTTAATTTGCCTCATTGATGCTGCCACCTGTTTATCCTCTTTGGGGCTAAACAGTACGAGTCTAATCCTTCACATGACTAGAGAAGAAGTATCTAGTCCCCCCCCCCCCCAAGTCTTTTCTTCTCTTGGTTAAAAATCCCCTTCTCCTTCACCTGCCCCTCCACCACGCTGATTCCCCTCTGGATCACCTCCAGCTCATCAATACCCTTTCTAAAATGTGGAACCCAGATCCAAACACAAACAGCATTCCAGATGTGCTCGGTACAGCAGGACATTCACCTTGTTTGGGGGAGCTGCACATCTCTCTATGCAGCCTGAGGTTGAATTAGGTTTTTTGACTGCCGTATCACACTGTTCACTCATATTAAAATCGAAGTCCAATAAAACCACCAAAGGGTTGAGTTTGTTGGAGGGGGGATGGGAGGGTCAAGGAGGGGAGGCTGTCTCCCCATCTTGCCCATAGGCTGAACTATATTTCCACTCAAATGAGACCTGGTCCTGTTGCTGATCATCACAGAAACTCTGACCTGCTCCATTTTTCCTGGTTAGCCCCTCTGCTTCTAGAGACGCTCACCATATTGGGTTGGGACTTAAAGCTGACACCTGATAGCTTTAGCCTTGCAGCACTAAACAGTTGTTTATTGACTGACTGCCCTTCCCAACTTCCAAACTCAAGCAATCCACCCGCTTCAGCCTTCCAAAAAGTAAGACCTAGGGGCACCATGTCTGGCTCCAGATGAACTATTGTCTTGTAGCCTCCCACCCTCTACTTGTAAAGATTTTTTGAACTGACATATAAGATCTGACTTTTACCCTTTTAAAATTCATCATTTCAGAACCAGTGTAGTATAGTGAATAGAGAACCAGCTTTGGAACCAGGAAGACTTGCCTCTGTCACAGACTTGCTATGTGATCCAGGGCAGTTTATTTAGCCTCTTGGTGGTCTAGGCAATTTTTTGGGACTATTGCAGAGAAGATGCTGGCTGACATTGGTAGAGGGAGTTTCCTCATTTATGATTTCCCTATAACAATGAAATCACACACCCAGACTCCATTCCTATCCCTATTCCTTATCAGAGCAGACCATAAATTCCACCATCAAGCTGTTTTTTTTTTTTTCTTGTTGCTTACTTTATCTAGTGTTCTAGCTGCAAATGGAACAACTGGAACCCTTGTCTTGGATGAAGGCTGTTATGATTGGTCAGACTTTACTATATCTAGTCAGCCCTAGACCCTATTTTATCCTTCCCATTCTTCAACCTCCCATTCCCCTTTAATTATTTTTGAAACTCTACTAGTCAAACCAAAACAAACCCTACCTACAGCCCAGATTTCACAGAGACTTATATGAACCTACATATGGGAGAACATGGAAATTCATTTTCTCTCTTGTAGGGCACTGAATCCAGAAGGGAACACACTTTAGATGAAGAAGCATGGTGGAAGGACCACTGGATTTGCAGTCAAAAGACCTGGCTTAGACTCCAGAATCCACTCCCCACTAAGCTGTGTGTTCTTGGACTTGGTCAAGGCACTCGATTGTCTGGACCTCGGTGTCCCCATCTGTAAAATAAAAGAAGGTTAGACTACATTAGGAGTTCTTAATCCAGGGTTCATGAACTTTAAAAAAAATTAGCTATTTCAATATAATTGGTCATATACATACATACAGCCTGGAATTGGCATCTGCCCATATACATACATATGTGTGTATATATGTATATGCATATACATATACTTATATATTTTTTGCATTTAAAAATATTTTCTGAAAAGAGTTTCATAGGCTTTACCAGACTGCTCAAAGGAGTGAGCCCTTGACACAGATAGGATTAAGAACTCCTGGATTAAATTATCTCTAAAACTTCCTCCAGATCTGTGTATACTCCCATAGTCCAAAGCTACTTACTCTCTTTTCCCTGGCCCCATACATGCCTCCTTTCCCTCCCCACCCAAGGGAAGGGCAATAGTAGGGGCCCCGGAGTTCCTTATGACATCAGAAAGCTAAGGGAGCTGGGGTGGGAGGGTAAAGAGGGGGAGAAAGGCTGGGCTAAGGCCAAAGGGGGTCTGGAAATACAAGATCCAGGAGGGAGAAATTGGTGGGCAGGGTCACTAAGCCCCCAGGGCTACTGGGAAGATGGGCAGATGCCATTCCAGGCTGCCCCAGGTGGGAAAAACCCTGAGGCCTCAGCAGAAGGGTAAATCTCTAGGAGTCCCCCTGGGAGCCCAGCATCTCCCCACCTAGTCACAGAGCCAGGACCCTACAGGCATTCCAGTGGCAGAGGCTGAGGGGGCCAGGATCCACACAGAAAGGGAATCCCTTCTCTTGAGGGGGAGGGAGAGAAGAAGTAGGGGACGAGAGAAAAGGTTGGGAAAACATAGTTTGGAGCCTTCTTTTCTCTTGTTTTAGCAGTTCTCCTTACTTGCCAACAGGCACCAACATATGCCAACAGATGTATATATTGGCTCAAACACCAGGGCAGTCAAACATAAACATGTGAGGGAGTAGAAACAGTGCCAGACTTGCAGTCAGAAGGCCTGGATTCAAATCCTTGGTAAAGTCTTTTCCCCAGTCTAGGCCTTAGTTTCCTCAACTGTAAAGCAATGGGATTAGATCGTATGATCTCTAAGCCCCTTCCAGCTCTGTATCATGTGATTCTGTAACAAAAGATCACACTCACACACATAAATACACACACACACACACACACACACACACACCCCTGTATGCAAGCACAAGAGAAAGCATGCACATACATGTGCCGACTGCATACACATGCCAACTTACCACCTTCCTTCCCACGTGCCAGATCTGCTCAAATCCCTCCGGATCATCTTTGTAATGGGAGGACCAGGCTGTGGCAAGGGGACACAATGTGAGAACATGGCAGCCAAGTACGGCTTCTGCCACGTGGGCCTTGGGGAGCTATTGAGGGAGGAGGCAAATCAGGCCACTGTGCGGGGCCAGCAAATCCGGGACATCATGCTGAAGGGCCTTCTGGTGCCCACGGTGAGGACCCAACCGACTCATTCTGCTCTCCCACAATGCTACCTTCATGGCCCTGATTTTTGCCCACTGCTAGAACCCAGAGGGGTTGGCTGGGGTCTTGGAACTCTCAGGAGATGTTCATCCTCATGGCATCTCAAAGGGCCCTTACTTGGCATGTAGGAAGAGAACGGGAGATTATTCCCATTTCACAGATTTGAGTGGCTATATCCTTAAGCCAGGGTAACTGGGTGGGATGAAAAACCAGTTTCCTCATTTTTTCAGATGATACTGAAGCAGCTGTGGAAAAAGCTGGGTGTGGAGTAGTCAAATGCCTTGGGTTTGAATTATGACTTTGGAGTTTGCTAGCTGTGGGACTAGGCTTCAGTTTCCCCAGCTGCAAACACTGTAGTTCCCATGATATTAAGGCACAGAAAAGGCTTGTGACTCCCCCAAAGTCACTTTAGCAAATTAGTGCAAGACCAGGTCCGGAGCTTCCTAATGCCCAATCTCTGCCCCTGTAGGGTGTGATTCTGGACATGGTGAGTGACAACATGCTGTCCCGACCAGAAAGCAAAGGCTTTCTCATAGATGGATTCCCCAGGGAGCTCAACCAAGCCAAGGAGTTTGAGCGCATTGTAAGTATACTCTTTCCTCCCCAACCTTACCGGCTCAGCCATCTTCTCCAACCCCACCCCAAACCCATGGCCCTACCCTGGAATTTTAACAATCCTAAGAAAAACCAAGGGATCCCAGAGCTCATCCTCAGTCTCTGGATTCCTGATGCCTTCTTCCCAACCCATGGAACGCATTATCGGGTCATCTCCCTCAATCTTTCCACATTCTGGAGAGATCACGTGGATGAGGTCTGGGACAGAAGCTGGAGTGGGAAGAAGGGGCAGGTCATCCAGATGACCGAGGAACTGAATCAGGCCATGAAGATGTAGCCGGGGCAGAATCTTACTATTTCAGGTCAAAGAACAGGGAATTACAAAACTGAAAGACCCCCTTACTCTTTGGAATCTTCCAGCAGCCAGTCAGTCGACAAGTATTAAGTGTCTACTGTGTGTCAGGCACTATACTAAGTGCTAGGAATACAAAGAAAGGCAAAAAATAATCTCTGCTCTCAAGGAGTTCATAATCTAAGGGGGGAAACAACATGCAAATAGGTACAAATAAACAAGCTGTAAACACAATGAATCAAAGGGAAGGCACTAGAATTAAGAGGGATTAGGAAAGCCAGCAGAGAATGCTTAGTTGAATGATAATGAATGAATGAATAGAAAACTGGGAGAAAGGTGATCTTGGAAAGGGGATGTTGTATATTAGAAAGACCACTGGATTTGGAGTCAAAGGAACCAACTCTGTTACGAAGGTAAGTTATCTTCTATCTCATGACCTCAGCTTTCCGGTCTATAAAATGAACCAGTTAGACTTAATGATCTCTAAGATCTCTTCCAGTCCCAAAGTTTAATTTTTTTTAATTTTTAAGCAATTGGGGTTAAGTGACTTGCCCAGGGTCACACAGCTAGTGTCAAGTGTTTGGTCTGAGGCTGGATTTGAACTCAGGTCCTCCTGGCTTCAGGGCTGGTGCTCTATCCACTGCACCACTTAGCTGCCCCCAACCTAAAGTTTAATTTGATAAAATTAAGGCAAAATGCAACCAATTTGGATTGAGTTTCTGAAGGAGAAAACAGGTTTAGAGCCTTGGACTTAAAAGACCAAGGTTTGAACTGAACTCTGAGTCTCCCTAGCTATGATGTGGTCTTTGGCAATTAAAAAAAATGGATAGCTTTTGTTTTTCCATCACTTTTATTTCCAAATCTAAGCCTTGTAACAAAGAGTTTTTTCAAAAAAGGTAGTAAAGAGAAAAAAGTCAGTCTGCAGAAGACCTCAGGTAAGTTGCTTGCTTTCTTTAAACCTAAGTTTGTTGTTGAGTTATTTCAGTTGTGTTGGACTCTCTGTGACCCCATTTGAGGTTTTCTTAGCAAAGATTTTGGAGTGGTTTGCCATTTCCTTCTCCAGCTCATTTTTACACATGAGGAAACTGAGGCAAAGAGATGATATGCCTAGGGTCACACAGCTAGTAAAGGGCTGAAGTCAGATTTGAACTCAGGTCCTCCTGACTCAGGTCCAGCACTCTTATCCACTGTGCCACCTAGCAGCCCATAAAACCATAAATTGCCCCCTTTGTAAAAATGGATAGAGATACACAACCTATCACAGAGTTGTTATGAAAAAAAACACTTTGTATAAAAAATTAAATTTTGATATAACCTATAATAACAACAGCAATAACAATAGTTCGTATTTGTATGGTGCTCTGCAGTTGACAGAGCATTTTCCTCTCAACAGAACTTTTGGCAGGGGCTGGGGGATTCCCATTTTCTCCCCATTTTACAGATGAACCAGGGCCCAGTAAGTGGAGGTAGGTGACTTTAATTAATGGTTAAGCAGAAATGTATTTCATAGTTTTTTGAGATAGGCAGAATCTAAGAGATCATTTAGCTCAACCTATTCCTTTTACAAATAGGGAAACTGAAGCCCAGAGAGAGGTCAACACAGCTAAAAAGGAGCAGGATGGAACTTGAACCCAAGCACTTTCCCCTGCAGCCAAGCTGCCCAGTGTTCCATTCAGTGTGTGAAAGGGGTTGTCCCACCAACTGTGATGTGATTCCTTCTTTCTCACCTTCCTCCACAATATATCAATGAGAGAACCAAGGCCCAGAAAAGGAAAGAGCTGGGATCTGAACCCAGGCCTTCTGATTCCCTGTCCACCACTCTTCCTTTGATATTCACAGAAGCAATCTCAGAGTTGGAAGAAACAAACAAAAAACCCAACAAAAACCTCAGATATATATTAGAGGCAGTTAGGTGGCACAGTGGATAGAACACTGGGTCTGCAGTCAAGGAGACCTGAATTCAAATTTGGCCTCAGACACTTACTAGTTCTGTGACCCTGGGCAAGTCATTTAACCTCTGTTTGCCTCAGTTGCCTCATCTGTAAAATGGGGGTACTAATAACACCTACCTCCTAGGGTTGTTCTGAGAATCAAAGAGATAATAATTGTAAAAAACTTAGCACAGTGCCTGGAGTGTAATAAACACTATATAAATGTTACTCATAGGCCAATCTGTACCTGAGTAGGGACGCTCAATCTGGCATCTCAAAACGTGATCATCCACTCTCCTCTTGAATACCACCAGTGACTGGGACCAGTCTTCCTTGGGATGGCTCTGCTTCTTAGGAAGTTTTTCCTCATATTGAGTCAAAATGTACCCGTCTGCCATTTTGATGAACTGCTCTTAGCTCTGTGCCCCCACTGTTCCCTTGGTCACTGCCTCTCTGAGATTGGAGAGGGAGACAGAAGGTGGCCCAGGGGGCCTGTAATGGACCTCTGCAGCCGCTTCTTCCCTTGCCTCACCCTGCCAGGTGGGCCGCTCCCCCAACATCGTCATCGTCTTTGACTGCTCCACGGAGACCATGATTCACCGAGTGCTGCTTCGAGGCCAGAAAGGACACCGTGAGGATGATGCTGAGGATATTGTACGACAGCGGTTGGAGACCCATTACACCCTATGTGAACCCATCTTGGCTTTCTACCAGCAAAAAAACCTTCTTCGGAATGTAGGTGTTCATATGGGCCTGGCCTCCGTTTCCTCACCTGTAAAAATGAGGGGTTGAACAAAACTGTCCCAGATGAGATGGGGTAGAGGGAAGGGGAGGGTATATGTTCCCATTAGCAGGAAAGTCTGGGTAGCAGCAGAGTAAGAAACAAAAAAAACCCCTCAATACTGGGTCCAATGCTGGTTCTGCCACTTGGTATGTGACCTTGGACAAACCATTTCATTTCTAGTTGATAAAATCAGGGGGTTGGGCTGGATGATGTCCAAGTTCCCTCTGAGCGCTGATAGTCTGTGTACTATGATCTAAGGTTTTTAACATTCTGCATTCTGTGGTCTGAGATTTCTTCTAGCCCCCCTGAGTCTGAGTTGTAGAATCTGAGTTGGGAGGGACCCCCAAGGTTCAGCTCAGCTTCTCCTTAACTACAACCCACTTGAAAAATGCCACAGACCTCTAGTGGGAAAGTCACCTAACCTCTGTTTGCCTCAGTTTCCTCATCTGTAAAATGAGACAATGGCACCTACCTCCCAGGGTTGTTGTGAGAATCAAATGAGATAATAATCGGGAAGTACTTAGAACAGTGCCTGGCACATAGTAAGTGCTATATAAATGTTTATTATTATTATTATTAGTGAGGCACAAGTCACTGGTCTAGGCATCCCATCCCATTCTGGGATAGCTCCAATTATGTGGCAGTTTTTCATCACCTCCAACTTAGATTTGTCCATTTACAACTTCAACTCATTGCTCCTAGTTCTGGGACTTGCCCTTTCAAGGACTCAGTTTTTCCTTCTGACAAATGGGAACAGTCCCTGATCTAGCTCTTTCACCTTTGACACCAAAGGAACTGGCACTCTTAGATGTCAGATTTCCTTAAAGCAAAAAGTAATGACATGGTTACATGGGTATTGGATTTGAAGTCGGAGGACTTGGATTCAAATCCTAACTCTCATATTTATTCCACTCCTGTGACCTGGGCCTTAGTTTCCTTATCTGAGAAATGAGTGTGGTTGGTATCTAAAGTCCTTTCTAAATCTGCCTCCTATGACAAGCGGTCCTGATTTCTGGGAGTGGGGTGGTGGTAATGGACTTGGGGGGAAGTAAGGATAGGGGTAGCACCTCCCCCCTCCCCTGGGCCTCGAGCTGACCCCTTGCCCTCCATGCCTCCCACCTCCCTCAGATCCTGGCGGAAGATGCTGCAGAAAACATCTTTGCCAAATGCTGCTCCGTCATCGACAGTCTGCAGTAGAGCCAGAGCCCTCCCAGACCCCCCACTGGAGGCCCAGAGCTCCAAGATGCTGAACCTTCAAGACAGCCTCGAGCCTCAGCACCTATAGCAGTCGCCATTTCCTGGGGACCCCTATGAGGTAAAAGGGAGGAGGGCTGGGAGATAAGTCTCTCTACCCCTCTACGGCAAGGTCAAGCAATGGAATGGAACACCCTGTCCCCGAGAATCATGGGCAGTTATGGGTACTCCAAAATACCCAGGTTAGCCAGGGGTGGGTAAAATCCCCAAAGGCTGGTCCTACCGCTAACCTTTTGTTCCTACCCCCCTCTGGGCCCGTTTCACCCTCTCCAAAATAAGAGGGTTGATCTTTTCCAGTGCTGGTGTCCCATGACTCATTGTCCTCTTCAGTTCTTGATCAGAATTATCAGAAGACTGCCCGAGGTAGTGGAGTGAATGCTAGCCTTGGAGACAAGAGAACTGGATTCCAATCCTGTCTTCACCTCTTACTTATTGTGTGTCCTTGGAGGAGTTGTCTCTCTGAATATCCTTTCCCATAAAATATGACGAGCAGCATTGGGCAGCTGGACAAGCACTAGCCTTAGAGACTGAGGGACCTGGGTTTAAATCTGGATTTGGATGCCTGCTAGCTGCTGCATGAGCCTGAGCGTGTCCTGGTACCTCTGGAGCCTCTTTCCTCAACTATAAAACGGAGCTAATATAATTCTCGTGCTATCTGATACTTCAAAATGCATTATAAATCCTAAAGGGCTATAGAGATGGGAGATCTTCCTTTCCCATCCTTGGGGAATAGAGATGGTGACCTCTTTTTCCAGAGTTAGAGGGGGCATAGAGAGAGTTAGAGAGAGTTTGAGATGGAGAACTAGGATATGTGGTATAATGGGAGGAACAATGACTTTTCCTAAGATCAGGGTTTGAGTATCAGCTCTCGGTGACTGCGGACAAGTCACAACCTCCCTTGGGTGCTCAATTTCCCCTCTGTAAAATGAGGGATTTAGATTGCATAATCCCTAAAGATACCCTTGGCTCTAAACCCTATGATGCTCATGTAACCAGTGGCAGATATTGTGAAGAGCAAAGTTGACTGACTTGTACTCACTCACTTCTCCGTCCCCTTCCTCCTTCCTTCTGGGAAGGATAGAGCTCTATCCTCCAAGATCCCACTGTGTCTCCTTAGAGGGCTGAGCTTTCGTGTTCCTCAAATCTCTCTCCTTCCCTCCTTCATCTCTCTCTCTCTCTCTCTTTCTCCTCCCACCCCACCCCCTCTTTCTCTCTCTCTCTCTTTTCCCCCACCCCCCCTCTCTGTTTTTCTCCCCCCCACACTCCCTTTCCTCTCTTAAAGGCAGCTGGTGGTGCAGTAGAGTGCTGGGCTGGAGTCAGGAAGACCTGATTTCAAATTTGGCCTCAGATACTTACTACCTGTATGACCCTGAGCAAGTCACTTAACTTCTGTCTGCCTTGGTTTCCTCAACTGTAAAGTGGGGATAATAATAGCATCTACTTTCTAGGGTTGTTGTAAGGATCAAATGAGATAATATTTGTTTAAAAAAAAGGGGGGGGGGAGGGAACTCAGCACAATGCCTGGCTGCTATATAAATGTTTATTCCTAAAGAATATATAAGTAGGTGCTATATAAATATTTATTCCTAAAGAATAAAACAGAAAAGGCAGATGATGTCTAGCCCCAGGTTACCCAAGTTCCTACTGTTCTGCTTTAGTATGGAGGGGGTTCAGTTTAAAATCCCCCTGTTTGGAGATTTGTCAATTATTAATAAAAATGAATAAAAGCTCTTAGACCCCAGATAATTTCTAAGATCTGGTCATTAGAACAGAATTGATTCTTCTGATCTTTCTTTTTTTTTTTGTACTTTTATTTTAGCTAACTGCTGGCATCTCCCATCAGCCCACTTTGCATTCCACTGATGAACAAACCGGCAACCCACAAATGTCATGTTCAACCATAGCTTTTATGTGAAGAGAAAGCAAAATCACAAAAAATAAACAACTTGAAGCTAGCAAGGAAACAAGTCAGAAATGGATGCCAGCTAGTGCCTCGCCATGGGGAAGGGAAATTTGGAGAGAGAAAATTTTTTAAACCTTTCTCAGCTTCTCATAAAGAAATAGCTTAGTTCAGCCTCCTTTCTTAAGGAATCACACACATAGGGGCAGCTAGGTGGCACAGTGGATAGAGCACCGGCCCTGAAGTCAGGAGGACCTGAGTTCAAATCCAGCCTCAGACCAAACACTTGACACCTACTAGCTGTGTGACCTTGGGCAAGTCACTCGACCCCAATTGCCTCACTGAAAAAAAAAAAGGAATCACACACACATATACAAATACACAGACACAGACACACACACACACACACACACACACACACACACACACACACACACACACATAATGATCAGAGATATAACCATAGTGCTATATTCCCAAACTAAGAAAAGGGCAAAATCCTACAAGTCTCAGGATTCTTGGCAAAGTTTTGAACGACTTCCTCTGTGAAGGTTTCAGGCCTCCATCCTGCCCATGGGGGAGACTGACTGACTGAACACCCTATTTCACTAAAGAAGGACCTTTCTAAAGGGATAACTGTTACTTAGTTGGCTCTCCCTCCAAACCTGTGAAGGGGGTTGGTAGAGAAGTCATTGACAGCATTTTCCAGACGAGGAAACTTAAGGTCAGGGAAGGGAGATATGAGCAGGTGACATTTCTATCACACCTGAAGGTTTGCAAAGCATTTTCCAACTATTATTCTGTCATCTCAGCCTCCTGTGAAGCAGGTACAAGTGATTTGTTTTCTTGTCACCTAGGAAGTAAGAGCAGATTTGAACTCAGGTCCTTTATAAAGATCAAGGGATATTTCTGCTGAAAGATTCAACCCTCTCTTCCAGGCAGTGTTATGAATTCTCCTTGGGCGGCAAGTGCCATGGGAATATTGGGTACTAGATATTAGTCAATGACCCATAGTTTCACAACCCCCAACCCCCAAGGCAAAGTTCTCTTAGTTCTCTAGTACAGGAAAATAACTGTACAGGAAGTCTAAACAGAAACCAGCAGGTAGTTGGACCTCCTAGAATGAACAGAAGGACAAAGGAGTGAGGGAGATGAGGTCTGGAGCTCCGCTCCTGTTCCTATTTACCCCCAAATAGCACTGTCTCCCACTCCAAAAGAGTTTTTAAGCAAAAAAGTGGGGGGGGGCAGGAGAAAAGAAACAACAGACCTGTGGGAAACGATCTGTCTCTCTCTCTTTCCCTCTCCCTCTCTCTCTCTCTCCCTCTCCCTCTCTTTTCTTTTTCTCTCACCTTTCTCTCTCCCTTCTCTCTCTGTCTCTTTCTCTCTCTCCACCTTTTCTTTCTGTCTCTCTCACTCTCTCCTTTTTCTTTCTCTCTCATTTCTTTCTCTCTCTTCTCTCTTTCTCTCTGTTTTTTTTTAAACAGGAAAAGCATATTTTCCAATCACCATTATCAGGCTTTTACAACATCCATACTGAACAACATCCACTTCAAAACCCTATGGTCACAGACAGCAGCCAGCGGACAAAGGGGGAGGTTTTGTTCTCATTTATTTGTGAAGTTCAAGACGAGCAATAAAAAGTAAAAACTGCCATATTTTTTATGTTTTAAAGGGTTCCCCCCATTTTGTTTCAGTTTCAATCTCCTTTAGAACAGATGAAATATAACAAACCTCTCAAGATTTTTTTTGGAGGGGTTGCATAGCAGATGCTGCTACTCACAGAGAGCAGGAAAAAATGAGGGAGAAAAGAGACCAAAGTGGTTACAGTAGGCTTTGTTACTTTTGGTTGGTGCAAAAGAGATAATTTTCAAATCTTTTTTTCCTGCAGCCCCAACACCTACTTCAAGTAATGTTTCAAATCTTAAAAAAAAAAGCACTCTTTTTTTTTTCCTTTTGAAAGGTTAGGTCTGATGATGGTAGTGACATGTCACTGGTAGGAGAAATAGACTCTTCTTTTTTGTTTTTGTTTTTGTTTTTTTTTGCTAGGCAGTGGGGTTAAGTGACTTGCCCAGGGTCACACAGCTAATAAGCACCAAATGTCTGAGGCCAAATTTGAACTCAGGTCTTCCGTACTCCAGGGCCGGTGCTCTATCCACTGCGCCACCTAACTGCCCCAATAGAGTCTCTTAACACTGAAAAAAGGCTGTTTGAGAGAGAAAGAGAGTGAATTTTTTATAGGTTTGGTTTGCTTGCTTTTTCAGCAGAGATTTAGTTCTTACATGGCCAGCTCAACATAAACAACTTTGAGTTTTAGAGGAAAAATTTGTGAGACACCTAGAAAAAAAGAAAGTGTAAGAATGAGAAAACACAAAACACCCAAAACACCAACAAGTGCTTTCTCTATGGTGGCCTGCTTCCCCTTCCCAAGGTAGCCATTGTTCTCTTGCCAAAAATAAATGTAATCAATGGACTGGGCAATGAAGGCCTGATCCTTGAACCTGCTGTTCTCTGTCTGTTGCCAATCCAACCTATGGAAGTTTTGAAGCTGATTTTGACTGCGATATCTTGGGGTTAGTATTTTGCTATTATGCAAAGCCTTCGACTTGCCTTTGGAGCTTGAAGAACTGATGACTTAGGAGAGGCTTAACTGAGACTGAGTGTACAGTACATACCAGAATTACAAGTGGTCAATCTCTCTCTCTTTTCCCTGGCAACTCTCCAATGAGGACTGCTCGCAGCTGACAGGTAGGGGTAGACACGTGTCTGGGGACTCTCTTTCTTTTGTATTTATTCTTTTGTAATGAGGGACTGGGCAATAAGCCCAGTGCTTATGAAGCCTACACAGGGACATTAGAGTACTTGACTGATGCAGTTCCTGTGTGGAAGAGGTTGGGAAGCCCGTTTGTGAGGGAGTTGTGACAATTAGTAATGGAAGTGGAGAATTTGGAGCATGCATAGACATTCTGCAGACATTCACCACATTTTGTTGTTGTTGTTGTTCAGTCATTTCTGTCATGTTTGAGTCTTCATGACTCCATCTGAGATTTTCTTTGCAAAGATACTGGAGTGGTTTGCCATTTCCTTCATGGCAAACAGTAACATAATTGGTCGCAACTTTAAAACCTAAAGTGGAGGCACCATCAAAAGACTTTAGTCGCCCTCAGCCCTCTCTCAGTAAATCTCTACTCTTGGTTTTACTCTTTTGTTGATGGTGCCTGATAAGAAACAATGCTATAAGGGAAGAAGCCTTGGGCCTTCTCTCTTGGAGGCTGACATGTAGCTCCATAAATACAGGCTTAGGCTCTTTACTTTGGTGTTTGTTCTTTTATTTTAGATAGGAGATTGGAGGCTATAACCTTGAGAGTTGCAAAAGGTCAGGAGAATGAGACATCTGAGTATCTAGACATCCAGGAGTCCTAGGATTCCTGGGAGTCCAAGAGGATATCCATGATGGGTTTTCCAAACAGCTCACCATTCCTCAAGGTGTCTGTCTTGATTTATAACTTTCAAGTTCTCCCACCTAAACAAATTGATATGTGAGTGTGAAGGTGGTTGAAGTGGGGTGGTGGCTATGGGGTCAGAGCAGTAGACGGAATAGAAAGAGGTCTGAAAGAAGGGGAGCGAGGTGATCAGTAACACTTAACCTCTTATGAGTACAAATTCATGAATCAGAATGGAAAAGGCTATCCTACTACTGGGAGGTTCCTAGTTCTCCTGGCTTGAGCTCCTGTCTCCAGGAGGCATGCCTGGACTGAGGATGTGGGGCAGGAGTTGAAATAAAGAAATAAAGACCATTTGAGGACAGCTAAGCAAATGGTGATCCAAGTATGCGGCAGGAATTCTGGGTTCAAATCCCAATTCTGCTTCTTCTCCTGAAAATCATTTTACCTTCTTCTCTGGACTGATTGGCCCTATTCCTATGGCAACGGCCCCTTCAGTGAGAAGATGGAAAACAACACGCAGAGGAGCAAACAGCACCTCCATCCTTATAGGACTCAAGCTCTACCACATATGCTCTGTTTTCCTATTGTTTATAGCTGCTCTGATCTCCCAAAACGACACTGTACAAATGAACAACTCTCATGTCTCTCAATAGTTCCCAATTTACTAGAATGTGCTCAGTGAAAACCTTTCCTTGAGAACTCTGAAGAATCATCCATTAGCAGCCTGGGCTCCAATCACTGGGAAGAATTCTCAAAGAGAAAGCTTGTTGCCGGGTTACGAGATAGGACAGGCCATTGGCCAGGATACCTTTTGTTACCAGGCTAGAGAATGCTTCCATCCTGAAAAGAAATGATGGACTATAAGGAGAGAACTCTACCATTTCTATAATACAGTATTGTCAATTTAGCTTTCTTTATCAGGATGGAAGCATAAATTATATGTATATACATATATATACACACATACATACATATACCCACACACACATATATGTGTATATTATACATATATGTGTGTATATGTAGGTGTATGTATATACACACATGTACAGAATAGACTCTTATAGGTCACCAGTATAAACCCCTTATTTTAAGAAGGAGGAAACTAAGGTCCAGTGAACTGTGAGGGTTAGGATTTGGTGGTGGTGGCAAACTATACTGTTTATTAACTGGATAAACCCAGGCTAATTATGACAATGCCAAGGTCTTCACAAGGTTCCAGTTCACCTCTCAGTTCATCCAAATGAATAGAATATGCCAAATTTCTACCTGCTATGCAGCCTTCTCAAGGTTTGCTATGATGGGTCTTGAGGGAGACAGAAGTCATCTGGGTAACTAGGAATAAGGATCACTCAGTTATTTTCTTCCCTGCCCTCCTCCCACTGTCCTCTGCCCATTTGCAGCTAAAAATCAATCAAATGAGATAATACATGCAAAGTACTTTCCAAACCTCAAAGTGCCATATAAATATTAGCTATTATTTATTATTTAAATGGTCATCATTATCAGAAATTAACCAGTCCAACCCTTCACTGAAGGAGAAATTGCCTTCTCCCAGGAAATGTCCCTTTCAGTGCCATATGCTCTGTGTTAATGAGACCCAGAACACTTTTGCCTCCAAAGAACTAAAAATGGACATCACGCAGAAGTCCATGGAGAGAGCCATGGTGGATGTGAACTGGCTACAACCTGTAACCAATGAGTGCCTGAAGGAGAACAGGAGTAAAGGAAGTTATTGAGTTATTGTGTGATATGAAGAGAAAACTGTCAGGAACGTAAGGGGGACAGCCAAAAGGCTCCCCTTGTACGCTCATGATGCCAGGAGAATTCAAGGAAGGTCTTCAATATATTGGGTGGACCACCTATGGTGGACTTTGGTGAGGGCCATGGACGAGAGTCACACAGGGTGGGCAGGCATGGATGGGTTTTAATCAATATCATCGAAGGGAACCCATGAGTCACTAAGATCACAAATCCATTTCCCTGGTATCCCAGGGAAAACACAGGAAGGCAATTAAAAAGTTCTCACTGACTCAAGTCAGGAAAGACTCTTCTTTTTTTTTATCTTTTTCTATTTAATAGTATTTTATTTCTTCCAATTACATGTAAAGATAGTTTTCAACACTCACTTTTATAAGGTTTTGAGTTCCAAATTTTTTCTCCAGCCCCTACCCCCTCCTCAAGACAGCACATAGTCTAATATAGGCTACACAGGTATAATCATATTAAGCATATTTCCACATTAGTCATGTTGTAAAGTAGAATCAGAACAAAAGGGAAAACCACAAGAAAGGAGAGAGAGAGAGAAAGAGAGAGCGTAGTATGCTTCAATCTGCATTCAGACTCCATAGTTCTTTTTCTGGATGTGGATAGCATTTTTCATCATGAGTCTTTTGGAATTGTCTTACATCACTGAATTACTGAGAAGAGCTAAGTCTATCAAAGTTGGTCATAGCACAATGTTGCTGTTACTGTGTACAATGTTCTCCTGGTTCTGTGCATTTCAGTCAGCATCAATTCATGTTAAGTCTTTCCAGTTTTTTTCTGAAATCTGAGGCATGGTTTTTTTACACAAATGGCTGGTTCTATGGAACCAAGACCATGACCTAGTCTAGACTGGCTCTCTCAGTTTTCTAACTACACAGAAGACCAAAGACAGATAGAAAGACAGTAAGAGAATTAGCTCATTAGCTGCAGTGACATGAAGAAAAACAGCTTCTTTGAAGATTGAATGTACCGTTGCCCCTAGGGATCATTTAAATGAGAGGAAGGGGGCACCAGACTGTGGATGACAAATGAACAATAAAGGGTTTATTATTTATGTAGCCACCACCTGTGACAGTTTAAAGAGCTTTTCCAATCCAATCTCTTAATCTTGCTCTCTATGTTTCTTCAGATAAGAATGATTCCTGAAGATAAAATGCAGTCAGTCCAAGTTAATGTGGGACAAACTATGGGACTGTACCCTGAATAGCCCCAGTAGTGAGAAATCTGGTTGAGTATCTCCCGTTCTCCTCTCCATTCACTCATCACCCATTATCTTAAGGGTCAGGTTTTCCATCATTACCGAAGGAGTTGTGTTTGCCAGGTACCATCAAGGGTAGAAGGTTAACTGACTAACTGACCAACCAATACCACCATGTGGAATAATTCATGGGCTTAGCATTAAAATACTGATCTAACAACTCTGTGTAGTTCAGGGGATTTGAGAGGTCCTACAGAGCCTCTCCAGAAGGGACATGTTGTGTAAACCATATCCTGTATAGTGAGGATTCTGGAAGATGCCAGCCCAAAGCCTATCACTGGCTAGACACAGTCATGAGCAGGAAGCCCAGTCCCAATTCAAGCATGATGGAACAGTCTGCTACTAGGTCAAGTCATTCCTCAAAACACAGGAGGGCCTCTGATACTGTGAGTATAAGAATTACCCAAAGAGTATTGGTGTGCTTTGTGTAGCACATTTTGGCGTGGATACTGCAGGAAAAGTGATAAGGGGATTTCTGATTATTATTATTATTATTACTACTAATAAAAATATATAATTAACATGCATGGTGCTTTGCATATGTTTTACATATATTACATATTTTTACATATATTATTTCATTTGATTCTCACAATAACCTTGTGAGGTATGCAGTGGCATACCTAGCATATTCAGCACTCAGAGTAGATCATTTTTAATATCTCCTTCTCCTATATAACAACATTATTTTTAGTAAGTCATGAAATGAAACAAAGAAAAATAATGGCAAGAAAAGAAATGCAGGAGGTGAAACTTTGTTTATGTAATCTTGCCAGGACAAGTATAAATAAAATTTTTAAATGTCACAGTAATTTTTTTAAATGTTAAAAATTGTTTTTAACATGTAATTGGGGAAAAAATAAAATATTATTTTAAAAGTTACTTTTACATTGATCAATTTAAAAAGCAACCATAAGAACATCAATAATAGAAGAGGAAAGTAATGAATTAATACTATTTAATATGTTAATGTAGTTTTTGAAAAAAAAAAGAAGCAAAAAACCTTGCAGTTCCATACTGATCTGTCACAGTAATGAATAATAACATTTTTTCAGTCTTTTCAGTCACATCTGACTCTCCCTGACCCCATTTGGGGTTTTCTTGGCAAAGATATTAGAGTAGTTTGCTATTTCCTTCTCCAGCTCATTTTACAGGTGAGAAAACTGACCACCAGAGTTAAGGTACTTGTCCAGAGTCACATCACTAATAAGGGCCTGAGGTCAGATTTGAACTGCGGAATTGAAGTCTTCCTGACTTTAGAGCAGGCACTCTATCCACTGTGCTACCTAGCACCACTAATAACATTACAATTTATGTTTTTGAAAAAACTTTAACACTTGAAAATCTTTTAAAAACTTGGTCCAAATTGATCTTCACATATTTATGTTCAGTAGACACCATAGGCATATTTGTATATTTATCTTTGTTCATAGTTTATCAAAGAATACTTTTTTATTAATTTTAATTTTCAAAAGTTTTTTTTCCCCCAACATGGAACAACAGATAAACAAACAAGAAAAAGTCTTAAACATGAGGATAACGTTGGTCAAAATTCATAAAAATCCCATTTCACAAGTGAATTCTAATAAAACTAAAATGTATACAGATGGTACAATTTAGGCAACTACTAAATCTTGCTACTGATGTAACATTTTCTTGATTTGCTCTTTAGTTTTAAAACAATTCACAAAAAAAGAAGAAATTTTTATTTTAAAGATATTTTTCAAATTCAGTAAAATACCTCATTTTAGAATGAAAATCTGCACTTACCAAACAAAAACATTACTTACAGTCACAACTCACACTATTTTGCTGTTTTAAATCTCAAACACACGAAAAGATACTTGCCTGGGAATGCTTAGATCCTAATACCGTGCCCTGTATGCCCTACCATGTAAGTGAGTGTAGCCTCCTTTGATTGGCGGCTTAGAACAGGCAGACATCTAAAACCCAGCCTAACCAGTGGAAGTAAAGATTTCTCTGTAAAAACTCGCCTGACTGTTAGTGGTTAAATAGAACTGGGGTGCAGGTCACCCACCCCTCTACAGTCAGAGGGAACATTTGTAGAGAGCCTAGATGTTCATAATCCCTTTACAGGTACCAGAGAACCCTGTGGGAGGGGTGAAATATGACACAACTGGACCAGGGTGACCAGTGCTATCCCCAAATAACAATGCAAAGGTGTCATGTAGGATGACATAATTGAAGTAATTCGAATTCTCTTGTCTTTGAACAATCACTTTGAGATGGGAAAGTTTACAGAAATCTCCATCCCAAATGTTCACACGGATTATTTGTATCTGACCTGTCATTCAGTCTTCCAAGCTCATAGATCGGCCACAGTCAGACACATTCTACATTGACCCCAACATCAGGATGTTATTTTGGTCTTCTTTGAATACAAAGGATAATGACGACTGAAGGATTTCTGTGCTATCCTTGTTTATTCCAAACCCAGGATTTAAACACAGGAATGGAAGACTACCAGGGTTGGAGATAGAAACTGTCTGAAGTGAGGTTACGAACTTACTCTCAAAACGAACACATGTAGCTGAGTTTGTGTGTATTTGGGGGCTAACTATGGTGTTCTCTCAATTAGCCTCCAAGGAGAACACAATGTTTATTGTTTTTCTATTCTCTACCCACATTGCCTGTGCCCTGTGCATGCTCCTCCCACCACCCTGCCCTTGGTATGCCAGAGGAGGTAGGTGTTACTATTATCTCCACTTTGCAAATGAGGAAGACAAGATTGGGAGAGAACTTTTCTTTGCTGAGCTTTGCTTCTCTTTTTTTAAATTGAAAGCACAATTTGGGAAGACAGTGAGAAGCTAGATAAATACTAGCACAAGCAGTACTAGGCATCTCATCAATTTTTGCAATTATTTAAATTTGTGATCCTTTTTTGGGGGGGGATGCATTAAGGGTGGATCTCACTTGGTGGTGATCTGTTATTTAAAATTCTGTCGTTGGTTTCCTTATTCAATTATGCCTCTACTACCTTAGTATACAATATCTGGGAATTATCCAAATTAGTAAAAGTCACCACAAACTCTATTAGTTTGATTTTTAGTTTTGATTCCTGAAGGACTCATCCTATGCCAAGTTCACTATTAGAGAGGAGTTCATACTATTCTCTTATCTCTCTTGGCCTGGGCCACCATAAGAGGAGGTTCATTGAAATTTCACAGTTAGGACTCAGTCAAAAGGCTGCACTTGAAGACTTAGAGAGCCACATGTGGCCTAGAAGCCACAGGTTCCCCACCCCTGCTCTAGTGTCTCAGACTGTATTTGTGGACAAAAAAAATGACTCAGTATTGTTGACTCGACATTATCTGAATGCCCTCTCAAAGAGGCATGAAGGCAGACAGAAGATCTCTCTGTTAGCCTAGAGTGAGACAAACAAAACTTCTTTACGGGGCAAAGCCCTTCAAAAAAGTGCCAGTATTGTTGGGATTACTGATTCTAAAAGTTGGTTTTAAATTGGAGTATGTCACAGTTCCCTGTAGATGTTTCTTATACTCTTTAGTAGTGTCAAATATTACCTACGATGCACTGGCCGCATTGTTCGAATGCAAAACTTATGCTTGTCAAAAAGACTATTTCATGGAGAACTTACACACGGCAAGCACTTACATGGAGGTCAGAAGAAGCGATACAAGGACATTTTCAAGATCCTCTTAAGAACTTTGGAATTGATTGTGGGACATGGGAGACACTGGCACAGGACTGCCCAGTGGTGTGCCCTCATCAGAGAAGCATCTCTGTTCTATGAGCAAAGCAGAATTGAAGTAGCTCGAAAGAAATGTGAGATGCTCAGATTTAGAGAGCCCACCCCAAATGTTTCCATGGACTATTTGTGCTCGACCTGTGGTAGAGCATTCTGAGCAGCCACAGTCAGACGCATTGTAACTTGATTACATAGTGATGTCATTTTGGTACTCTTCAAGAACAAAGGACAACAACCAATCTGTTCTCGACGTTTTCTAATGTACTTGTATCATTCTTCATATCGCATGTAAAATTTTGGGAGTGGAGGACTTATCTGATGCCTAAAATCTAGTCTTTTACAGTTAAATGCTTCTGCTAAATGTGTGCAGATGGACCCCAAACCATAAAGCCTCATATCACCCTGACCTTGCTTGGGTGGTAAGCAACCTGATTTTCAGATAAAATAGTGATAACTGAGAAACAAAGAAAGTATTAGATGACTTGTTCAAGAGTCATATAACAATCCTGAGATATAATCAGGAAAGGAATCTAAACCCCCAGATCCAAGAAGGACACTGTAGCTGCTTTTCTCTGCAAATACGTAATTCCTTAAAATAAGTTTGGGACAGAATAGGTCTTCAGTGCTCTCCTCCAAGAGGAGATTAAAGACACTGAAGGATCTCAGGGGACCACACCGGTGGGGGCTCCAGGGAGATCTGCTCTCCCTCCAGCTTCAAGGGGAAGTTTGCCATGAGGGCCACTATAGGCAAAGAAAGTTGAAAAGGGCAGGCCTGGTGACCTGAATTTGTTCTAAATTGAAGAATCTGGGTCCTAGCAGGATGTACAATAAAAAGACCAGAGGCAGCCTTTTTAGAACTTCAGTTAGCCAAAGAAGCATTAATTACAGTCTACCTGTCACCTTAAATTACATGGTGAGCAAAACTAGTAAATTTAACCAGGGAAGCTAATCTGAAGGAAGAAGTACTTACGAGGAGGGGGCAACTACTCAGAGGGATGTTTGGAAAGAAAGCACGTAGGGTCTTTCATACCAATCATATTGAAAACTGTAAAGCTTGAGGCCAAAGTGGGTAATTGGAGCATGTCTGACTATGAAATTTATGACAGAATCACAAAGATGGTTTAAAAAAAAACCAACTGATCCACTGGCAAAGATGAGATTATTAATTTGCAAGAGAAATAGAAACAGCGGAGAAAATGATATTAAAACAGCCCAATTGAAATACATGAACCATGATTTAGAAGCAAGGAAGCATAAGGGGGAGGGGCATCATATTTCAGACTTGCAAAGAGAAATGCAGTAATTTGCAGAGAGTTAGTTTAAATTGCAATAAATTTATTTGCTATACATCTATTGGAGATTCATATTAAAGTCAGGAGCTGAAAACCAAGTATAATGAAGGTTTGGAAAATGTTTCTGTTCCAGGTGCCAGGAGTGGAATCTTCATCTTTGGGAGTTTCAAAAACCAGGAGCGCAAGTCACAGGAATCCAGGAGTCAGGGCAGGGGGTTGCAACCACCCCATGGCTCCAGGACAACAAAGAGTTGATCATGTGAAATAACCTTCAGGACAGCAGTCCAGCTGAAGCTTCCAGCCGTGTACCTTTGGATGTGAACTTGGTACGACGATGCCATGTAGAAAGTGAGTTAAACTACGAGCCTATTCCCAGCCATCCCTCTAGACTGAGGAAGTGTAGGAGGAAATTATGTCCCTAAAGGTGTTAAGGGACATGTTTGTACATTCGCTCTTGCTGTGTTTGAAGTAAACATCCCTTTGTAAAAAGCTGCCTGATGGTAAGTGATTAAATGGAACTGGAATCTTGTCATTGGGACCCTAAAAATAGGGGAAGCGCAGCATGGGCTTAAGTGATTGGCAGAGAAAAGAGGCAACCATAAAGCCTTTAATCTACCTGAGAATGCTAAGGTGGGATGCATTCAACCCCCAAAAAGAGTGGGGCCGGACCAACACATGCCTTAAAGAAAAATTATAAAGAAGTTTGAATCAGCACAGTGAAGCCCTGAAATTCAATTAAACATTCCTAGGAACTTTAGGGATATGTTCTGGACACTGGAAGAAAATCCTACGTATAAATCAGAGATTGAAGTAACTTCAATTCCTGATTCTCCAAGAGTAGGAAGAGCAATCAGGACTTCTTATTAACATGGGGACCTATGCAAGGTCCTTACTAAGCTTGAAAATAAACTGAAATCAAGAAACCTGTTGAGACTTGTATGAACTGATGCAGATCAAAGTGAGCAGAACCAGGAGAACAGTTTACACAGCAATGGCATTGAAAAATTACCGACCATGACTTGCAGAAGACCTTTGAAGAAGCTTTGTATCCACCTCCTGACAGAGGAGTGATGGACCCAAGACGCAGAACATCTGGGCATATGACAAATGTGGGAATTCATTGTGCTTGACTACATTTATTTGTCACAAAGATTGTGGGTTTGGGGGGGGCAGGGTTTGGAGTGGTGTTTTAGAGAGTGGAGGGAAACTAGTGGTTGAATTGCCAAAAAAAAAAAAAAAAAAAAAAAAAAAAAAGAAAGAATCGTTGAAACTTTTCTTTTTAATGCACAGAAGAAAACAGAAGGAAGTTCTCAGGGAAATACAGACTAGAAGGACAGCTCTAAAAGGAATGTGTTGAATTTATTACACACTTTTAAAAAAAGGAAAACAAGCTGTACATGATAGAAATTCATAGCTTTTACATAAAATCATCTTTTTCTGTTCTACTTTATGTATGGAGATATTCTCCTTTGGGGGGCAGGGGTTGTTTGGTAAATTCAGAATTCAAAAAATTTTTTGAAAATTAAAATCAGAAATGCCTTATATTTTAATGGTCCTTTGAATATGATAATTAGAAAATTGCATTTGGACTTTTAATTATGACTAACTGGCTATGTGGATCTTACAAATTTATATATGAGATTATCTGCACAAAATACTTGAGTGTATCTGAGTGCTATTAATCGCTTCTCACCAGACAGGAAGCAATTTACTAAGAGTTAATTTGATACTAACTTCATCCAGATTTCCTTTTTTCTTTTGCAGCAATGAATCTACAAGGCCACTTTTAAGAACGTAAAGAGCATATGGCATTTTGTTATGCATAGAACAGTTTGTAAGAACCAGGACTATTTGGAATATGATAAAGATGTGAAATAGGTTGCCTGTGATGTATTTAAATGATGAATTTGGAGATTTGTCTCCTGGAAAGCTAAACTCTGAGTGAGCCCTAAAGGTTGTCACGTATTCTCTTCCAACTGTCAACCAAACCCAGTTTCTGTTAGTATTACTACTAGATGATGATTGCATTCTGCTTTAGTTGCAAACACTGAAACTTGCTATATGAGATGGAAGCCCCAGAATGGTAAAATTTGCCTTACTTGTTGCTTCTGATGTCAGCAAGTCAGCAGACACTTATTTATTCAGTTCTTACTATCTGCTAGAAACAGTGCTGAGTGCCGGGAATATAAATGCAAACAGAAAGAAAGAACATCCCTGGCTTCAAGGTGCTTCCAACTTATTAAAGGGGTGGGGGTGGGGGAGTACGGCAATGCCAGGTCTGGGCTATTAGAGAGAAAGATTTCGAAGTTGAGAGTGGAGCCTCAAGAGGAATGAAGAAGTCACTTTGTCCCTGGTGAAAAATGCTTACCATGATAAATCGTCAGTCCACTGATTGGTCCTCCTTGAGAATGAAGGACCACCACCACCACCACCACCAAAGGGTAATGAAGGACTTCCAGAGAACATGGTGTTAGTGAAACCTTGGTCACATATATTGTTACATATCTGCCTCCCTACCATTATGGTCTAAATTTAACCTTATTCCTCCCATGGATGCTGTGTGTACTTGTGGGAAGGAGTGAACCAAGTTTTTTTAGAACATTTTGTATTAACTGCCTTTACAATGCTATCTGAGAATAGTAGCAGCTGTCCTCTGGCAACCTGCCAATTTGAGCAGAAGCTGAGAATGCTATTTCTCCTCCTCTTCCTTCTTCTCCCTCTTCTTCTCCTTTTCCTTCTTCTCCTTCTTTTTCTTCTTCTTCTTCTTCTTCTTGTCCTCCATCTTCTCCTCTTTTTCCTTCTCTTCATACTCCTCCTCCTTCTTTCTCCTCCTTCTTCCCTTCTTATTTTCCTCCTCCTTCTTCCTCCTCCTTCTTCCTGCTTTTTTCTCCTTCTTCCCTTACCACATGTGGTCCCTTTCCTTACAAGTGTATGCTCTGTCTACAGGAATATAATTTTTTTTTGTTATTTTCATTTTTATTTTATTTAACTTATGGAATAAAACAAGCATTTCCATAACATAGTGCAATAAAAAAAGATGAATGTACATGAAACTGCAAATCTACGCATAACTTGTTGGAATATAATTTTCATTGCTTACATTTTATAGGACATTTTAGGGCTTTTGGGCTAAATTTTAAAAAAATTTTTATTTCCATTAATTTAATTTATTATTATTATTTTCTTTAAAAAACTGAGACAGTTTACTTTTTGTCCTGAGCAATTTAATTTATAATTTCTTGAAATATAGCTCTGGAAAAAAACAGGCTTTAAAAAAGCCCATTGTGTTTCACAGGTTGCTACTTGACTATGTCTTTAAACACAAATCACTCTGGCTTTCACTGAATGGCCAATAATAGCTCCTAAATCAAGTCTCAGTAGCTAATTGTTTAGGTTTTGGTGGCTCAGAATGAATGTAAATAGCAATTGTTTTCTGTTCTGGCCAGAAACTCTAAGGCTCTTCCTCTCCCATACTGATAGCTTTTGTGATGGAAAACTGGGCCATCTTTTGTCTCAATTCTTACCTAGCCCTTAGTCATTGAATGGGCACTGCCTCAGATAAAATGAGACGGGGCAAGACCTAATTTAGAAAGGCCAAAGTCACCCCCCCCCCCCCATCCTGGGCCGTTGCCAGTTGTCTTGACTTTTGTCTTGCCACTGGACTTCAACGACTTTGGAGGAGAGAGTCATACTGATGATGTTGTGCAGTTCTGCCTCACTTAAATCCATTTCACAAGTAAGTCAAGATGTTATCCCCAAGGACAAACAACAATCCACCAAACAAGAAAGAAATGCCGAGAGCTGCCAATGAGGAGTAAAGAATAGAGTATCCATAATGAAAACAGTTCTAGCTGAATGTAAATTACTAGGAAGGTCAGAGTGATAGTCCTTTTTAGGCTTTTTGAATGGAAGGTTTCCCTCCTGTCAGACCACAAGTCTGGCTTTTATATATGCCCTTAGGGGAAGTCTGATACACAGATTGGTGGATTTCTGATTGGTTAACATAAACACTTTCAGAGAACAAAGTGAGACCAGAGGCAAGACCAGAGTAAAGAAAAATTTCAGTCTGAAGTCCTCACACATTGCTTTCTAGTCCTCACGATAAAAGCAGGATGCTGTCATATTTTAAAGTTAACATCAATGTAAGCAGAATTATTTATTTTTAAGGAACTGAAGGAAATCACACTAATGAGTTGCCCAGGTATACTACTCATATATGTTATCTAAACTAAGCTGGACCCCCATTGCAGCAAAGCAATTAATTTTGGGGGCAGTTAGGTAGTGCAGTGGATAGGGCGCTGGGCCTGGAGTCAGGAAGACTCAACTTCCTGAGTTCAAATCTGGCCTCAAACACTTACTAGCTGTGTGACCCTGGGCAAGTCATTTCACCCTGTTTGCCTCAGTTTCTTCATCTGTAAAATGAATTGGAGAAGGAAATGGCAAACCACTCCAGTGTCTTTGCCAGGAAAACCCTAAATGGGGTCATTAAGAGTTGGGCACGACAGAACAACAACGAACCGATTGATTCCTAATCCCAACAGCCGCTATTCTGCATCTTCTCTTCTCAAGCCTTCCATATCCTCCCTACCCCCACCCTCTCAAGCAATCAGTTTCACCTCTTACTTGACTGAAAAAATTGAAATCATTTACCACCAGCTTCCCTTCCCTTTCTCTTCATCTCAAAATCCTTTGACACAATCTCTCCTTTTCTTCAGGCTCTGATAATACAGTGGACCTACTTCTTGCCAGTGCTAATCACTTCACATGTACCCTTGACTTTTCCAGATGATTGCACCCCTGCAATCATCCTTTCTGTCTTTCTAATCTTTTGTTTCTCCCTATCTACTGGATCCTTCTCTGCTGTATCCAAACACGCCCAAGTCTCCCTCATTCTTTCCCCTGTGTGTGGGGGTATGTCAGGGCTCTGTCCTAGGCCCTTCTTTTCCAATTCATGTTTTTCTTGGAGGTTTTAGATGTGGGAGCTTTGACTTTGTTGTCTTCTTCTGAGTGTGTGTTTTGACATTCCTTGTCGCCATAGTAACTTTCTATGGTCAGAATTTTTTCTGTTTTTTGCTCATTTCTCCAGCCTATTTCTTAACTTTTAATTCTTTGTTAAAGTAGGGCTCTGCTTCCAGGGTGGAGGGCACACTGTCCTAAGCTTCAGGAGTTTTGTGCAACTGTTTTCAGAGATATTTCTGTAAGTTTTCAGTTCTTCCAGGGTGGTATGATCTAAGGAGAAGTATGTTTACTACTCTCCTGGCCTGTGCTCCGGTCTGTGAGTGACCACAAGCACTCTTTTCTGCCCTGGAACTATGAGGAGGGCCCCTCCTCCATTGCTCCTCCTTACCCTGGGACTGCCACCCAGGACTTAGACACAGATCCGAGTATGGGCAAAACAAAAGAGTCCTTCCTCAGTGCTAGCAAAGAGATTCCTGTAATCTCCTTCTGACCAGTTGTTTGATCTCCTTACCGTCTGTGGGCTGAGAGCTCTAGAAGTAGCTGATGTCACTGCTGATTCAATGGCTCCCAAGGCTTGCTCCTGGTTTGCTGGGGCTGGGTCTATGCTGGCATGGCCTGCGCTGAACCGTGCCCCACTCTTACCCAGGTGCGACAGGCCTTTCCTGCCGACCTCCTAAGTTGTTTTTGGCTGGAAAATTATATCATCCCGTCCTTTTGTGAGCTCTGATGCTCCAGGAATTGTTTTATTGCATTACTTAAAGGTGTTTGGAAGGGTCTGGAAGAGAGCTCAGGAATTGCTGCCTTTTCTCCGCCATCTTGGCTTTACCCCCTGGGCCCTTCTTTTCTATCTCTATTTTTCTCTCATCAGCTCCCATCATCTTAATGAAAGTGATTTAGCCAGCCCTCACTTCTCTCCTGAGCTACAGTTCTGCATCATCAATTGCCTATAGGACATTTTGTACTGGTTGTCCCATAGATTTCTCAGAATCAATATGTCAGGGCATCTAGGTGACTCAGTGGATAGAGTGCCAGTTCTAGAGTTAGAAAGACCTGAGGTCAAATCCAGCCTCAGACATGTACTAGCAGCATGACCCTCGGCAAGTCACTTAACCCTGAGTGCCGCCCGTCCCAAGAATCAATATGTCCAAAATGGAATTCATTATCTCTCTTCCCCCCCCCCCCCCCCCCCAAAAAATCAGATGCCAAACCTCCCTATGTCTTTGGAGGCTGCTAGAAGGTGCAGTGGTGGGGCTAGAATCAGGAAGAACTGAGTTCAAATCTGACCTCAGATACTTCATAACTATGTGAAGCTGAGCATGTCATTTAACCTCTGTCTATCCCCATTTCTTCAACTGTAAAATAGGGGTCATAATAGCACCTACTTCATGGGGCTCAAATGAAATATTTGTAAAGCACTTAGTACAGTATCTGGCACATCGTAGGTGCTTAATAAAACTTATTCCACCCCGGCCTCCCATTGAAGGCAATATCATCCTTCCTTTCTCCCAAGCTCATAACTTTGGCATCATCCTCAACTCCTCACTCTTTCTTACCTTGAATATCCAATCAGTTGTCAATCCTGCCAAGTTTACCTCCAACACCTGTCACATCTACTCACACACCCACCACCTTAGTCCAAAAGGCATCACCCCGTAGCTGTATTATTAAAATAACTTCCTAATTGGTCTCCATTTCAATCTATTCTCCACTTAGGGACCAAAATACTTTCCCTTACATGCAGATCTAACCATGTCTAACCCTAACTTAATAAGCACCAGTGGCTCCCTGTCGCATCTAGGATGAAATATAATCTTCTTTGACTTTTAAAGCCCTTTTCAACACAGGTCCCCATCTAGCTTTTCAACATCATTGTATATTGCTCCTCTTTACTCACTCTACAATTAAGCCAGACTGGCCTCTTCATTCCACACACATGGCACATCATCCCTCATCTCTGTGCCTTTGCACCGGCTGACCCCCATGCCTAGAACGCCCGCCCTCCTTTCCTCTGAGAATTCCTTGCTTTCTTCAAGTCTTTGCTGAAGTATCACCTTCCGCACAAAGCCTTTCCTGATCTCCCCAAATGCTAACACCCTCCATCCAGAACTGTCTTGTTACGGCGCATCATGCAGCATTTTGCCCGTACTGTTAGGGAGGTAGGTGAAGCGGATGAAGCCGCCTTGTGACACAGAGTCAAAAGCCAGAATAGAAGAGCTCAAGAGAGCCCACAAAGTGTTACACCTCTCCTCTCTCCTTCACTCCTCCTCTTCTCCCTGCCTCCCCTCTCTCCCTTTCTCCCTCCTCTCCCTTTCTCTTTCTTTCTCCATTCTCTCTCCTTCCTTCTCTTTTCCCTATCCCTTTCTTTCTCTCCTTTCTTTTTCCTCTCTCCCTTTTTCTCCCTTTCTCCCTTCTCTCAACCTCTTTTTCTCTTCCATCTCTCTCCCTCTCTTTCTTTCCCTCCCTTTCTTCCTTCTCTCTCTTCTTTCTCCCCTCCCTCTCCTTCCTTCTTTCTCCCTTTCCTTTCCCTCTCTTTCACCTCTACCTTTCTCCCTTTTTTCTCCCTCTTTCTCTTCTCCCATCTCTCTCCCTTCCTCCTTCTCTCTTTCTCTCTTCCCTCTCTCTCCCTCTCTTTCTTTCTCTCTCTCCCTCCCTTTCTCTCCCTCTCTCTGGCTAGTTAAGGAATAATAGGTCTAGAAAGTATTTATGGTTTCTAAATAAGGAATAAGACATAGAGAGAATTTATGGTTTCATGTAACAGATTATAAATCATCTTCTCTGGTCTTTATTTTTTCCTCTTATAACCTTGGACCAACGTAGAATGAGGTCAACGCCAGCCCTACAAAGTTGGTGAGTTTCCAGGCAGGGTCCATTGTTTGCTGTGGGCGAGGACTGCCCGAGGTCAGTTTCAACACTCAGCTGAATGCTGGATGCTTGATTGTGTTTTTTTCAGATCAGTTTTTTTTTTCTCCCATCTCCAGTACTCTTGGAATAATCACACAAGCAAGGTTAGTCCCCTAAAATAACTTAACACATCAAAGAAGACCTACTAGGACATAAGAGGGAGAATTAACAAACAGAACAGTGAATAGGGGTAGGAGCTGATCTGTACAGACATAGCAACCACAGCAACCAGTGAGTTTCCGACTGCAACAAACAGAGACTTCTTGATTAAATATGGGGTGGGGGTGGGGGTGGGGGTGGGGGTGGGGGTGGGTGGGAATTCACCAGCACCTGCTTCCTCAGCTGGGAGCCCCAGAGAAGAGGAAGTGTCTCTAAGAGGGCAGTCTCAGACCTGATATTGATTGGCTGTGGAAACATTCGAAATGATTTGTCAAGTCCCAGCTATGGTTCCTTTCTTTCATTTGCTTTTGTGGGATCTCTGTGACTCTGCTCATGGTATCTGGTAAAAAAGAGTATATAATCTCTGATCGTGGGAGTTTTGAAAGGCCTGTAAAATAAATCTGAAAGGCATTGAAGACCCAATATTTTCACTGCTCATATGACCTGAACCTACAGAAAGATCAAATAAAATTAAAAATAATAATAAAAAGTTAAAATTTGTGCTGATCCTAAATTTCATGGACAAATATTTTGTCTTCATTAGCTTGTGTTCTGTTACCAATGGGAAACCCACACTCCTTCAACATAAGATCATAATGGGCAGCTGAGTCTCTGGCCCCCAGCTGGTTGATGACATCGGCTTGAATTTTTTTATTAATTAATTTATTTTTAGTTTTTAACAATCACTTCCATAAGCTTTTGAATTTTAAATTTTCTCCCCCTCCCTCCCCAAGATGGCATACAACCTGATATAGGCTCTACTTATACATTCATATTAAGCATATTTTCACATTAGTTATGTGGTAAGGAAGAATTGGAACCAATAGGAGGAACCACAAGGAAGAAGAAACAAAACAAAACAGAAGAGCAAATAGTATGCTTCAATCTGCATTCAAATTCCATAGTTCTTTCTTTGGATGTGTATAGCATTTTCCATCATGAGACTTTGGAGATATCTTAGATCCTTGCATTGCTGATAAGGGCTAAGTCTATCAATCTTAGTCATTGTATAACTTGACTGTTACTGTGTACAATGTTCTCCCGGTTCTGCTCACTTCCCTCAGCATCAGTCCATACAAGTCTTTCCAGATTTTTCTGAAGTCTACCTGCTCATCATTTCTTATAGCACAATAGTATTCCATTACATTCATATACCACAACTTGTTCAGCCATTCCCCAGTTGATGGGCATCCCCTCCATTTCCAATTCTTTGCCACCATAGAAAGAGCTTTTATAAATATTTTTGTATATGTGTATCCTTTTCCCATTTTTATGATCTCTTTGGGATACAGCTCTAGAAGTGCTATTGCTAGGTCAAAAGGTATGTACATTTTTATAGCCCTTTGGCCATAGTTCCAAATTGTTCTTCAAAATGGTTGAATCAGTTCACAACTCCACCAACAGTGTATTAGTGTTCCAACTTTCCCACATTTATCATTTTCCTGTTTTGTCATGTTAGCCAATCTGATAAGTATAATGTGGTGCCTCAGTTGTTTTGATGTGCATTTCTCTAATCAATAGTGATTTAGAGCATTTTTTCATATGACTATAGATAGCTTTAATTTCTTCATTTGAAAACTGCCTGTTCATATCCTTGGACCATTTATCAATTGGGGAATGACTTGTATTCTTACAAATTTGACTTAGTTCTCTATTTTAGAAATGAGGCCCTTATCAGAGACACTGGTTATAAAAATTCTTTCCCATTTTTCTGCTTTGATTTGAATTATCGTAAGGCATTGATGAAATGTGCCAAAGCCTTCCATACACAGGTATAAGCCACCTTGCCCAAAGAACCAGAGGAGCTATGCTATCTCATGCAAGCTGGTAACTGGGTTTGAGTAGAAGTCCATTGGTGGAAGGCTTCCCTGAAGTCCTGCTGTGTGAGTTCCTCATCACTAGTATTACACGAAAGTACCAAGACCCTCCCATGTGGATCTATGCATCACACTGTAAGAGGACATTGGCTACATGAGACTCCAACTGACAATTACTCATCTTGCCTGGAAATCCTCTGCTGATTTGTGGCAAGTCAAATATTGACTGGCAGGGTCATTTAAGTCCATCAGTACATCTATATTGTCTGCAGGTGAAGAGGACCTGCTATCATTCCTTTCTCTCCCAAATGAAGAGGAGGGGTTTTTGTATGTGTTGTCAAGAGTTTCTTTGGCAGTCTGGCAAAGTCTATGGACTCTTTTTCAGAATGACGTTTGAGGCAATGGGGATTAAGTGACTTGCCCAGGGTCACACAGCTAGTAAGTGTCTGAGTCTGGATTTGAAATCAGGTCCTTCTGTCTGCAGAATCAGTGCTCTATCCACTGCGCCACCTAGCTGCCCCTTAGAATGATGTTTTTTAAATAACTGAAGGAAATGCTAAATTTCAGGTAGAGGTTAGAGAAAATAAGGGTCAAACCATCCCTCTATATAGCTGAGGTGGATCGAAGGAGTAGGTCATGGGAACTGAGTAGATGTAGGAATTGGGAGGGACTTCAACATTCAAGTTGATAATTCCTTCAAAAATCCTCTTCTCCCAATTTCTACATCTAGTTGGGATATAGATGGACTATGAACCAGATACTAACCTCCTTGAGGAAGTAAGAAGAATGAACTTCTGGGGGTGGGGCTTATAGAGAGTTACCAGGATACGGATTTAGTGATAAAATCTGGACCCACAGGAGAAGATCCTGACTCATGGCAGCAGAGGGAAGCAAAGACTCATTCATTAAGACAAGGGTATATGGGAGGAGGTAGCAGCAATACCAGGAAGAATGACTAAGAATTCCAGTGTCTGCTGGGGGAAGGAAGCAAGGTGTCCATGAATGCCAGGTGATGAAAAGAGCACAAGAGGTCTAAAAATGATGGAAAGTTTGTATTAAATACATCGTATTTAACCGCTCTGTGTGTGTATGTGTATCCTAAATGCTCCCCAAAGGACTGAGTAGAGGAACATTGGGGAATTTTCTACCCACTAGCAAGCAGGCGCTGGTCTCCAAGGTTACACCATCATAAACTCTTATTACTGTATTTGTACTGTAAGGTGGTGCTTCTTTCTTATTTGGACATTATTTATTGAAATGGGGAAGAAAAAAGGACATTTGTGTGAGAAACACTGAGAAAAGCAGCCTTTCGGTACGTAAGCAGAAACACAAGCAACACTGAGACCTGAGAGAAAGCACCCTCTCATGGGAAAAGGACTTAGTGAATATAAAGATGGTCCAAATGTTCCCTAGGAGCTCATTTACATACGACAATTGTGTGGCCTTTGAGGCTGATAGCTTGGACACACGGATAACTAGGACTGTTTGGTAATTTTGGGACAACTGTACATTGCCTGCCTGTGGTGGGTCTGACAGAAATGTGCATTTTGGTTTTTCACCCTATGGTAGAGGTGGCACTTCACACCAGGAGATCCTGCTTTGAGGCAAGAGTCAGTCACTGAGGAGAAGTGGGGAGAATGGAGAGGGGGTGAAGGAGGGGGAACAAGGAGGAACAAGGAGGAACGGGGAGTTGAGTCTTACCTTGGAGCATCTCATCATCATCATTGAATTATTTCCAACTGAGCACAAGGAATATCTACCTGCTGCTGGGAGCTGATCTGATTGTTGGAAGGCTCTGCTTTTTAAAGCTGATTGGAGAAGAGAGGACTCTTCAGTTGTTTGAAGGGCTAGCTAGGAAAAGAAAAGGCTTAAACAAGTATTGACTTTTACCACCACCTGCATACAGCTTCAGATCCAGGAAACCCCTCTGAGCTTACGTGAGAGAGCTGACCCAAATACCTCTTCAGATCCTAGGCTTAAGGGAACTGCTTTTGTTGAAAGAGCGAACACTGCCTCAGAGTCTAGCCATAAAGAGCAGATCTGAATAGTTCTGTGGACCCCAGGCTTAGGGTCTCTGCTTTCACTAAAAGAGTTTAACACTGTTCCAGTTACCTAAGAGCAGCAACCACTCAGCCCAGCAGGTGAGTGGAGAAGCCCAGAAGAGGAGTAGCTCTTTCCAGTAGGTGACAAGTAATAGACTTTTCCTTGAAGGAATCAAAGCCTCCAGTACAGAGCTGTGAGTAGCCCTGGGCACAAGGTTGCATAAACCAGACAAGGAGGAAAACTCACGTACCCAGTGACACTCACAATTCTGGACTGTGGCTGAGGAGCGTACACCCAGCCATGGCCTCTCAGTCCTTTGGGTTGGAGGTAGGTAGCTATGGTGCTCTGAGATGTGGATCTAGAATTCCAGGAGCTAAAGGTAATTAACCAGGTGTGGGCCCAGAGTTCTAAGGACAGAAAGCAGCTCCCTAAGACTGAGACAGGATCAGTGGGAGGGTGAGCAGAAGAAGCACCAGGTCCAGGATGGGTTGTAGTCTGTATGAAATCTAGAGACTGGAGGGTTCCTTCTTATCCCCTTCACAACATGCTGGTCATTGCTGAATGGGTGGCCCAGAATATAAACCCTTGCCTGGCCAGCCCTTCCTTCCTGAAAATAGACCTAGAGACAAGAGGTGACAGGTTGGGAACATGTAGCCAGACTTTTTCCCCCAACCACCACCATCAATTTAACCTGGCACTTAATGCCCTCCCAGACCATCAGTAATGGCTGGGAGAAGAAAAAGGGATGAAGTAGTTTTCTCTATGGGTTAGGCAGTTGAGAGAGATGATAGATCCCTCTGGTATTCCTTACTTTCAAAATCAGACTATGCCCCTCCTTGTAGGAACCCTTCTCCTTACCAGGCTGGGACCTTGTATCCCCAGCATCATGGTGGGGGTCAAAGGTTTGTCTACGGTAGTCCCAACCTCTTTCCAATATCCCCTAAATTATGTGCGTGAAAGCTCAAAGAGGGGAATTTAGCCCTTGCATACTCCCTACTCCTCACTACTGGGGCTGGAGTCCAGGCAGCCCTTGGCTATCTAAAATTCAGGGTGAAAGACTTCTCCCCACAATTTGGGATAGCAACAAAATTAAGGTAGAAAGAGGACTGTCAGAGGGAATTTCCTCCCTACCACTAACCTAACCCTTAACCCACCATTAGTCACTCTTTACTGATCTTCCCTTATTCTCTCAAGGAGGGAGAACTGGGAGTTCAGGAACCCCAGACCTGTGAAGGAGAAAAGAAAATGTCTGGGGAGAGGCATAGAGGTGGAGCAGAAAGACCACATGTTCAACAGATGGTGGGAAATCCCTCCTCAAACCTTTCTAGGATCCAGGGGATTAAGGCATCATGCCCCTGTCTCCGGGCCTGGCTGCTCCAACATCAAAACAGGAAACACCCATCAGATCCCATATTATCCCTTCATCATTGAGCCATCGATGGGACCAGGGAACTTGGTGCTCTTCCACAACTGTCTGAGGGGTAAGGCAGAGTGAGGCTGGGGTTCCCTCCAGCCCTTCAGGGTCCCTGTCACTAGGAAG
The DNA here is from genome assembly GCF_900497805.2 of Vombatus ursinus. NCBI lineage: Eukaryota > Metazoa > Chordata > Mammalia > Diprotodontia > Vombatidae > Vombatus > Vombatus ursinus. Next base: position 3,918,428 of record NW_020948951.1, on the reverse strand, counting down.
AGAACCAAGCTGTCCAAGCCCGGTCCCTGAAAGCATGGCCTGTGTGAAGGAGGGGGTGGGGGGATGAGGTGAGCCGGGGGTTCAGAAGAGCCCACTTGGACCTTCCCATATAAGGTGTGGGTGAGGAGATGGGGGACAGGAGAGGCCGCTCCTGGGAATGCCAGGCATTTCTCCAGAATTAGCCTGACATCCCAGATATTCCCAGCAGCAGCCAAGTGCAGTGTAGAGAGGGGAAGTTTCCACACCTGGACTCAGGACTAATTCCCCTGATGGAAGGCTATCCCTGTGGGGATGGGGAAGGGGAGCACTGGATTGACAAGTCCCAAGGTCTGAGCTCCATTCACTGCCTGTGTTGACACTAGGCCAGGCCCGTTCCCTCTGTGGAGCTCAGTTTCCCCATCTGTAGAGTCGGGGAGATGGTCTCAGGCCACTCTGGCTCCAAATCCATAACCCTGTGAGCCCTGGTCTCCTCACTCCAAGAAGTCACACAGGGCCAGACAGAAAAATCCCAAGCAGCTTTTATTCCCCCCCAGGGGGTGGGGGACAAGTCTGGGCATCTCCTGTGTCCGGGCTGAGCCCTGTGGCCCACACTGGGCCTGGGCCTCACTCCTTGAGGGAGAAGTGCATCTTGTCATTGATCATCTTGCGCTCAGGGTTGAGGCGCTTCAAGATCTGGGCCAGCACATTGACTGTCTGGTCACTGCTCAGCCCCGTCTTCTTGGTCTGGAACTTCTTCAGCAGGTCTTTGGTGGTCATGGGCTTTCTGGTCAGGTAGCGTCTCACTGCATCCTCTGTCACCTGCACGTCACTGTGGGGAGAAACAGCGGCGTCAGGGGGCTGAGGTTCTTGTGCCCGCCCCGGCCCCCAGACCCCCAGAAACCACTCCTGACTCACCCACTGCTGGGTGTGGATTTGCCAGACTGGGGCTGGGGGGTGGATTTCCCCGAGATGCTCTGGGGCCCAGCATCTAATCTCAGGTGCTTGGTGGCAGGCGTATCACTGGGTCCCATCTGGTGCTTCCCTGCAGGAAACCATGCAAACCACAATGTCAAAGATCAGGCTTGTCTACACCTGAACAGAAATCCCCTCTTCAGTCCTCCTCCTGAGTGGTCTTCTGGCCCCTCTCCAAAGACTCATTGGGAATAAGAGCATCAAGATGGCAATGCTAGCCCTTCCACTACAGACCCTCTCTGGGCCTCAGTGTCCTCATCTGATTCCTTATAACTGATTCCTGTAGGGCCTTGTTTCCAGGACCTACACCATGCTGGCCATCTTCCTCTAGGTTTGTTCTCCCACAATGTCACAAAACGTGGCCCAGAACTGAACACAATATTGTGGTGGCAGAGTACAGTGGGATGTCCCCTTGCCAGGTCTGGGCACATGTCCTGCACCTCCCACAGTAGCACAGAACCAGGTGAGCTTTGTTAGCGAGCAGGTGGCCCCAGGAGAAGGAAGATCCCTAGACCAGCTGTGTCTAGTCTGGGCCCTGCCACCCATTCCCTGAATAAGTCTGGCCTGTTCCTTGCTCTCTCTGGGCCTCAGCCTCTGAGCCTATCTCCTCTCTCTGAGGGGATAACAGAACCTGCTCTAAGAGAAAAGCTGGGAAAGTGGTCTGAAAAGGTGAAGTTGCAGGCATCGAGAAGCCTACCGTGCCTATCAGAAGACACAAACGGGGGCAGAACCAGCCCCAGCCGGGGACACGGGCCTGTGAGGAGAGGGGATGAGGCCTGGACCCCATCTCACCTTGCTCCAGCTTGTTGGCAGCTGCCCAGAGGGTGGAGGACGTGCTGCCACTGTCCACGCTGGGCGTGCTTGGGCGGCTGTCTCCCCTGGAGCTGCTGCCTGAGGCCTTCCTTTCCCTCTTGGGGGGCGTCTTCTTCTTCTGCAGAGATGGGATGGGGAAGGGCAGACTGAACCAAGGGAGAAGACAAACACAAGCCAGCCTTTGCCTGGGCTGGGGGTGGAGGAAGTCCCTTCGCTTGTGTCCCACTGGGCCATACTCACTGTCATGAAGAGGGCCGAGGATGCCTCGTTGTCAATGTCACTCTCCTCAGAGGTGTCTGACTCCTCACTGCTGTCTCCTGAGGGGTCAAACAGGAGCCCGAGCACTGTGCCCTGGGGCCCTTTGCCCTCCCCACCCCCAGCTCCCTCTTCCCTCAGTCCCCAACAAACACTGCCCGTGCCAAAGGCCCACCTCCCCTGGGCTCTGCCCTCAGGCAGCTAGTCTAGTGACAGACACCAGACTCTGACATGTAAAGAATCAACAGTTGTCTTCAACGTTCCCAAGAATTAGCCTCAGTAAGTGTGTGGCACTGAGCTCGTTGCCACTGCTCCCCCCAGCCAGATAAAGCTGGAGGCAGAGATGCCTGGGAGTGGGGCTTCTCAAGGAGGAGCTGCTAGTGAGGCAGAGGGGCTCAGGTGGCCTCCAAAGAAAGCCTGGGAGCAGCTCAGGGGAGAGCGGAGAGGCTGCGCTATGACTAAAAGCACAAGGGCAGCAATGAGTGCAGGGTGCCTGAAGGGAAGGTGAGGCACCCCCTTGACCCACAGAGGGCATCAAGGAAAGGAGGAAACAAAGGTGGAGAGGGAGAGGCAGCTTGGGCCACACTGAGGAAGGTCCCCAGTGCCAGGCAAATTCCCTCTCCCTCATCACACTCACCTTTCCTCCTCTTCTTTTCCTGGGGGGTAGGTGCCTTCTTTTCTTCCTCCTCCTTCTCCTCCTCCTCTGGGGGTTTTTCCTCTTCACTCTCTTCACTGCTTTCACTTTCTTCATCGATGCCTGGGAGGGATGCAAGAGCTCTCCACTGCACCAGTGACCCCAGGCCCTCCTGACCTGAACCTAGCCTCTCTCTTCTCAGCCACTGGCTCTCCTTCCCTGCTGCCTACCAACACACCCCCATCTACGCCAATCCTAAAGCACCTTCACTGGACTTGACCATTCTCTCCAGCTTCAGGCCGGTATCTCTCGCCTTCCTTTCCCAGCCTTCCTCACAGAGAAAGTCTGTTGCACTCATTGGCTCCACTTCTTCACCCGCCATTCCCTTCTCAACTCCTGGCAGGGGTCTGACTTTGGGAAGCCAAACTGACTCAATCTTGCAACCACTTTCATCCAGGTTACCAGTGATCTCTTAACTGGTAAACATCATTGCTTTTTCTATTTCCTCAACATGACTAAAGTACCACTTATCACATCCCCCCAAACCCACTTCTCCATTTTTTTTAAATTTTCCCAAGTTCTTTTTAAGAGTTCAAGTGCTCCCAGATGTACAAGCTTCAAGCCACATTCCACTCTCTCCTCTCCCTCACCACTCACATCCACTCAGTTGTCAAGTCTTGTCTTATCTACCACTCTATTTCTCATGTCATTCTCCTCTCCATTGCTAATTCAGATTCTCATCTCACCTGGACCACTGCAACAGCCTCCTTATTGGTCTCCTTGCCTCCCATCTCTCCTCTCTCCTTGCCACCCTCCAGAGAGTTGCCAAATTACTATCCCTAAATCATAGGATTTATAGAGAACTATGTCACTTCCCAGACTCAACAAGCTTCAGGGGTTTTCTCCTGTTTCTAGGCTGAAATATGGGCTCCTGTTGGCCTTTAAAGCCATTTCCAATCTGGTCCCAACCTACATTTCCACATGTACTTCACATGATAGCCTTCAAAAGCTCTGTGGTCTATTGTTCTTTATACACAACAACTGAGCATCTCAACAGGTTGTCCCCCAGGCCAGGAGCCCTCCTCTTCTTGACCTTTCCCTCCTGGCATGCCCAGCTCTGTTCAATACTCTACTCAAGTGACCCTTCCCACTGGAGACCTTTTCTGATCACCATTGTCAGCACTTCCACTCCCAGCCTATCCCCCTGCTTCCCCCTTCCTAAAGTGATTTTTTTTTTTTTGCTTAGGCAGCTGGGGTTAAGTGACTTGCCCAGGATCACAAAGCTAGTAAGTGTCAAGTGTTTGGTCTGAGGCCAGATTTGAACTCAGGTCCTCCTGACTTCAGGGCCGGTGCTCTATCCACTATGCCACCTAGCTGCCCCCTAAAGTGGTTCTGAATCTCCTTTGCACCTCTCTGGCTGAATGCTTTCTCTCCCAAGTAGAATGTAAGCCCCTTGATGACAGGGCTTTCTTCTCTCAAACACAAGGCTCCTCAGCGGATGGCACTTAAGCAGCACTGGCTGAACTGAACTGGACTGAGACCAGGGCCCTGCTCTTCACAAGGGGAGACAAAGTGAGAGAAGGGTCCTGCTCCCAGGCCACACCTACCTTTAGGGCCATCCTCCTCCTGCTTGACCACCTTGGGTTTCCCCACTGCCTCCTCCTCAGAGCTGCTGTGAGGGAAAGAACAGGCTACAGGTGAGCAGGTTGTGGCAGGCGAGCAGACCTGGCCTCCAGGTCTGAAAGGACGAAGTGGGGTGGCCTGTCTCTCTCACCTGGAGCCATCTGACATGTAGTCCACCTCCTGGCCCTCAAAGTCCCCATCATCACTGTCCTCAAAGGCCTCATCATCAGAGCCCTTCTTCTTCTTCTTCTTGCCCCCTCTGGAGGGCGCTGCCTTCTTCTTGGTCCTGGGGACCTTCTCCCCTGGGGAGGGCAGATGAGGTCAGGGCCTACCCTGTGCTGGTCACTGATCCTCTGGGGGCCTTTGCCCTGCGTACACACCGCCCACCCCCGGCCCCGTCCTCACCCTCCTCTCCACTGCCACTGCTGTCATTAGAGCTCATCTCCAGGTCATCCTCCAGGTCATGGATCCGGAGCTCACTGGCCTTCTTCCGGCTCTTCTTCTCTTTGTGCTCCTCCTCCTCCTCATCGTGGTCCTGGTCCTTCAGCCGACGCTGCTGCATGATGCTGAAGTGGTTCAACACTTTGTTCCTCCTACAAAAAGGGGTACGGATCACGGAGGGTCTCCAGGGTGGACAGGAAGCCTTCCCAGACTGACCATGCCCAACTCAGATCTCTCTCCCTTCCCTTCAGGGCTTACGGCTCCTTTGTTTGCACTGGGGTGTGTGTGCGTCTCCCACAGCCGTGAAGCAGTGGCAAGAGCCCTTCATATGGACTTAGGAGAGCTAGGTAGGATTCTGCTTGTGATACTGATCACAGACCTAGAGGTGGAAGCAAACTCAGAAGCCACCCACGCCAACGCCCTCACTGAACCGCTAAGGAAACTGAAAGAAATGAGGGTAAGGGACTTATCCAAGATCTCAAAGGCAGTAAGATGATTTTTCCAATTACTAGCTCTATGACTGAGGGCAAACTCTCAGGCTTCCACTGTCTTTGTTGAACACAAAAGATAAATGGACCAAGGCCCAGAAGGTGTAGGGAGGTGGTTCTGTGTCACTAGGAGGTAGACAACATATAAAGGGATCACAAGAACTCATGCCGTGACGTGGTAAGTGCACTAGAGAGGCACACAACTAGCATTAGGCAAAGGCTGAGAAGGGCAGGACAGCTGGAGACCTGGAGCTGTCCTTCATCTATGCTGTGTACCCAGTGATTTACACGCTGTCTCCTCCATGGGAATGTATACGCCTCTGAGGGCAGGGGCTGCCTTGGCCTTTCTTTGCATCCCAAACCCTTAGTACAGTGCCAGGTCCAGAAGAAGTATTTCAGATGTGCTCTCTGACAGAATGACTGACTGCTACCCCCTTCCTCCCTCCTGCTCACCTTTCCCATTCTTCCTCAGCCTCCTCTGCAGTGAGTGTCCGGTGCCGGGCCACAGGAGTGAAGTTGTACCAGTTGTGCACAGGGAAGGCTTCGAAGGCCCCATCGGGGCACTGGGTAAAGATGTAGTAGGAGGTGTTTTCTGTCACACCACCCTTCTTTACTCCCTTGAACCTGCAGCAGGCAGGAGGAAAGGGGCCCTAGCCACTCATCCAGGGCCTGCTCCCCTCAGAAGGCCTGGCTGCAGTTCAACAGGGGCAGGGACAGAAATCTCAATCTCAAGGCACTGACAGATTTAGGAAAGTGGCCCAGGATGGGGGCCAAGAGCCTTGGGTCCTAGCCCTCAGGCAGACCAACAGCTCCCTGAGACCTTTTCTGGTCTTGTATTTTTCATCCACCAAAGCATGAAGAATGCCCCCTGCCCTGCTTTCCCTCCCACGAAGGGCAGAAGTCAGCCCTGAGGAGCCTAAACTGGGGGCCTCCAAAAGGATCACTCACCTCCTGCCTGTTTTGCCATTGACTTTGAGTAGCCAGGGCTGGTCCTCGGCCTTGAAGGCCTTGAGAATGATGCCATACTTCTTCCTCCTGGCCTCATCCCTGAGCTTTCGATTAAACTCGCTGCCGGCCCCAGACTCTGGCATCTCCTCTTCCTGATAGATCTTCTTGTTGCTCAGATCGCGTTCCATCTTGGCCTGGCGTGTAGGAAGCAACCTCATCCCAGAGCCCCTGGCAAGGATGGTTGGGGGGACACCTTGCCTCACCTGCCGCAGACCCCAGATGAGCTGGCTTGTCTGGCCTCATGCTATTCCCTTCCACTGTCCAAAGCTCTGCTCAAGCCCTGCCTTCTTCAGGTCTTTCCTAAGAACTGACCCTCAGTGTTCTCCTATGGTCACGAATGATTTATGCACACTGTGGTGGGAGACCTTTCTCTTATGTTTGTTTCATGTCCCATAAGGTACAGTGACAAGCTGAGCATACAATAGGTGGCTAATGTATTGGTGAGACTGAGAGAACTAGGAAGATGCCCTTTCTTCTGCCCATGCAGGCCTCATACCCTGGGCCTGGAAGCCACCAACCCTCACCTTTTGATCCAACCTTAAAGCCTCCTTGCCCATTTTCTTGAGGCTCCTGCCCAGTGCCAGGACACGAGACTTTTACCTGGTGCCAGGTGGAGAAGTTGACTTTGTCAGCTGCGTTGAAAGCCATGATATTGTACCTCTTGGGGTTGTTCCTGCAGGAACAGAATTGTCAGCAGGCCAGAAAAGACAGGAAAGTGGGGACAGGAAAAAAGCTGAGGCTGGGATTTGAGCACTCCCCCACATCACATCATATCACCTCATCCTATCCCCAAAGAACTCACTTGGGGACTCGAACAACATATTCAGTCACAGTCTGGCTGCTGGTCCCCTGGAGAGGGACAGAAACGCAGAGTCACAGAGCAATGGGTAACAAGTATGAGAAACACTTTAAAACACAAGGCTGTACATAGTGACACATATCCAATAGTCAAACACAGAAGTGCACGTGGGCAGAGGCACAGATGCTTGTAGAAACACCCCTAGGCACAGCATCACAGCCATTTGCTCAGGCCATGGGATGCACTCACAAATATACAGACCTGCTAGCCCTGTCAGAGAGGGAGGCAACCCCACAGGTGCACACACACACACACGAATAAGTGAACACAGGGTGGCAGACACGCAGGCCCAGACATCCCGAGGGAAGGTGACATCTGAAATGCTGGTATGAAAACCTGGGCATATACTTACACACACGCTGACAAAGACAATCCTCCCACTCCCCTACTCCTGCATGCACAGACAAAGGCGGGCACCCACAAGGCACTGTCACTCACCAGGTTCACACGTACAGACAGTGTTACACGGCACGTACATGCGCGCGCGCGCACACACACACGCAGACACAGGCGGCAGGTGCGCACCGCGTCGCCTCCCTCCAAGCCGTTCCCACTCACCAGGGTCACACACACAGACACACACACACACACGCTGACACAGGCGGCAGGTGCGCACCGCGGCGCCCCCCCCCAAGCCGCTCCCACTCACCAGGGTCACACAGACAGACAGACAGACACACACACAGACACACACACACACACACACAAGCACCCACACACACACATACACACACGCAGACACAGGCGGCAGGTGCGCACCGCGGCGTCCCCCCTCCAAGCCGCTCCCTCTCACCAGGGTCACACACGCGCACACAGGCGGCCTTTCAGTTCACTCACCAGGGTCGTCATGGCCGGGGCTGGGCAGCGCGGTGCGTGGCCGGACTGACAGAAGAGATGCGTATAGAAAGGCCTGGTTCTCCTCACCCGGCTCTACAAACTCCCCACCAAACCGGCTTTGAAAGACTGGAGCTGAAACTCCGGCCCCAGCATTCACTGCGGCGGGATCCGGAAGTGACTGTCGTCATGACAACCACCCGCCGCCTCGCGCGCCTCAACCCTCCACTCCGGCCCCCTATCCCCCTCAGTGGGGGAACGAGCTAGTCTTGGAGATGTTTCTGAGCGATTACGCCCCTCACAGACGATGCTAACACGCCCCTTTCCTGGGTCCTCTTGGCCCCTTCACCCTCCCTCCCAGACTTGTGATTTCGAGAACCTTTCGCGCGTCATTAATTATTCATGAAGCTACGGATTCCCTGTGCCTTACAGACCCGGGCGTATCCCCTCCCCGTGTTGTCATCTCGTAGGTGCACAGCGCGATGCATCTTGGGAAACGTAGTCCTTGATCCTCCTGGGCACCCCCAAAGGCCGCGGAGCTCTGTGCGCAGACGCACACATCTTGTACTTTCTTTTTCCCCTTCCCCCATTGATGAAACTCTGGTGGCCTCGTTACCATGGCAACTGCAGCCTTTCTTCACTCCCTACCTCCCCGCTTCTTGAAGCAACTGCAACCACGTCTCAGAGCTGGTGAGGACCTACGGGGCGCTTGCTCCAACCCTCTTTGCTGCACAGCCTGTGACAAGTGCCCGTCCAGCCCTGCTCAAAGAGCGCCCGTGATGGAATGGGAGCTGCTCCATCCAGGGGCAGACAGCCACTCATGCAGCTTTGGGATCGCTCTTCACTGTTAGGAAGTTTTTCCTTATAGCAAGCTTTAATTGCTGTCTTTGCTGTTTCCACCTGTTTATCCCCTTTGGGAGCTAAATAGGACAAACCGAATCCTTTCCCCAAGTAACAGCACTTCATTAATACTAGAGGTGTGCCGTCCGTTCCCCCCCCCCGCCCCCCCCCCCCCCCCCCCCCCCAGGATCTTTTCTAGGCTAAAATCGGCATTCCTTGGACCTAATCCTCCACTATACCAGTTCCACTCTGGATCGTATCCAGCTCATCAATATCTTTTCTAAAATGTGGTGCCTAGACGGGAACACTCCAGATGTACTCTATACAGCAGGACAGTCACCTTATTTCCAGAAGCTGCACGTTTCTCTACGCAGCCTGAGACTGAATTACTCTTTCTGGCTGCCATATCACACGGTAATTTTTCAGATGAACTTACAGCCTTCCCCAACCTGTATTTGTCAAGCTGATTTTTTCAGCCCAAATATAGGATTTGTCATTTATCTGTACTAAAATTCCATCAGTCAGCCAGGCAAACGTTTAAGTCCCTACTATGTGCCAGTCACTGAGCTAAGCATTGGAGCCACAGAGAAAGCCAAAAGACAGTCTCTGCTCTCCAGGAGCTCACAGTGTGATGGTGGAGACAACATGAAAACAGTAATGTAAAAACAAGCTATATGCAGGATAAATGGGAAAAAATCCATAGAGGGAAGACATTAGAATAAAGCTTCCTGTAGAACAGTGGTGTTAAACTCCAGTAGACACAGGTGCCACTAAACTGCTCATAAGGATCCCTGAAGGCTACATATTGACTTAGTTTTGAAATGTAATATTATCTATGTTTTAGTGTATTGTTATTTATTTTGTTAAATATTTCTCAATTACATTTTCATTTATTTTAATTACATTTTACTCCTGGAGCACTTGAGAATGTGGAGCATACCAGACTTACCGTGCTTGACACCCCTGCTGTAGAAGGCAAGATTTTAACTAGGACTTCAAGGAAGCTAGGAGGTAGATATGAGGAAGGATTGAACTCCAGATATGGAAGGCAGCCAGTGAAAAGGCATAGAGTGGAGAGATGAGGTGTCCTGTGTAAGGAACAGTAAGGAGTCCAGTGTCCCAAGGATCCAAGAGGAAGTGGGGATGTGTAAGGTGTAAGGAAACTGGTAAGGGGGGGGATGGGTTATGAAGAGCTTTGAATGCTGAACAGAGGGTTTTGTACTGACCCTGGAGATGATAGGTTGCTAGTGGAGTTTACTGAGTTGTGTGGTAACATTGTCAGGCTTGCACTTCAGGAAGATCATCTTGACATCTAAGTGTATAGACTGCAGGAGGGAAAGACTTGTGTCAGGAAGACCAATCAACGGTCTATTGCAATATTTCAGGTGTGAGGACCTGCACCAGAGTGGTGGCAATGTCAGAGGAGAGAAGGGGGGGTGGTATTTGAGAGACGTTATGGAGGTAAAATCAACAGGCCATGGCCACAGACTGGATAGTGGGGCGGGGGGTAGACAGGGAGAGAGAGAGAGAGAGAGACAGAGAGAGAGAGAGAGACAGAAATAGAGAGAGAGAGGGAGAGACAGAGAGAGGTGTCGAAAATGACACCTAAGTTTCAAGCCTGGGGGTTTGAGAGGATGCTGTTACTCTTGATAGTAAGTGGGAAATTTGAAAGTGGGGAGGGTACAGAGGAAAGATAATGAATTCAGTTTGGGACATGTTGAGTTTAATTAATGTCTATGGGAGATCCAGTTTGAGAAGTCCAGTAGGCAGTTGGAGATGAGAGGTTGGGGCAGCTTCAGCAGATCTGAGAATCATCTGCACAGAGGTGATAATTGAATCCAGGAGAGTTAATAAGATCACCAAGTGAAGTAGTATGGACAGAGAAGAGAAGAAGGCCCAGCATGGAGCCCATTGAGACCCCGATAGTTTGTGGGTGTGACCTGGATAAAGATCTAGCAAAAGGGAATTGGAAGAGGATCAGTCAGATGGGTAGGAAGAGAACAAGGAGGGAGCAAGGTCTCGAAAACCTCGAGAGGAGTATCTCCCCCTTACTCTTTTTTTTTTCCATCTGTAAATTTGATAAGCATTCTACCTGTGTCTTTACCTAAGTGTAGAGGTATTGGTTTTTGAAAGCCCAGGACCTAATCACATAAAAGGGACAGTAAGATGTTATTAAACTCACTGTAAACATAATAAGGAGTTATTAAACTACAACCTATCCCTTGAGTGAATTGAAAAGGAAACATCAAACAGCAATTAGCTACACTTCAAGGTGACTTTTAAAAGTTCTGTAACAAGAACTTAGATGGAAACCCAGCTCCTGACAAGACATATGGAAGATGTATGGAGTTGAAGATGAAACTGCAAGAAGCTTTGTGAACTGGGAGAATGCAAGTGAGGCTGTAATGAGCCAATCAGGCACAAGGAATTTCTGGCCAGATGCAGTGCATGCATCCCCTATCCCCAAATACACACACACACACACACACACACACACACACACACACACACAATCCCAAAGCTGTAATTCTGCATCTCCTTTCTTCCTATGTGCACTTCTGGTAGCCTGAAACCTTTCCCTTTTGGCACAGGAAAAAAGATATTTACCTTTGGTTTAAATGTTTACTTTTATTTATAAACAGGGTTAAGAAAAATATTTGATAGTCTGGGTGTACTAATTAATTAAAGGCATCATTAGAGAGGGACTCCTAAATGGAGGTAGGGAATCTTCTTTGAGAAAGTTGCATGTATTTTTGGAGAAATAAATGTGGAAAGTTTGAGTCAACAAAGTGACAGTCATCATGGAATCGGCAGGTCTCCAAGTTGCAAAAGATGAGCGCCTTTATGGAATGCCTCATAGGGTCAGCTTTTGGACTTGCAGAGGGCTTGAAAGATACCCGTCCTGGACTCACATGGCAAACCTGTTTGCAAAAACTAGAGAGAGAATTTGGGGTCAGTGGGATGCCACAGCTAGCAACTAAATCCACTGCTATAGAAGGGAGCAGTAAAACTGGAGGAAGCAGATGGGTTTAGAGTGGAATGATCACCTCGATGGCTTGCTACAGAACCCAGAGGTAAAACAGAATCTAGCCATTGAGCTGCATTAGCCTCCACCATGCTTCCCATGGCTGATGGACACAATTTGCAAGATGGAGTGTGAGTGAAAAGCTGCCTAAGGGAACTTGCCCTGCAAAGACCCAACCTCACCTAGCTATCCTCTTGTGAATGAGCCATGGAAACAGACAAGGAAATCACAATGTAGATGCACATTTGAGGACCAAAGACTGTAGAAAATCTGGTGAGAGATGCAACTGTGGCCAAAACCATTCCAGCTAGCATGATATGCAGGCGGTGTTGCCAGGAGACCACAAGAAGGGCAGATATGCCTTCTATTATGACTGCAGAGAAGGTAGTCAAATGTCGTTTGGATATACTCACAAAGAGAATGCAGCTTTTAGCTATAGAAGCTAAAGTCTATAGGTCTAGCGTTTGGAAAAGAATATGGGACCAGAAATCAAAATTACCTTCATGGAAGATACTAAGGCCCCTCTGCTCCCTTTTTTAGAAATAGTGGAAAATTATATTTTCTCAGTGTCCTAGCCTGAAGCCCTTGGTCTCTCCTAACTGGAAAAACCTTGTTAGTACTTAAATTTCAAGGAAGAAGTATACTGAGCTAAAATCTTTTGTTATGTCCTTATTAAAAGTCTAACAAGTTTTTAAAGATCAACTAATTCAAAGTTCATGGAAGAACCCTAAACTCCAGCAGAATGGTTTAGGGTGCTGTCTGGACAAGGGCAAGGGCCTCCTTTGTCTCAATCCAATTAAGAATAGTACTTCTTTCTCCCATCCTGGACTGGACTGGATGGATTTAGGAAATTATTCCCTAGAATATGCTGAAATTAAGCTACTATTGTTTAAAAACTCTCAAACTCTAAACTTAAAAAATCTAAACTTTGTACCCTCGTTTAATCTTGGTATTAGAATTTTGTCTTTGTGTCTTGAACCCTACAAGTTGTAAGTAGAAGATGGCTTGGGTTAGGGAAATTTTCAAAGACAGAATGGATTTCATTTCATTTGTATTTCTTTCTCTCTAAGCAGACATGCTTGGATTTAGATAATTAATAAATTTGTTTCTGACAGATTGTATCACTATCACAGAGTACTGAATTTTTGTTCTACACTCTAGACACCCAAAATGAATTGTGATTTTGCACCCATCCCATTGGAACTCATACGGCCTGGATGCACAGGACTGCTTTGAGAAGTTGTGAGTTCATCTTCTTTGAGTGACTTAAAGCAGAAACTGGATAAATGCTTGTCATGTGTTCCTTGTTGGAGGATTTCTTTCATGTATAGCTTGAACTCAATGGTTATCGAGGCCCCTTCCATCTCTCAAATTCTGTGATTTTATGAATCGACACAGAAGTGATGGTAAAGACTAAGGGTATGGAATGAACTCTTGTCTTAGACACAACTGACTATCATTTTTTAATCATTTTGTAAGAGATATTTAATAAACAATACTGTGACAAGCCTTTGGAAGGTCTTGAACTTCGAGGACTTAGTGAAAATACTAACCGTATCTGGGCTATGTTATAGTGAGCCTGGAATTCAGTAAGAAAGTTGTTGGTGTCTATAGGAAAGTCGATATCTTGGCTCTTGCCAAAATATTTTTGGCATTTTAGCATTACTTTGAAGCAATTTCAGTCAGTTGAAGACACTAGCAGGATATTGCAAACAAGAAGCTGGAAGCTAATACCTGTAACGCTTTAACTACCCATGAAGCCTGTGCAGAGCCCTACTGTGAAAGAGAAACAAGGAGCGTTAGTGAAGACCCTAACTATTAAAATAAGTGCTCAAGTTTCAACAAAAACTGCTGGGAAATCTAGAACATAGGCTGGCAGAAATTAGGCTTAGACCTCTACCTCATGCCACAGAACACGAGCTCCAAATGGATATGGGACCTAGCTATAAAAGGTCACATCAATAACAAATTCAAGGAGCAGGGAAGCAGATAGCTTTTGCAACTGTGGATAGGGGAAGAATTCTTGACCAAAGGATTTAGAGGATCATAGGAGATAAAATGGACAATTTTGATTATATAACATTGAGGGGAAAAGTTACATAATAATAGCTAACATTTATATAGGTCTTTAAAGCTTGAAAAGTGCTTTACATGTATTATATTGTTTGTTTTTCACTAACAAAATCAGTGGTGATAAAGTTAGATTGGAGACAATGAAGTGGGAAAAATCTTTGCTGGGGCAGCTAGGTGGCGCAGTGGATAGAGTACCGGCGCAGGATTCAGGAGGACCTGAGTTCAAATCCGGACTCAGATACATAACACTTATTAGCTGTGTGACTTTGGGCAAGTCACTTAACCCCATTGCCTAACCAAAAGAAAAAAGAAAAATCTTTGCAGCAAGTTTTCCTACTAAAGGTCTGTTATCCAAGATATATAGGGAACCAATGCAAATATATAAGAATAAGAACTGTTCCCCCAATAAATAAGTGATCAAAGGGCATGATTAGTTCTTAACTGAAGAGAAGCAAACTATCAATATCTATAAGGAAAAAATGCTCCAAATCATTGATAAATAGAGAAGTGCAAATTAAGACTACTATGAGATGGAACCTCATAGTAGGTTCTACCTTATCCCATTACATTAACAAAGATGACATAAAAAAAATTAGAAGTATTGGAGGGGCTGTAGAAGAACAAGTATACTAATGCACGTTTGGTGGAGCAATTAATTTATCCAAGCAATATGGAAAGAAATACCCAAAAAGTCAATAAATTGTTCATACCCTTTGATGTAATAACACCACTACTATCTCTATACCTGAAAGATATCAAAGAAAAGGAAAAAGATCTATATATTAAAAGAATTTACAACAGCATGCTATTGCCCAATAGAAAATGATGAAAGGAGCAGTTTCAGAGAAATCGGGGGCTGGGGGGGTGGGAGAGGGAAAAGAGGAAAATGTAAGTGGATCTAATGGAGAGAAATACAAAATTAACCAAAACTACTAATGAGAATGAGATGAACTCACCTATAAAAGAGGATAGTAGTAGAATACATTAGAAACCAGACTCTAACAATACGCTATTTACAAGAAACACACTTGAAATAAAAAGATTCACACAGAGTTAAAATGAGGGACTGTCTTTTGCCTCTTTTTGTATTCTCAGCTTTTAGAACATAGTAGGCACTTAATAAAGGTTTACTGATTAATAAATTGACTGGAACAGAATTTATTATGTTTCAAATGAAGTTTTTAAAAGCAAGAGTGGCAATCATGATTTCAGACAAGGCAACAATAGAAATAGATTTGTTTAAAAGGGATAAGCAGAGAAACTACATTATGCTTAAGGGAACCATAAATAATGAAATAATATGAATTCTTAATATATGCTTCAAATGGCAAAGTATTTAAGTAGTTCAATGAAAACTGAGTCAAATTATGGGAGAAATAGTAAAACTGAAATAAATATTGTTATGTGCCCCTTTCACATCTGGAGAAAATTTTTTTAAAAGATAAAAGTTTAATAGAATTTTAGAAAAGTTAGACATGTAGACCTGTGACAATTAGTGACTAGGAATGGAAAAGAATGTATATTTCTCTGCTACATACAAAAACTGACTATATGCTGGGACATAAAAATCTCATAAAACTATGCAGAAAATTAAACATGTTTACTAACCACAATGCAATATAAATTATAATAAAAAGCATTTGATAAAGGAATTCAAACTTAAAATCACACTACATAATTTAATATTAAAGAAGTTCTGGGCCAAAGAACAAATCCTAGAAACTATGGACAATTTCATCAAAGAAAATGATGACAATAAATCAACATATCAAAAAATTGGGAATGTAGCCAAAGCAATCTTTAAAGAAAAATGTATATTATTGCACACTTTTATCAATAAAAGAGAAAGAATGGACTAACTGGACTTGCAACATTTAAAAAAAACTAGAAAAGCAAAAATCCCAACTAAACACAAAAATAGAAGTTATAAAGATCAAGGAAGAGATCGACAAAATTGACAACAAAAAAATTCTATTGGTTTGATAAATAAAACTAAGAGCTGGTTTTTTGTTTTTTTTTTTTAAAAAAGACTAACGAAATTGGTAGAGACATCTGGGTGGCACAGTGCATAGAGCATTGGGCCTGGAGTCAGGAAGACTCATCTTCATGAGTTCAAATCTGGCCTCAGACACTTACTAGCTTTGTGACCCTGGGCAAGTCACTTAACTTTGTTTGCCTCAGTTCCTCATCTATAAAATGAGCTGGAGGAGGAAATGGCAAACCATTCCAGTATCTTGGCTAAGAAGACTCCAAATGGGGTCATGAAGAGTCAGGTATGACTGAAATAAATGAAAAACAATATTAGTAAACTATTGGCTAACGTAATTTTTAAAAGTGAGAAAAACCAAATTACCAAAATAAAAAAGGAGAAAAGGAAAAATTACAACAAATGAAGAGGAAACAAAAGAAATTATTAGAAACTGTTTTTCTCAATTATATGCCTCAAACATTGGTAAATGAAATAGATGAATATTTAGAAAAATATAAAATACCTAGATTAATTGGACAAGACAAAGAATTTATTTAACCCAATCTCAGAGAAAGAATTTTTAAAGAAATTTCCAAAGCAGGGAAAACGAATTTGACGATACCCCAAAAATGAAATAAAGGGGTGAGAAAGAAAATTACACTGGAAGAAGAAAGGGGGGGGATTGAATGGGGGTAAATTATCCCACATAAAAGAAGCATCAAAGAGAGATTATAATGGAGAGGAAGATGGGTGTGGGGGAGGTGGGCACAGCTTAAATCTTACTCTCATCAAAATTGGCTCAAAGAGGGAATAACATACATACTCAGTTGGATACAGAAATCTATCTTACCCTATAAGGAAGTAAGAAGAGACAAGGATAAAAGAAGGGGGGAGGGGGAACTGATAAAAGGGAAATTGGGGAAGATGATGATCAGAAGTAGAACACTTGTGAGGCAGGAACAGGTTGAGGGGTAAGAGAGAGAAGGAAATAAACAAGGGGAAAAATAGCATGGAGGGAAATACACAGTTATCATAACTATAAATGTGAATGGGACAAACTCACCTATAAAACTGAAGCAGATAGCAAAATGGATTAAAAACCAGAATCCAATAATATATTGTTTACAAGAAACATATTTAAAGCAGAGAGATACACACAGGGTAAAAGTAAGGGCTAGAGCAGAATTTTTTTATGCTTCAGCTGAAGCAAAGAAAGCGGGGGTAGCAATCATGATCTCAGACAAAGCAAAAGCAAAAAGTAGATCTAATTAAAAGAGATAAGGAAGGAAACTATATCTTGCTGAAAAGTATAGATAATGAAGTCATATCAGTATTAAACATATATGCACCAAATGGTATAGCATCTAAATTTTTGAAGCCGTTAAATGAGTTACAGGAGGAAATAAATAATAAAACTATACTAATGAGGGACCTCAACTTTCCCCTCTCAGAACTAGATAAATGTAACCAAAAATAAACAAGAAAGAAGTTAAGGCAGTGAATAAAATTCTGGAAAAGTTAGATATGAAAGATCTCTGGAGGAAATTGAATGGAAATGGAAAGGAATATATCTTTTTCTCAACAGTCCATGGCACCTACACAGAAGTTGACCATGTATTAGGACATAAAAACCTCACAACCAAATGCAGAAAAGCAGAAATAGTAGAAATGTAGAAAAGAAGACATATTAAATTACATCATTTACTGATTACATTGCAATGAAAATGATGTTCAATAAATGGCACTTAAAGAATTAAAAAGGAATTATAGACTAAATAACAATTATAAAGAATGGGTAGCTCAAAGAACATATTTTAGAAACAACAGAAAATTTCATCAAAGAAAATGACAATTACAAAATACATACCAAGACTAAAGTTGTTCTTAGGGAAAAATTTACGTCTCTAAACATTTCTATTAACAACAACAACAAAAAAAGGAAAGAATAAAGCAGTGAATTGGGCATGCAATTCAAAAATTTTGAACAGCAAGAAATAAAAAATCCCCAGTTATGTAACAAAGTAGAAATTATGAAAATTACAGAAGATGTTAATAAAACTTAAAGTGAAAAGACCAATGATTAATAAATAAAACTAGGAGCTTTTAAAAAAATAACAAAATATGTGAACAGTTTAGCTAACCTGTTATTTGTAAAGAGAGAGGAAAATGAAATTGTTCATATCAAAAATGAAAAAAGGAGAATGCAACACTTGAAGAGGAAATAAAGGAAATTATTAGAAGCTATTTAGCCTATTTTTTCCTAACAAAACTAATAACTTAGAGGAAATAGATGACTATTTATAAAAATAAAAAAAAATTACTAAGGTCACATCATAAAAAAGCTTAGAGAAATAGGGAGGCAATATCATCTTTTTATATTGATGGACGTGGGAAGAAATCATAACTAAATAAGTGATAGGATCAAACAAGATAAAATGGATAATTTTGATTTTGTAAAATTAAAAAGATTTTGCACAAAGAAATATAATGTAATTAGGATGAGAAGAGAAACCGTCAACGGGGAAAAATCTTTCCATCAAATTTTTCTGATAGTTCTCATTCTCCAGATATATAAGGAACTAATTCAAATATGCAAGACAGAACCATTCTCTAATTGATAAATGGTCAAAGGGTATGAACAGGCAGTTTTCAAAGAAAGAAATCCAAGCTATCAACAATCAAATGAAAAAAATGCTCTAAAGCATTAATAATTAGAGAAATGAGAATTAAAGGTACCATTGAAGTCTTACTTCACACACAACAGATTGGCAAAGAAATAAAGAAGGAATATAACAAATGTTAAAGAGATTGTGGGAAAACAGATATACTAGCATACTGTTGGTGAAACTATAAATTGGTCCAGCCATTTGGAAAAGCAGTTTGGAACTATGGCCTAAAAGTTACTAAACTGTGCATATCCTTTGACCCAGCTTCTAGGTCTATACCCCAAAGAGATTTTGAGAGGGGATGGTGGGACAGAGAGAGAGAGATTGAGAGAGATTTAGAGAGAGAGAGAGAGAGAGAGAGAGAGAACAGCTAGATGGTGCAATGGATATAGTGCCTGGCCTGGAAATCTGACTTCAGACACTAGCTGTGTGACCCTGGACAAGTCACTTAACCCTGTTTGCCTCAGTTTCCTCATCTGTAAAATGAGCTGGAGAAGGAAATGGAAAACCACTCCAGGATCTTTGCCAAGGAAACCCCAAATGGAATCACAAGAAGCTGGACGTGACTGAAATAATTGAACAACAACAACGAAAACCATTTATGAAATAGTAATGTGAAAGAATATTGTTACATGTCAAGAAATTATGAGAGGGATAGATTCAGAGAAACCTGGAAAGACTTTCATGAGAGGGAGCTCTATATCCCTCCTCAATTAATCAATAGATCTGACTGGGTTTTTAAAATGTACAAACAAGATTATTTACACCACGAGATCCCTTTATCAGGTTAGAACTTCTCTTTAATTCCATGAAAAAAAGGAACATCACGATTGGCTAACCAAACACTCTAACCACGACCTTGTGGGTTTTAAATAGTAGGAGAAATTTCAGAAGTTGCTCAGTCAGATAGTGAACCAATCTAGTGGTAGAAGGGATCCACTTTGGAGTCAACTCATCTGTCGAAAATAATTTTTCCCCCAGTGGGTTCCTGTAAATACAAATAAAAAATATCCTACACAAAACCCCACCAAGGTGTTTTCCTTTCATAGTTGATACAAATATCTCAAAGCAAAGTCATTTACTGGAATAGTATGAGATTTCTGTAATTCTCATAGTTCAGAGAGTTGTTCTACTTTCTTTTTTTCTCCCAGACTCAATTTTGAATCTGGTTAGTGAGGGCAATTAAACCCTGGGCAGTCACATAGCTGTTGGGGAAAAGGATTATGTGTGTGAGCATTGGAGACATCTCATCAGAGACCTACCTCAACTGAGGGCTAGAGTAGAGGGTCGCCTGATGAATAACTCCTTGCTGGTTAATTAATTTGCATAGCAACCGGCTTCCCAAAAACCATGGTTGGAAACCCCTTCAGTTCTGTAGCTTTTGCCCTGGAGCACCCAAAGTCTTGACTGATAAGTGTCTCACATGCGGCCCACCATATCAATGCAACTTTTCTGGTTGGGCTTCACTTTAATCCCCTACCATCTTCTCCCCAAATGTCTTGCCATTGCATGTATTTCCTACCCAGTGGTGTCAAACTCAAATAGAAATGGATTCCTGCAAGTTGTATATATTGATTGTTCCATCATTTTCAGGTGTATCTGACTCTTTGTGACCCCATTTGGGGTTTTATTGATAAAGATACTGAAGCAGTTTGCCCTTTACTTCTCCAGCTCATTTTAGATGAGGAAACTTAGGCAAACAGGGTTAAGTGACTTGCCCAGGGTCACACAGCTAGTAAGTGTCTGAGGCTAGATTTCTAGGACAAGCACTATATCCCATTGCACTAGCTGCTCTCTCTCTCTCTCTCTCTCTCTCTCAATTAACATTATGTTGTATTGTATTTTTATTTATTTTGTTAATACATTTTAAGGTGGTCCAGCCCTACTGGGAAGTTTCATGGCCCCCAATTTGATGCCTCTACCCTACACAACCCTTTCTCACCCCCACCTCCTCAAGGATATGAAACCACATTCAAATCTGTACTGCCAAGGCTCTTTCCTATGGCTCTACTCCCTACATCTGTAAGTTTCCAAACCAAAATACCCTGTCCCTGGCTACAGCACTCCTCGGTATGTGTTACCTTTCCCCATTAGAATGTAAGCTCCCTGAAGGCACTGGTTGTCTTCAGTATTGATGTTGTATCCCCACTGTTTGGCATCACAGTAAGCACTTTAATAAATGCATTTTAATTCAATCAGTCAGGTGTTCATTCTCTGTAGGTTTCTGAAAGCAGGACAATGAACCCATGTAGATAGATATGGCCTCAGCAGCAGCAGACCTAGCACACACTGTACTAGTCACAAGTGTCTTTTCCACAAAGATACAGGGAAACTAGATGAAGACTATAGTTAGGTAAGAATAGGGAATGTTTTATGTCTGGACCATAAGGGAAAATATGAATTGTCTCTAAGGAGATCCCTCTAGCATTGGGGTCCTCACCCTGGAATACAAGAACTTGGTTTTTTTAAACTAGTGGATTGCTCCAGGCACCTATGCTCGACCCTGTGCTGTTGAACATTTCTACCAAGGTCTGGGATAAAGGCGTAAATGGCCTGATTATATTAACAAGGGACCCAAAGCTGGGAGGAAAGCTATCACTCTGAATGACAGTATCCAAGATCTTGATAAGCTAAAATGCTGGTCCAAATAGAATAAGATGGTTTTTTAAAAATACCTTTAATCTAAGTCTTTGATTTCTATATTATAATAATTTCACAATTCTCCTTCTCCCTCCAAAAAAAGAAATCCTCTTTTAACAAAGAAAATTGGTTAAAACCAATTGATGTAGTGAATGACAATGTATATAGTATCCCCTATGCACAATCCCTCCCTAGACTTTTTTACCAAAAGGAAGAAGGCATTGCTTTACTTCTCAATCCTCACAATTAGTGCCATGAGGGGGGAGGTACATTTTATCACCTGTTTTCTAGGGCCATTATTGGTTTTTCAGTTACTCAAAGTTTGGCTTTCTTTATCATTGTTGTTGTTAATATTATTTATGCTTTTTGTCCTTGTATCATAGTCATTTCTATTTTTTTTTCTTTTTAGGTGATTGGGGTTAAGTGACTTGCCCAGTGTCACACAGCTAGTAAGCGTCAAGTATTTGGTCTGAGGTCACATTTGAACTCAGGTCCTCCTGACTTCAGGGCCGATGCTTTATCCACTGCGCCACCTAGCTGCCCCAGTATCATAGCCATTTCTGAAAAAACAAAATAAAATAAAAGACTTTCCTCCTAAGTAGCAAGGAACATAGAGTGCTAGGCCCAGAGTCAAGGAGATCTGAGTTCAAATCCTGCCTCAGACACTTCCTAGCTATATGACTCTGTGTAAGCCACGCTGTTTGCCTCAGTTTCCCCAGTTGTAAAATGAGATTAATAACATCTACCTCACAGGGTTGTTGTGAGGATCAAATGTGATAATATTTGTAAAGTGCTTAGTACAGTTTCTGGCATTTAGTAGGCACTATATAAATGCTTATTCCCTTCTCCTTCTTTCTTCTAGATCCTACCTTCATCTGTGGCAAAGGAAAATAGTTAAGCAAACATATCTGACAGAGAGACTATATTGTATATGATGCCTACAACATCCTGTCTGGACATCCCCTGCTTCTCAGCTATGAAAGGGACATATGTTTTATTGTCTGTTAACCCGGACTTTCATTAGTTTTTCAATTACTCAAAGTTTGACTTCCATTTACATTGTTGTAGTCTCTGTGAATGTAGCAGGTGTGGGGTTGGAAGCGTCTAAGCTAGCAAAAATTGATTTACTCCCTCTTGCAAGGCCCCCACTTTCATATAGGCAAAGCTATCTTTTCCCAACTTTTACTTTTAGTTAGCCTTGGGGCTGTGACTACATTTCAGTCAAAGCCCTCACAACCTCTCTCACTCAGGGTCAGAAGGATCCAGAGAGAATAATGGAGGAGGGGAAACCCCTTGGGGAGTAAACTTGCTTTTAGGGGCCTGAGACTGAAGGAAGTATTCTCTGTTCTTTACTCACCCAGCCTCATTCTGCCAGGCATTGCCTAGGGTTCACTGTCTAGATTGAGAGATTTACTGCTTAAGAGATTTACTGTATAAAATATAATCACCACCATTATTAATGAATATTGGCCAGTTGACTGAAGCCCCCAGCCAGGGTAGAGTCTTGTGGACCAAGACAGAAGTCCCAAACTTCTGTCTCTTTCTCTCTACATGTTGCTTTCACAGTCTTTCTCTTCATGAATAATGAACCATACAACCAGGAATAGTAAGGATCAATTCTTTATCTACCCGCTTTAGGCACTCACTAAGAAATCAAGAAGGGGCAGCTAGGTGGCACAGTGGATAGAGCACCGGTCGTGAAGTCAGGAGGACCTGGGTTCAAATCCGGCCTCAGACCAAACACTTGCCATGTACTAGCTGTGTGACCCTGGGCAAGTCACTTAACCCCAATTGCCTAAAAAAAAAAAAAAAGAAATCAAGAAACAACTTTAAAGAAGAGAAAACCTCTAGATCAGATATCCATCCTCTCAGACAGAAAAGGAGGGGGAAAGAGGAATTCTTTCATTAAGGGGAAACTTCACCACCAATTAGACATACCACATGCTCCAGACTCAATCTGCCTCATTGACCATGGTGGATAGAAGCATTGGCAGCCTTAATGTAGTCTAGTTATACTTAATACCAGTTACAGTTAGCTACCCTTCTTTACCTCTTCAAGGTACGTCTTCTCTTCTCTTTGCTCTCACTCAGCTGATTCCAATGGAACCCTCTACTTGCCCTTCATTCAGTCATTTTGTCCTGCACCCACCAGTGAAAATGAAAGCAAAACAATTAAACCTCCGCTCTAGATGCTTTCAGCATCTCTCTTCCTAACTTGCTGTGCGTACCCCCATATAGTCTCTTATAGGAATCTCTCAGTCTCTCCAAAGATAGGATGGAACAACATTTCTTTTGGGACCTTATCTCCCCAACTCACAGAGTCAGGCATTCAGAATCTTCTGTCTCTACCCACAGAGAAATCAAATCTCCAAAGTCTCCCCAAACCTTACTACATTAATATTGTCTTCATCTTACATTCTCTTTATTTTATTCCTGCATCAGTTCATAGAAAACTTCCTGTGTTTTTTTGTTATTTAACTGTAAGAAAATATAAATATGAGAAATTTAAGGGAAAGAAAACCATAAGGGGTGACCACATATCAGGAGTAAACACAAAATGAAATTGGTTTAGGAGGAAGGTAGTAGATTTGTCCACCTAGGAACCATTGGGAACCAGAATGGTTGATATGGTGTTTGCTGCCTGACAGCTTCAGGAGAAATGTCAAAATAATGTTCATCGATCTAACCAAGACCTTTGATACTGTCAGTCTTGAAGGCTTGTGGAAGATCATGGCAAAATTTGGTTGCCCAGAGAAGTTCATTGGTATTGTAGATCAGTTTCATGATGGCATGCTCGCACAGGTTCTGAATAATGGACAATGCTCTCGCACTTCCCCTTCTCCAATGGAGTGAAAAAGGGCTGTGTGCTTGCTTCCATGCTTTTTAGCATGATGTTTTTAGCAATGTTGCCTTCAACACGGATGAAAATGGCATTGAGGTCAGCTATTGCACTGATGGCAAATCACTTAACTTGAAAAGTTACACAAGCCAAGACTAAAGTGGAGGGAGAGTTGGTGCATGACTTTTTGTTCAGAGATGATTGTGTACCCAATGCAGCTTCTGATGCTGAGATACAACAAAATATGGATCGATTTTCTGCTGCTTATGCCAATTTTGGCCTAATAATTAACACCAAGAAAACACAGGTTCTCCACTAGCCAGCATTACAATATCCATGCATGAAACCATCAGTTACAGCAAATGGAGAAATCTTGAATGCTATGGATAAGTCACTTCCCTTGGCAGTATACTTTCCAGAGATGTACACAGAGATGATGAGGTTGATGCATGCATTACCAGAGCTAGCTCAGTGTTTGGGAGGCTCTGAAGGAAAGTGTGAGAGAGAAGAGGTATTAGACTGATTACCGAAGGTAGTCTACAGAAGGTCTACAGAGCCATTGTGCTGACCTCATTGTTGTATGCCTGTAAAACCTGTAAAACTGGACAGTATACAAGTGTCATGCCAGGAAACTGAATCGCTTCCATTTGAATTGTCTTAAAAAGATTCTGAAGATCACCTGGCAAGATGAGGTACCAGACATTGAGGTCCTTTCTCCAGCTGAACTGCCAAGCATTCAAACTCTACTGAAGAGAGTTCAACTCTGATGGGCAGGCTATGTTCAAATGCCAAATGTACATTTACCTAAAACATTATTTTACAGAGAATTCACATAAGTCAAACACTTACACAGAGCTCAGAAGAAGTGATACAAAGACACTCGCAAGGTTTCTCGGAAGAACTTTGGAGCAGACTGTGAAACACAGGCATCTAGGTGGCGCAGTGGATAGAATGCCAGCACTGGAGTCAGGAGGATGAGTTCAAACCTGGCATCAGACACTTCCTAGCTGTGTGACCCTGGGCAAATCACTTAACCCTGTTTGCCTCAGTTCCTCATCTGTAAAAAAGAGCTGGAGAAGGAAATGGCAAATTGTTCTTGTATCTTAGTCAAGAAAACCCCAAAGAAAACTCATGAAGAGTGGGACACCACTGAAACAACTCAACAAGTGAGACATTGCAGAGTATGCCCACATCAAAGAAGACATTGTGTTCTATGAACAAAGCAGAATTGCAGTAGCTCAAAAGAAACGTGGAATGTACAAATTTAGAGATGGTTCCATCCCAAATGTCCATGTGGACTATTTGGGCCTGACCTATAGTAGAGCCTTCCAAGCTTGTATTGGTCTGATCAGCCACAGTTGGACACACTGTACATTGACCCCAGCACAATGATGTCATTTTGGTCCTCTTCCCGAGTACAGAGGACAATAATCAACCAAACATAATATGTAGCGACTTGCAGATCAGAGGATTCAGCTGATGTCTTTCTAGGACAAGCTGATGTCCTTTTCTAGGACATTCCTCCATTGAGAAGTTGGATCACAGTGAGACAATTTCCCTTCCCTTTGCTGTCCAGGACTCCAAGAGCTTCTCTGCAAAGGTCCTTAGGTGTTTCTGTCTGTTCCCTCCCTGCCAAATCAAAAAAACTGTGACACAGAAGAGGGCGGTATGGGGAGTCAGAAACTCAGATGTTACCAGAGGTGACTGGAGCTACTTACTACTCCTGTGACTCAGGTATTAATGCTTTCTACTTAGCCTACATGATGATTGAGAAGTTTTTGGAGGGTTATGTCGAGGAATGAATAAAATACTGGGATTCAATGAGTGAGTGAGCATTACCATAAGATTTAAAATTATTCTATCCCCTCAGACTTAAAATGTGATCCCTAGGAGTACTGGGGAAAGCTGTGGTTTCACTGTGCTCAGTGAAAGTAAGCTGGTCCCTCTGTCATCTAGGGGGAAGGACACATGACTTCATGCCTGCTCAGTTGAATGAGTTGGTACAGGTCAAGCTTAGACTATCACCTTCTGGTTTGCTCCAATGGCCCTGGAAGCTGCTACTTCAAGTCACATTTCTTAGTATTAGTAGTTGAAGTACTACCTCTGTTTTTTTCTGAAGAGGCACACATTTTACTTTGTATTTTGCATCTACAATTTAGTGACTTTTCTTACATGATCCCAAGTTGTCTTCCAGAATGGTTAGACCAATATATAACTCCACTATTAAGGCGGTTGAATAGTACTGGAAGAAGCCATAGAATCTAGAATAAGAGCCATTCCACAATTGATAAATGGTCAAGGGATAGCAATAGATGGTTTTCAGAGGAAGAAACTCAAGCTATCAATGGCCACATGTTTAAAATGCTCTAAATTGGTGGAGCTGTGAACTGGTCCAGTTATTCTAGAAAGCAATTTGGAACTAGCTTTAAAAGCTATTTAACTGTTTAACCTTTGACTCAGCAATACTAGGTCTACACCTTAAAGAGATAAAAGAAAGAGAAAAAGGACCTATTTTACAAAAATAATTACAGCAATTCTTTTTGTGATGGCAAAGAATTGTAAACTGAAGGGATGTCCATCAATTGGGAAACAGCTGGACAAATTATGGTATATGGATGTGATGGAATACCATTGTGGTATAAGAAATGATGAAGGGCACAGTTTCAGAAAAACCTGGGAAGACTTATATGAAATGATACAAAGTGAAGTGAGCAGGACTAGGAGAACAATTTATATAATAATGACAATATTGTAATGATAATGCAATTTGAAAGATTTACTAACTCTGATCAACGTAATGACCAGCCACAGCTCCAGAGAACTCATGGTGAGACATACTATCCACCTCCAGAGAGAGGACTGATGGACTCAGAGTTTAAATGGAAGCATATTTTCTTCCTCTCTCCCTCCCTTCCCTTGTTCCTCTCTCCTTCCTATCCTTCCTTCCTTCCCTCCTTCCTCTCTCCTTCCTTCCTTTCTCTCTTCTTCCTTCTTCCCTCCCTCCTTCCCTTCCTTCCTTCCTCCCTTCCTTTTCCCTCCTTTCTTTCCTTCCTTCTTCCCTCCCTCCCT
Source organism: Vombatus ursinus (assembly GCF_900497805.2). Lineage (NCBI taxonomy): Eukaryota > Metazoa > Chordata > Mammalia > Diprotodontia > Vombatidae > Vombatus > Vombatus ursinus. The sequence continues at coordinate 3,891,401 of NW_020948951.1, read as the reverse complement.
TCCCTTGTTCCTCTCTTTATCTTTCCCTCCTTCCTCTCTCCTTCCTTCCTTTCTCTCTCTCCTTTCTTCCTTCTTCCCTTCCTTCTTTCCTTCCTCCTTCCTTCTTTTTCCCTCTCTTCCTTCTTCCCTTCCTTCCTTTTTTTCAGATATGGCAACAATTTGTTTTGCATGACATACTTATCTGTAATGGATTTTGCTTATCTTGCTTTCTCAATTAATGAGGGAGAGGGAAGATGAAGGAAGAAAATTCAGAACTAAAAAAAAGGAAAACTCAACTTTTAAACAGCCATGGAATCATTCTAACTGGGTCCAATACAAGTTCATCTAATTTCAAATGGGCCAACAAGGCAATCATTTTACTTCTCTTTAATTGATTTCCTATGGCACTCCCCACTTTGATTGCCCAAACCTCCTCCCCTTCTTCATTCCAGAGGTCATCTTGTCTAAGCCATACCCAAATGAGAATCCTCTCCAGCTCTGTTTGGAGTCCAAACAGAGAAGTAGAACTTGATCCATTCTACTTTTGATTAGTTCTAATTGTGAGAAAGGTTTTCCTAAACTTCACGCCCAAATTCATCTCTTTGGTGATCCAGCTTGCTGCTCCTACTCTGTCTTACCTCTCAGGGATTCAACATCCTCATCTTTAAAATGAGAACATTCCCTGACAGTTTATACCTTCCTGTGTCTGGAAGGAAGGAAACAAGCATTTATTAAGCACCTACTATATGCCTGACACCATAAAGTCAAGTACTTTACAAATTTTATATCATTTGATCCTCACAACAACCCTGTTAGTATCCTTATTTAACAGATGAGGAGACTGAGGCAGAAGATGATAAGTGATTTGCTCAGGGTCACACAGTTAGGAAGCATCTGAGTCAGGATTTGAATTCAAGTCTTCTGACTCCAGGCCCAGCACTGCACCACCTGGTAGTTTTGAGAATAAGACGACAGATGGGAAAGTGCTTTGAAGAAGTTAAAAACCTGCTGCCTCTTTTGGTATCCACAGCATTTAGCACAGTGCCTGGAACATAATAGTATGTGCTTAATAAATACCTGTTGACTGACTGACTAAATGAAAAGTATTATTCAGATTGTTCCCCAGAGACACAAATACTTATCTGGTTTAATTAACCTTTGACACTGTGTGGAGAAATTGCCATTCTCAAACATCAGATTTGCTTAAAGCAGAACTCACCCAATGGACCCTAGGCATTTAGAAGATGGCAGTGAATGGAATGAATGAGCATGGATTTAGAACTGAAAGATATGGATTCAAATCCCAGCACTACTCTTTATTCTACTCCTGTGACCTGGGCTTACGTCTCTTCTCTGGGTCTCTCACCCATAAAATGAGGGGTTTGATATTGGAAATCCTTTCCAGCTCTTCATCTGATGACCAGCAATCCCCGTTTCCTGCTGAAGGGGAATTTGCTTGGAGAGATGAGAGCAGGAGCAGAACCCACCTCCTCCTGAGCCTAGAACTGACCCCCATGATACTCACCACCTCCCTCAGATGCTACCAAAACACTTGGCCAACTTCCATTATTGAGAGTCTCAGCAGAGTCAGAGCCCTCCCCCATCCCAAAGGAGGGCCCACTGACCTTCAGGACCGCTGACAGTCTCAGGACTGCCAGCAGTTGACTTCTCTTGGGACCCAAATGAGGAAGCAAGGGGAAATGTAGAAACTTCTCTTTAACCTTCTAAAGCTTAAGAGAAAGAGAAACCATTGCAAAATAGAACCATAGAATGAACAGACCACGTCCCTTAACAATCATAAATAGTACATGGTACTGTAAAGTATCAAGGTTAGTCAGGGATGGATAAAAACATCTTCAAGGGCTGGTCCTAGCTCTGCCACGTTCAACTGGGCCCTCACTGCTGCTAGGCAATCCTTCCAACCCGCTTTAATTCACTATCCCACTCACCACAGCGGCTCTTCCAAAACTTTCTATCCCTTCTCAAACCTCTCAGGGCTCCTTCGCCCACCCTCCAAGCTGAGAACCTTGCCTAATATTTTACTGGAAAAAAACAACCAACCAACCATTCGCTGAGAGTTCCCTCTTCTCTCTTCCTCATCTCATATTACTCATATGTCTTCCGCCACTGTCTTCACCTCTGTGTCACATGAAGAGGTGGTCCTTCTCCTTTACCTGCACAAGAGATTCCATCCCATCCTTCTAGCAGATTGCCTCCTCTATGCCTCCCATTGTCTCACTTGTTTTGTTCTGTTTTGCGGCAAACAGGGTTAAGTGACTTGCCTAGGGTCACACGGCTAGTAAATGTCTGAGGCCAGATTTGAACTCAGGTCTTCCTGACTCTAAGGGTGTCCCTCTATCCACTTGTCACCTTGCTGTCCCATCTCACTTATTTTCAATCTTTCCTGTTCTTGGCTGCTTCCCTCCTGCTTACAAACATACCCATGTCTCCCTCATCCTCAAAAAACCCTCACTCAATCCTTTTATTCCCTGCTAACTATTGTCCTACATCTCTTTTGTCCTTTGTGGCCAAACTCTTTAAGCATGTCTACAATAGGTGCTTCTGCTTCCTCTCCTCTTACCTTCTTAACTCTCTCCAATCTGGCTTCCCGACTTCATCATTACACCAAAACGGCTCTCTCCAAAACTGCCAGCGATAGCTTAATTGCCAAATTCAATGGCCTTTTCTCCGTCTTCATCCTTCTTCACCACTTTGCAGCCTTTGACACAATCAAATGTCTCTTTCTTCAATACTCTCTTCGTTCTAGATTTTCAGGGCGCCCCTCTCTCGGTTCTCCTTGTACCCATCCGACCGCTCCTCTTCTGTTGCCTTTGCTGGATTTTCATCCAGATCAAGTCCTCTAACCATAGGTGTCCCACGGGGTTCCATCCTGGGCCCTCTGCTCTTCTCCCTCTATACTGCTTCACTTGGTGATCTCATCGGTTCCCAAGAATTCAATTATCATCTCTGTGTTGATTATACTCAAATCTACTTATCCAGATGTAAGCTCACTGCTGATCTCCAGCTTTGCCATCTCCAACTGCCTTTCATCTCAAACTGGATGACTCGCCGACATCATAGACTCAACATGTCCATAACCTCAACTCATTGAATACACTGGACTCTGTTGTTCCATAAAGGACGCTCCATCTCCCAATTCCAGGTATTTTCTCTGGTTGTCCCCCAAGTCTGGAATGATCTTTATCTCTTCCTCCTGACTTCTTTCAAATCCCACCTTCTACAGGAAGCCTTTCCCAACCCCCCAACCCACAAACCCTCCCCTCTTCCACATTTCCGTATTTCTGTCGAGGGCACCCCCACCATCCTGTTCTCCAAGGTTCCAACCTAAGTGTCATCTTCAACTTCTCACAATCTCTCACCCCAGACTGTTGCCAAGGCCTATTGATTTTATCTGCATTATATTCTCTCAAACACGCCCCCTTCTCTCCTGACACTTTGACTATTCTGATGCAGCCCCTCATCACCTCATGCTTCGATTATTGCAATAGCCTACTGGTGAGTCTGCCTGACGTAATTCCCTCCCCACTCCAATCCATCCTTCATTCAGCTACCAAAGTTCCTTTCCTGAAGTGCAAGTCTGAGCATGTCATACCCACCCCCCACCACACCCACTCAGTAAACTCCAGTGGCTCCTAATACCTCAAGGATCAAATATCAAATCCTGTGTGGCACCCAAAGCTCTTCATAACCTAGGTCCTTTTGACCTTTACAATCTTCTTATTCCCTGCCATGATCTTGTGACACAGGCTCCTGGTTGCTCCACAGACTAGAGACTCCGTATCTCCACTCTTGGCATCGTCTCTGTCTGCCCCATGCCTGGAATGCTCTCACTCCTTTCTGCCTCCTGGCTTCCATCAAGTCACAGCTAAAATCCCATTCTACAGGACACCTCTCCCAAGAGAATTCTAACACCTTCTCTCCCTGATTATTTCCAGTTTATCCTGCATATAGCTTGTTTGTAACATAGTTTTTTTTATTATCTCCCCAATTAGATTGAAAGCTTCTTGAGGGCAGGAAATTGTCTTTTGCTTTTGTTTCTCCAGGGCTTCACCTGGCACCTAATGGGTGCTAAATACTTGTTGTCACCCTTTGTGACCTCAAGTTACCACCTCTCTCTGGGTCAGTTTCCTAGGATTCAGTCTTTCAATTCTGATACAGAATCGCCCACGACAGCATAGGCTAATGAAATAAGACTCAGATCCTGCCTCCAACATATACTGTGTACCTCAGGCAAGTCACTTTATCTATTTCCTCATCTGTAAAATAAGGTTGGCAGCATTGGGTAGGGGAATATGAGTTAGATTTGGGAGTCCTGGATTTGAATCTGGTTTCTGATTCTTGCTAGTGGCATGAAGAACCTGGACACATCCCTGTACTTCCTCAGCCTTTTTCTTAATCTATAAAAATAAAGCTAATAACCCTTGCTCCTCAAAAGGCTGTTGTGCCATGTGACCCTGGGCAAGTCACTTAACCCCAACTGCCCCCACACAATACAAAAAAAGGCTGTTGTGACACAAGTGCCTTGTAAATCCTAGTGTTACAATAAACAGATTGAGCTTAGGAAAAGCTCAGAGACCTAGGCTATTTGGTAATTTGGCAAGAGCACTGACTTTTCAGATGAGCACAAGGGTAGATGAACTGAGCCATCCTGGAGACCCATTTCCCTTCTGTAAAATGGAGCTGGTGTAAATGATCCCTAAACAAATCCTTCAAAACCCTTCCAGTTCTAGATCCTAGAGGACAGGTGGGCCTTTTAAAATGGGCAGACATCCCCGTTGGCTCTCACCCCAAATCTAGGAAGGAGGTAGAGAGGTCCTAGAACCTGGACATTTGAAGTTGTATGGAGTCTCATCTTATTTTGCTGATGAAGAAACTCAAGCCCAGGGAGGGGAAATCTTAGCCAACGTTTACATAGCATGATGTAGAGTTTCAAAGCATTTTCCAGTTATTCTTTCAGCTAAGTCTCACAACAACCTTTTGAGGTAAATACAAATGCTTTGACCACAGCCACATGGGTAGCAAGTAGCAGAGGTGAGATTTGAACCCAAGGTCCCCAGAATCTAGAGCTGTTTGCATTACATTTCCCTGCGAGACTTACACTCTCTGCCTGGCCATCAGCACTTGGGGTTCCACCATGAGACTGCAGCCATGGGAACCATCGAGTGCCAGGCATCAGTTGATGCTCCAGTTTCTCCACCCCCCAATCCCAAGGGAGAAGGTCCCTGGTTCCCAAGCACAGGAAAATAACTATAGGAACTGTGCACAGAAAACAGGCAGGTGGCCCTCAGTACTCCCAGAATGGACAAAGAGATGTGGGGGATGAGGTCCAGGGCTCCACTTCAGGTCCCACCCACACCCCAAACGGCGCTTTCCCCACCAGCAAACAACTGCACCCAGCACAAGGTGGGTTTTTTTTTTAAACAAAAAAAGCACTTTATTTAACCAAAAACAAAAAAAAAAAAGAACAAAAACAAAAAAACAAAAACAAAAAAAAAAGAGAAAAAAGCACAATGCGCCTGCGGAAAACTATTTTCTTCTGTATTTTTGTTTTCTTAAAAAAATGAACACAGGAAGCTTGTATTTTTCAATCACCATTATCAGGCTTTTACAACATCTATAGTGAACAACATCCGCTTCAAAATCCTATGGACAGAGAGAAAAAGGACAGACAGACAGCACCCAGTGGACACAGGGGGAGGTTTTGTTATCATTTATTTGTGAAGTTAAAAACGAGCGATAAAAAGTAAAAACTGCCATACAATTGTTTTTTTAAATTTTTTAAAGTTTCTTTCCCATTTTGTTTTCAGTTTCAATCTCCTCTCGAACAGATGAAATATGACAGACCAGTCCCAGGAATTGGAGAGGGGAAGGATGGGAAGGGACGCACGTCAGGAATTGCTACTCAAAGAGGACAGGAAGAGAAGGATGGGAGACCAGAGACCAAGGGGGTTCGAGTGGGCCTTGCTGTTTCAGGAGGGGGCAAGGGAGATGTTTTTCTATTTTTTCTTGCAGCCCCAACACCTACTCCAAGGAATGTTCCAACTCTAACTAAAAAAAAAAAAAAGCAAGATGATTTTTTTCTTTTGAAAGTTTATTTTAAAAATAAGAAGGGGGCTGGTGGTGGTGATGTGTCTGTGGGGGAGGGATGGATTGCCTTACCCTGAAAAAGGCAGTTTTAGGAAGGCAAGAGGGGAGGTAGGGAGGAGAGAAGGAGAGAGGGAAGAGAGAGAGGGAGAGAGGGAGAGAGAGAGAGAGAGAGAGAGAGAGAGAGAGAGAGAGAGAGAGAGAAATTTGTATAGGTTCTATTTGTTTGCTTTTTGTAGAGATTTAGTTCTTCTATGGCCGGCTCAAAATGAGGAATCCAGAGTTTTGAGAGAAAAAAGTATGTGAGACACTGAGAGAAAGAGAGTGAGAACGAGCGAGAAGAGAGCAAGAGAGCGCAAAACACTCAGCAAGTGCTCTATCCGCCCAGAAGGGCCTGCTTCCCCCTACACCCCACTCCCTCCTCCCCAAGGCAGCCATTGCTCTCTTGCCAAAAACAAAACAAAAACAAAACAAAACAAAAAAAAAA